>NC_136060.1:54019545-54619545 GCF_964261635.1 Lissotriton helveticus
TGTTTATTTGAAGAGAAGTCATCCACAAGATTTTCATGAAGAACCATGTGTTAAGAAAAAGAAAAAAAGTGCTGGTAAGAGAAGGAACACTTTTGTGAGGAAAATATTAAAGACTAAGAGTAGTGTGAACAAAGGGAAAAATGGTATTAGTGTGTCTGCAACGAAAAAGAAAAAGAAGAATAAAGTGAACAATCATGGAAAATCAACTGCAGAAAAAATTGTGTATAGTAAAAGGAGGAAAAATCAATTTATCGAAATTAGGAAAAAAATGTTTTATAACGGAGTTGTTTCAAATTTAATTAAAGTAAATAAGAGATGTAAAAAAAACAACATTTTATAAGATGAAGAAAGGTATAGAAAATATTGTTGAGAAAGCTTTGGAATTGAAAACAAAATTGTTTGTTGTAGTATTCAATAGAATTCGATCACTAGATAAGCCAATCCATTTAATGAAGGCAAAAAGTAAGTGGAGAAGACTAATTAACAGAAGTAATTTTTGTGAGTTTTTTTGGGTGAATGGAAACATAGTTCAAGTTCTAAGCCTTTTTTTAATGAAGAAAGTTATTTTCAGAGTAATGATTTGTTGTATGCAGTTGACACTAGTGGTCGTGCTTATGAGGTTAGACTTGGTTGTCCTATTGAGAAAGAGAAAACTGTTCCTAGAAATGCAGAAGAGGTGTTAGCTGATGATGTTTTAGGGAGACGTCCTAAAGCTCCAGTGTACACTTCGATTTGTAGTAGTATGTGCAGTGTTCGGTAAGAATCTATTGATTTTTTACGCAATTTCTTACGTAACTATACTAAGAAAAGTGTTAAACAAAAGATTAAGATGTTGCAAGGACTAGACCCTTGCAGAGTGAGAGAAAATACTGGTTTGCAAGGTCATTCTCTGGCTTGTCTTTCTAAAAAAGTATGTCGAAGTGTTTTTCACCATTTCAGGATGTTAGCAATACATCATTCTGAAATGAGGAAATTAGTCAGAAGATTGTATTATGCAAAAAGTCCAGCTCCAATGTTAAAAAAGTAGAACAGTGCTCTTTTGCATGGATCTGTATCAGGTGTAAAGAACGTTTGTGATGAAATTGAGGTTAGTTATTTTGGTCCTAAGAAAGACAGTGCAGAAATTGAGATATTAATAGAAGGGTATGTAGAAGAGAATGTACAACATTGTAGTACAGACAATTTTGAGCAAGAAATTACAAGATTTAAGGTGATTTCAGGTGAAAGGCCAAATTATTGTTGTGTGTGTTGTCGACGAACTCATTATAAAAATCAGACCAGGACTGTTGATCTGTATTTAAAAAGTGAAAAGGAAAATAATAATGAGTGGAAGGATTTTGCAAATTATTTGTTGGTAGAGAATTGTTTTAATGTGGGTTCTGATCAGCGTATTTGTAAATATTGTTATAACACATTAGACGAGAACAAAATGCCTGCTAGAGCTGTGCATAATAATCTTGAGTTGGTAAATTTTCCTTCTGAACTGATGGATTTAAATACCTATGAGTCTATTCTTATTCAATGTGTGCATCCATTTCAGGTTATTATTCGTATGGAGCCTAAGACAGGAAAATTGCCTCCTTCTGATTTACAGAGAGGATTAAAGGGAAGAGTTGTATATTTGCCTCCAGATTTAAAGAAAAATATTGAAACAATTGGTGTAGAAAATGTAGAGGATGAACCTTTAGTTATTCTTGTTAATGGTGTTCCTACTAGGAGTAAGAAAATCTGGCAAAATTAGTGGATGTTAGGAAAGTGAAAAAGGCAACGTTGTATCTGGTAAAAAATAATCAATATTACAGAAAGGTGTACGTGAGAGAAGTAGAAATAATTGTAGAAGAAGATAGTGACTTGCCATCTGGACAAATTGAAAAAAGTGGATGTGTCCAGAACTGAAGAAATCTACGAACATTACAGTGTTCATCCACTGCATTCTAAAGAAGTGATGGGGAATACTATAGAGTTATTCCAAATGAAAGAAGCAAAATAAAGTCCCATTAGTGTATGGGAAAAAAGCTTGGAAGCTGGTTGTTTCCCTCAATTGTTTCCCACAGGAAAAGGAGGACGATATGATGACCGACCTGTGCAGATTCCTGCATCTGAATACCGAACATCAAGATTCTATGCAGAAGATCCAAGATTTCGACAATGTATTCCGTATTTGTTTCATCTTTTGTTTGAGAGTGATTCGTCTGAACTTTCTTATGCAGTAAACCATATATTGAAAACAGGTGTACATCTGCAAAATGTTTCAGCAAAGGAATTTATGGATAAAGTACTGCAGAAAGATAATGTTTTGGAATCTCAGCTAATTCATCGCATGGCGTGTTACTAATGAGTACTGGCACCGTCGTCATGGAGAACTGAAATGTATGTTAAGGAACTTAGGAACTCCTACTTGGTTCTTTACTCTAAGCTCTGCTGAATATGCTTGGGATGATTTACTTCAATTTCTTCGAGAGGCAAATCCAAATATACTAAATATTGTATACAAGACACCTGGAGAATTGTGCTCTTTGGATCCAGTTAATGTATGCAGGTATTTCAATCATAGATTTGAAGCTATGATGTCTTTTATCACCAATAAAAAAATCCTCCTCTTGGAGAGGTTCTGGACTTCTTTTGGAGAAAGGAGTATCAAGCAAGAGGTGCTCCTCACATACACAGGCTAATATGGATCAAAGATGCTCCCAACTTTGGAACAGACTCAGATGATACTGTGTTGTCTTTTATTGAGATATACCCAAAAGTACACAAGATAAGGACTTAAGACAACAAGTCTTACGATTCCAAAGCCATCGTTGTGGGAAATACTGTCGTCGAAAGTACAAATCTAAGAACAAATTCTACACCAAATACCGTTTTGCATTTCCACGACCTGTAATATCAAAAGGATGAGTGAACAGTTTTATGTCATCTTTGCGACATACTATCACAAGAAAGTCTCCAAAAAATACCTACAACTTAAGAAGAAATGAAGAGTCAAAATATATAAATGGCTATAACCCAGTCATTTTGTCCATGTGGAATGCTAATATGGATATTCAATATGTTGCAGACAATTCCATTGCTGTTGCTCGATATGTAACATCCTACATAACAAAATCATAAAAGACGGAATTGAAGGAAATGTGGGAAGAGATTTCCCATGGGAAGATTCTACGTAAGAAGTTATATACTTACAGTTTGAAGATGTTAGCTCATCGAGAAATTGGAGCGTATGAATGCTCAGATCGGTTATCATCTGCAAGTCTATATTCCAAATCTAGATGAATCATTTGGGTGAGTCTAGGTCTTGCTGCAACACGAAACCGAGTGCTTAAATCTGTACAAGAAATTGAATATTTAGCTGAAAAAGAGCCAGAAATTACAGATATTGTGAAAACAAATATGTTGGATACATATTATCCAAATAGAAGTCATCATCTTGAGAACATTTGTCTCTATGAAGTGCTGCAAAACTATATTTTTAAACGGAATATTACCGAAAACATTAATAATGGTCTATATGCCGTTATTGGTTCTGAAGGATGTCTGGTGAAACAAAGAAAAGGACATTTGATTAATCACCGTGAACTGAATTGCGAAACACCTGACAAAAGGGAATTTTACTATTTAGCTCTTTTGCAACTTTTCAAGCCATGACGTTCAGAATTGGAATTATTTGGAGATTTCAAGAGCTATGAAGATTCCTTCAATGCAACTAAAGATACTATAGAATGTCCTGTTTTTGCTAATTATGTGAAAATGTTGAATGACGAAATTGAGCAAGAAGGTAGAATTGCAGCTGAGATTGCTAGAGACAGTTCGCAAGATAGTCAAACTTCTGCTCCATTGAGTCAGGACCCACTAGGAGAAGCAATTGTTCTAAATGAAGCAGCAACTGCTATGAAAGAGGTGGAAACAGCAATGTATCAAGGTCAAGAAGATGTAACAAACTTAGGAAAGTTGGAAGAACAACTAAATTTCGAGCAGAAAGAAATATATGAGCAAGTGAGAGAACAGATTGACCATGGATTACTTGATGAGAAGAAAGAGTGCTCTTGCTCATCATTTGAACCTATCCAAATGTACGTGAGTGGACAAGCTGGAACAGGCAAAAGTTTTTTAATTAAAGTAATCACAACGTTTCTACAGAAAACAACTGAGTCGCATTTGTCTTGTGTTGTCACTGCTCCAACTGGATTAGCAGCCCACAATATTAAAGGAATTACTTTACATCGTTTATTAATGCTACCAGTAGAGCATGAAAATAAATTAGAATACCACAAGCTATCTGGAGAAGCTTCTTGTGAAGTTTCAAGAGTCTTGAGGAAAATGAAACTTCTCATTATTGATGTGGTAAGCATAGTATCAAACTTAATTCTTGCTTTTGTGCATTTAAGAATGGAGCAAATTCTTAAAACAGAGTATGACGTATTATTCGGAGGAAAACACGTCATAGTTTTTGGAGATCTTCTACAACTTAACCCTGTAAAAGGACAGCCAGTGTTTAAAACACTGTCGCATGAAGATAGCAGAAAGTCTTTGGGGAGCATTGGAAATGTAAACATTTGGTCATATTTTGAGTATAAGGAACGTATTACAAATATGCGACAGGCAAATGATGCTGATTATGGAACTATTCTTCAAGACATTAGAATTGGAAAAATGACTGAACATGGCAAACAAGCTTTACGGAGACGATTACTTTCCAATTTTTTTTCCAAATGAAAATATTGTCCCAGAGAAAATTTACATGAGAATTGCAGAAAACAAATCTGTAATCTGCTTAATGCCAACACTACGTGAATGTTCTATGTTCAATGAAGAAATGTTAAAGTTGGAAAATGAAGAATTTATAAAATTGGAAGCAATTGATAAAATAGAACATGAAAGAATCACTATTATTTGGAGTGAAAAGTTAAAGAGGAAATTGGATTCTTTAGAGAAATCGATAAGTAAAACTGCTGGTTTAGAAAAGACTTTGTATGCATGTGTAAACTGTAGGGTAATTTTACGACGTAATTTGAATGTGGAAAAAGGTTTAGTAAATGGAGCAATGGGTAAAATTGTTGATTTTGTTAATTATGTAAATAGAGATGGGATTGAATTTTTGAAAATCAAATTTTATGAAATTGCTGAAGTACAACAATTTAGTCGTTGTTCATCTCGGTTTTTGCTTGTGAAAGATTTGCATGTACACAGAAAACAGTTTCCTGTTTGTTTGGCATATGCGGTGACCATTCATAAATCTCAAGGTTTAAGTGTAGATAGTGCTTTAGGGATGTATGACGTTACAACGCAGGCTATTACAACGCCGTCCTTTACAACGCGGTTTTTACATCGCATACCGTTACAACGCATAGCGCTTTTGGGTGCTGGATAGTGAATAGTTTAATTTACTATTCCAACTCCAGTCCCCGTGGACACTAGGGAAGGTTATTGGATAGTAAATTAACCTATTCCCTATCCTAGAGCGCCCCCAGCGCAATGCGTTGTAATAGTTTGCGTTGTAATGACCGCTTTGTAATGGTAGTGCGTTGTAAAAGTTTCGTTGTAAGTGATGTTTACCAGTGCTTTAGTGAATATTGGAAGTACCGTGTTTAAAGAGGGTATGGCATATGTTGCTTTGACTCGAGTCAGAACTTTATCTGGATTGTACTTGATTGATTTTGATGAGACAAAGGTTAGTGCAGATGCAAATTGTGTGAAAGAGTATAATAGGTTAAGAAGAAAATATGCACCCAATTTAGGTCAATATCCAGTATTTGGAAAGCGTGTGGTAGGTAGAAAAAGAAGATTTGAGAATATCTATAGTGAAACTGTAGAGAAAGAAAAAAAACAAGATGAAATTGCGCCTGCAAGCAAAAAGAAAAATGACAATGTTGAAGAGAATGTTGGTTACCGTTTTGAAAATAGTTGTGGTGTCAACTTCTATGCTAATGTTGTTTTTATTCTTGAAAGTTTGCAACAGCAAATTGTTGAAAATTGGGACGAAAGATTCTGTTCATTGTTGTATTCTGTTTATGAGAAATGTAGTAGTGATACAAGTAAAATACAAAGTGTTTCTGGTATTCTAAATGTTTTGGACATATGTTCTGGTTCTAGTCAATTTACGCAGAATATTCAGCAAGATTTTCAGGAATTTTTAATGTTTATGCTTGGTGTACTGGAAGATGAAGGTATAGATATTGAAAACCTTTTTGGCCTTTCTTATAAATGGCAACATGACTGTCAAAATTGTTTGTTTACATGTAGTACTAACATAGACAGTGAAAGATTCATATATTTGACTTTACCTGACTGTGAATCAGTGTCTTTTAACAATCTAATTAGAGGAGCAAGTCAAAACATGGAGTGTAGCCAATGTAAATCACAAATGTCATCAACATTGTTTATATAAACATATGTACAGTATGTAATTTTAATACTGCAACGTTGTAGAGCTAATGGAAGAAAATTGGAAACTGTAATTAAAAATGTTGTTGCTGGTCAAGTTTCAATATCAGGAAGAACCTTTGTAGCTGTTGCAATTATTTTTCAAGATGGACCTTCTACAACATCTGGACATTACACTGTTTATTTAAAATGTCTGAAAGGTGGGATACATTGTAATGATAGTCAATTAGTTTTTAAGCAACATTTGCCTAAAGAGTTACCAAATTCTTACCTAACATTTTTAAAGCCAAAATTTTAAGTTCAAAATGTGGCCTTTTAGAATTACTGCTGTTAAGGTACATTGGTCTGGTGCCGTAGAGTATTTTGTAAGTGAGGGTGAGGGGGTTGAAGGTGATCCTCTTGTTGATATTGAGGCAGTGTATGTGTATTAGGTGGTGAGTGATGTGGTGCAGCAGGGAACATTCATAATCAGTCAGGTGGTGGTCTTTTGGATTTGTTGTAGTTATTATAGGTGTTTGACTGGAATTTATGTGTAGAGTGTTTTGCCACAGTGCAGTCTGCTGATGATGAGCGACTGTGTCAGTGGTCTTCTTATTTTGGTAAGGATCCACTTGTAAATGTTGCGGAGCATGTGGAGAGTGTTATGGTAGTACGAGGAGACGTGTAGACTTGCTTACACATGGAGAGGGAGGAGTTTAGGATGAATCCTAGGTTGTGGACATGGTTGGTAGGTGTTAATACTGTCCACAGTGTAGTGAGCTAGCAGGAATCGTCTGAGACTGAGGGGGTGGGTCTGAGGATGGGTACTTTAATTTTGTGCGACTTCATTTTTAGAGAGCTGCTCTTTATGTAGTTGGTGATGTCCTTCATTGTGTCGTGGAGGTTGCTTTTGGTGGTATGTGGATTCTTGGTGAGGAAGAGGATGAGCTGGGTGCCGTCGATGTAGGAGATGGATCACTGACATAATATCGACAGTCAAAATATCGACTTACCAAAATATCGAATGCCAAAATATCGACTTCCTATCTACAAACAGGTAAGTACAAAAATATCAACTCCAAAATATCGATAGGAAAAAATATAGACAGTCAAAATATCGATTTTTTAAAATATCTTAAAAGTAATTTTAAAGTACTATAATAATAATTATAATTAATTTAAATATACTTAAAATACTTAAATAAACTTAAAATTAATAAATAGTTATTGTAACTTAAAAAATATATATATATATTTTTAAATATTCGTTTCACAACAAAACTCCTTCCGGGTCCCTTGACCCATGAAAGGTGGCGTGGACGTCGGCGGAGTGAATCCGACAAAGATATGCAAATAAACAAAGTCCATTAACCACGCTCTCAGGAAGCAACACGGAGACACCAAAATGAAGCCAGTGCTGTTTAATCCACAACGCGTTTCGCCGACAAACGGCTTGATCACGTGAATTAGCGTTACCGAATCAGTGCCATATATCACATAACGATGGAAATGAAAAGAGGACTGGTATACAAAACATTGTAAAAGTAAAGTTTCTCCCTTATGTTATATCATGAGGACTAACTTGTACATTCTCTAAACAGTGTAAAAGAAATGTTAAATAATCACATACTTTACACAAAGAATTGGCGTTATAATGAGACAAAGTAATAAACAGTGCAAACATCCATGAAAATGCATACAAATGTCAGCACCTAAAACGCGGCATTTACCACAGTGAATAAAGCATATTTAAACCTGTGGATACCCTTCCTCATGCCCCCAAGCTTCACCCTTATCGCACGCCCAGTGCGCGAAAAAAAGGGGGGGGGAGGAGGACTCTCTCAGCGCTGCAGGCGTTTACAAATTAATTAATGTGCCCTTGCGCACTAGAACAAATAAAATATTTGATCATACAATTGTACTCACGACAATGTCAAAGAATACAGCGAGGGAGGTGCAAGATGAGAAAAATGAATGAAATTAATGGCCAGTGCCCAAACCTATTCTCAATCAAGTAGTAAGTCCAGTAAATCTCCAAGTCTTAGTGATGGCAGATCCATAACGCAAAAGTGCTCATGTGACAAGAACCGGATTAGGGGAGGAATATTTTTAAATATATATATATTCACTGAAAAAACCATAGGTTTCACACCAGTTATAGTTAGCTGGAAATTTTACTTGCATAAAACCATTGAAATTCCCACGTTATAGTTAGTTGGACTCACTATAACTTGCGCGTGCAATGCACTGCTGATGACGTCACATATTACATCACTCATGACATGGTCAGTGACATCACTCATGACATCACTGATGACACCATCCAGTGAATGTGTGTCTTTCAGAAAAATAAATATGTGTTATATATGTATATGTAAAAGTTGATGGAAGAATAAATGTTTAAATAAGTGTTTACATGGATTTTAAAAAAAAATGATTGGTTAACTGGCTTATTAAGTGTATCTTAGTGAATACATATATTAGTCAGTAATGTTTAAATATTTAAATATATGTATTAGTGTTTCACTTTGTGTATAAGTGGCTGCATGGGTTGGTGAGTAGCTACATGTGTATGTATATGGGTTATTAGATATTTTTCTTAGTATCAGTATGAGTGTTTGTATGGTTTGGTGGGGGTATTACTTAGCACATAGATGCATGAATGACTGACTCTCTCTTTGTATGTGTTTTAAAGACAGCATATGTGCAGGACTGTGTGGGTGGATGAGTGTGTATATGTGTGTGTTAGTGAGTGAATGACTGTCTCACTAGTGTCTTTATCAGTAACTACATATGTTTTAATCTAGTATATGTGAATATTGATGTATATTAGTGAGTATATGTGAGAGTAAGAGATTGTAAGAGTTCCTGTTTAAATAAGTATGTGTTTCTATAAGTGATTGTTTAAGAGAGTAAGTATGTGTAAGTTTCATTAGAAGTAAGGTGGTAGTGTGTGTATAGCTGTAAATGCAAATAAATGGATGCTCAATAGTTTACTTGCATGTGTGAGTATGTGCGAGAGTAACTTTTGGATGACTGTCGGTGTGTAACAGGATGTATAGGTGTATCACTACATATGATGAGTGAGTATATGTATGAGTGACTATATAGAACTGTTGGTAAATGAGTGCATGTGTATATAAATGGTGGAATTATTGAATTGGTTGTTGTAACTGGTATGGGTATCTCCATTTTTTGAAAATTTTAGTTTCTATTTTTAAATATGTGTTTCAAGGGTTACATTACATTGAAAGGAGGTCTGTCACTCTGTCACAAGGATGGTGTCATCAGTGATGTCATGAGTGATGTCACTGACCATGTCATGAGTGATGTAATATGTGACGTCATCAGCAGTGCATTGCACGCGCAAGTTATAGTGAGTCCAACTAACTATAACGTTGGAATTTCAATGGTTTTATGCGAGTAAAATTTCCAGCTAACTATAACTGGTGTGAAACCAATGTTTTTTTCAGTGAATTTAATAGGTTTTTTAAATGCTAATTCCTAACTATAACTGGTGTGAAACCTATGGTTTTTTCAGTGAATTTCATAGGTTTTTTAAATGCTAATTCCTAACTATAACTGGTGTGAAACCTATGTTTTTTTCATTGAATTTCATAGGTTTTGTAAATGCTAATTCCTAACTATATATAGGGCCTCAAACCTATGTTTTTTTCATTGAATTTCAAAAGTTTTTTAATAGCAAATCTCTATAGGTATGAAATATAATATTTTTTATAATGAATTTTATATTGTATATTTATGTAATACTATTTTTTTATATATATTTTCCCTTTTTTTTATTTTTGCCCTGGTGCGCTCCCGGTGCGAGTACCGGTGAGCGCGGCGGTAAGCGCAGTGGCGGCGCACCCCGGTGCGCGTACCTGTGAGCGTCCCGTTAGCGCTATTGCCGCGAACGAAATCATCATCGTGACGTATGCGCACCCGAAAGCCCCTAGCGCATACGATCGCGCAACGTAAGCGCCCCTGGGCGCGCCCCTGAGCACGCCCCGGGGCGCGTAGCGTAAGCGCGTTGGGTCATGTGACCTGATAATAACACTTTTCATTGGGTCAGAACACTTATGGTTTCCAAATTATGAAAGCCCAGGTCATGTGACCTGAAAATAACACTTTTCATTGGTTCAGAACAGTTTTGTTTTCAAAATGATGAAAGCCCCCACCTTTTTTCCTCATTCTCACTTTGTTCTTTGAGTGAGGAAGACCTGTTTCCATCGATTAAGAAATGGCCACAGTAGCAGCAGCAGCAGCAGTAGAGAAAGCGTTGGATAGCGTAGAGATAAAAATTACTATTCCCACTCCAGCAAGTGCAACAGTAGGGAAAGTGTTGGATACCGTAGGGGTACAAATTACTATTCCCACTCCAGCGAGTGCAACAGTAGGGAAAGCGTTGGATAGCGTAGGGGTAATAATTACTATTCCATCTCCAGCGAGTGCAACAGTAGGGAAAGCGTTGGATAGCGTAGGGGTAAAAATTACTATTCCAACTCCAGCGAGTGCAACCGTAGGGAAAGCATTGGATAGCGTAGGGGTAAAATGTACTATTCCCACTCCAGAGAGTACAACTGTAGGGAAAGCATTGGATGGCGTAGGGGTAAAAATTACTATTTCAACTCCAGTGAGAGCAACAGTAGGGAAAGCGTTGGATAGCGTAGGGGTAAAAATTACTATTCCCACTCCAGCGAGTGCATCAGTAGGGAAAGTGTTGGATAGCGTAGGGGTAAAAATTACTATTCCCACTCCAGAGAGAGCAACAGTAGGGAAGGCGTTGGATAGCATACGGGTAAAAATTACTATTCCCACTCCAGTAAGTGCAACAGTAGGGAAAGTGTTGGATAGCGTAGGGGTAAAATTACTATTACCACTCCAGAGAGTGCAACAGTAGGGACAGCGTTGGATAGCGTATGGGTAAAAATTACTATTCCCATTCCAGCGAGTGCAACAGTAGGGAAAGCGTTGGATAGCGTAGGGGTAAAAATTACTATTCCCACTCCTGCGAATGCAACACTAGGGAAACCATTGGATAGCATAAGGCTAAATTTTAATATCCCCACTCTAGTGAAAATAAATTAATATAAATCACATAATTATAAATTAATCAATTAATACATTTTAATTAGCAATTAGGAATCAATTAATTACCAATAACAAATTATTTATCAATTTATTTTAAATAAATACCAATTAATTAATTATCATGTTTAATTAATTATATTAAATTACTTCCCACCCTATTCCCCTATAAACCAACAACGCGTTGCTAAAAATAAAATAATTTTATTCACATAATTATCAATTCATCAATTAACAAAATAAATATCAATTAACAAATAATTAATTACCAATTAAAAATTAATTGACAATGTATTCAAAATAAATACCAATCACTTAATTAATTAACATATTTAATTAATTATAATTAAATTACTTCCCACCCTATTCCCCTATAAACCCACAACCCACTACAGAAAAAAATATATTATTCACATATTTGTCAATTAAACAATTAATTAAAATTATTTATCAATTAACAATTAATTAATTATAAATAAAAAAATTAATTAGCAATTAATTCAAAATAATTATCAATTAATTTGCATATTTAATTAATTATAATTAAATTACTTCCCAACCTATTCCCCTATAAACCCCCAACCCGCTACAGAAAATAAATGACTATAATTAAAATATGTATCAATTAATCAATTATAATTAATTACCAATTATATTTGTATTAATTAATTACCAATTAATATTTAATTAACAATTAATTCTAAATAAACAACAATAAATAAATTAACATATTTAATTAATTATAATTAAATTACTTCCCACCCTATTCCCCTATAAACCTACAACCCGCTACAGAATTATATTACTCAAAAAATATAAATTAATATTAACTTACCTAAAAATCGTTATTTTTGTTGTCTATATTATGTCTAGTCGATATTATGTCCACTCTATATTTTTGATTCAATATTATGTCCATTCTATTCGATATTAAAATGTTCTAGTCGATATTTTGGTAGTCTATATTATGTCTAGTCGATAATATGTCTATTCTATATTTTTGACTCGATATTATGTCTAGTCGACATTAAAAACTCGATATTTTGACTGGTTACCGTAGGAGATGATGTTGAGGTTTTGATGGTGGGCTACTTGTGTGAGGGTGCCCATGTAGATGTTGAATAGTGTCGGGTTGAGGGATGAGCACTGGGGGACGGAGCAAATGATGTTGGTGGTTTTAGATCAGAAGGCTGGGAGGCAGACGCTCAGGATTACTATTGAACAATTTCCAAACTAAGAATTTGACGCATACTATTTGGCCGTGTGACAAAGTAAATGAAACCATAAAGGACTTGTTGTTATATATTTTGTCAGCATATATTTGTAAGTAATTTTATTTACAGTGTATTAAAATTAATCATAATGTTTTGTTATGTTATGATTATTTGAGATGTGTCATAATTACGTAAGAAATTGCTCTTAGAAAAAAACCCATTTAAGATATGTTTTATTTCTATTTTTTAGATTGTTAATGAGAATGTTGAATTTTTTTTTAAGATAATCTTATTGATTGACTTTTTTTTGCCCGCTGTTATGTGATGAGTACTATTGAACTCACTGTTTCTAGTGAAATTCAATATATTCTGAGAACAGCAAAAAAGGCAAATGTAATAGTTTACAAATTATTTTGTGTTGTAAAAGATATATTGTAACTGTATTTTTTTGTGTCTTCCACAGATGGTAGTTTTATAATATATAATTTTTTAATTATTTAATATGCTTAACATAAGTACAAGTTACTGTTAAAAATGGTCGATGGAATGTGCTTCAACCGAGCTGAAGTAACAAAACATGGACGGAGTAGGTAAGTGTGTAAAGATGGTTTGTATCTTTTAAAGATATTTCAAAAAATTATATACTGAGTGTACCTATCAGAACCCCTCATCAATCAGTGGATACGATAATGACTTATTTAAACCCCAACTGCTGCAGGAGAGATGAAGAATCTGCAAGAAAACATACTTGGAGTGCTTTAGTGAAACAGAGGAATTCTAAGATGGCCGCCTCGAGGAGAGACATTGTGGTGGTCTAGTCATTTACCACACACCTGTGGGGAATCCTTGGTGAGGCGTGCGCTCCCTAACGAGTGCGCACTTCACCTAAGACGTTCCTGAGTTCAGACCTGTTTTCAATTGCTTCATAGATATTCCTGAAGAGAAAGCACAAATATTTGTGAGAGAGTTAAAGAAGGGTCCCGGTTAAGCTTACATTAGTTATCGTGCCCGCAACGAGAATTCAGCTTCCGAGTTGGAAGAAGCCCGCACATTGCACAGCGGTAGATTTTCCAGTCGCGGCTCCTTCAGGGCTGACGGAGTCAGTCGTGTTCAGCACCTGAAGATCAGAGAGAACAAGAAACCATACAAGAAACCTATGTGATACCTTATAGTTGACAAAGGTATATTCTTGGAAAATAATCGTATGACAAGTTACTGAGTGACATTATAGAGAATATTGAATATATTCACTCGATGTATTTTCTCTAACCTAAAACAAGAATCGATAACATTCGTGATAAGCAAGGTCTTAAGGGAAAAGAACACATTGAGTAAGGAATACCAGACACTCTGTTGAATTAAGAAGGTACATTAGTGAAAAACACAAGATATTCAAGGATTGACTGAATAGATAACAAGCAACTGCATAAAGAAAGGTTAGTAGAAGAACACAAGGCAATTAATAATATAACATTTAGACAATAAACTGAGAGGCCTAGGTTAATGACTGTTACGTAATTCTAGTTTATAAGCAGTGAGAAAAATAAAGAACCGCAAGCTACAAGGTTGCAGATAAATACTAGAGGAGAGGCTAGTTCGAAAGTCGAACGGGTAGGTAATTAGTAGGGTTAGACTAAGTTATAGATGAGGAATAGAGATAAAGTAAACACATGAAGTATTCAAAAAGTAGTGTGAAAATAATGCCTATATATACACATATACACAGTGTTTTTCTGGACAATGAATAGTATATTTTGCATTTTACTGAAACACATTTAATATTTTGGAATGGGTAAGGTGAATAGACATATTCTACATTTTTTTAGTAGTGTATTTTACTATAATAGCCCGAGTCTTTTCCTATAGTCATAAGGAGTGACTGGTTTCAAAATTTAAGAAAAGCTAAGAACAGGATATCTTTATAAGTAATTATATTTATATAACTTTGCAAAGGACTAAAACTCTTCTAATGGAATGTTATTAGATAATAGTATTAATATAGTATTTTTTGTATGCCAAAATAGGTGAAAATGGTAGTTTTGTATTATATATTACGAAAAGTGATCAAATGAACTGTTTATATTTTTTATACAAGGAGCAAGAACATATAGGAAAAATTATGGAAAGAGAACAGCCTCATATTGAGGAGATTTTGGTTATTATCTTGAGTATAATTGAAGAACTAATCGTATCTGTCACAGGCAATGAGAGTGAAGAAGGGGAAATTAGTGCTGCGGACATGAGGTGTGATTTTGAAGACAAATTAATTAATTGCGGGTTTATATAGCGCTAGGAATCGACTCCCGGAGGAGTATCTCCACGCTTCGACCGCTGGGGAACCCGTCCTGGCTCACCCTGAGAGATGGTCCCTGATGGGTATCTCTAAGGTGCGACCAAGCATCCCCGGCGGTCTGGGGGGCCGTTGTGAAGATGAGGCAAGCTGATGCCCAGAGTTGCCGAGTGTGGTTTCTGACTAGAGTAGGCACCGAGGCGAGAATTATCGAGTCCGCTGACCCTGGTCCACGACCCTGCCGCATCGGGAATCGAACCCTGGTCCCGGGCAGTTCTCTGCTTACGGGTCTGCCGCCTCTAACCAGTGAGCCACACTTCTCCACCTGATTTGATTTGATGGAGATTTTCTGGAAGTATTAAATTAGGTTGAAATTTTAGAACAAATTAATTCAGAAACTGCTAACGAGGGAATTGATCTGAACGACATATCTGATGAACTTATATTGGAATGTGTGTTAAATTATGAGATGTTACAAGAATAATTTTTTTTTTTTAAATAATAAAGGTTTGAGCACTATCTACTAATGTATTTATTGTACTAAAAGTGAAGCACTTATAGATTCAGTTATATATTCTTTAAATGTTTGTATTGATTTAAAATATGCAAAGTGGGTCTGAGGGTATGGATTGCTTAAAATCCGTATGGAGTACACATGCAGTCTTGTATGCACCTGCAAACTTGTGTTTTATGCCTTCAATTCCCCAGTCTGTATTCTTAGACTTCCTCCAAACACTTTGACACTGCTGTTTTAGTATTGTAGTGAGCCAGTCAGCAGTATGTTCTTTTCCATTGTACCCTGGTAAAACTGAAGCTGTAATAAATTTAGTGAGGAACTTTCTTTGCAGAACTGTAATGATCCAGTCACTATCTAGATACTCATGGATTAAAACAGGCCTTAGTCCATAAAGTGTTTCAAACCCCTATAGACTGTGCATGCACTGTTCTATGCACCAGTAAACATATGTTTTATACGTTCAATTCCTCAATGTGTATCCTTACACTTCCAGCAAACTTTCTCACACTACTTTTTCAATATTGTAGTGAGCCATTCAGCAGTATGTGTTTATGTGTCTACTGTGGTAAAACTGGGGCTGTTATAAATTCAATCAGGCTCTTTACTTGCAGAACTGTAATCATCCACTCACTACCAAAGTACTCATGCATTAAAATAGGCCTTAGGGCATAGACTGCTTCAAACCCTTATAGACTATGTATGCAGTCTTCTATGTACTTGTAAATTTGTCTTTTATACGTTCGATTTACCAGTTTGTATTCTTACACTTCCATCAAACACTCTGTCACTGTTGTTTTAGTTTTGTAGTGACTCATTCATCGGTATGTAGTAATCCATTCACTACATTAAAACACTAATGGGCACATATTCAATAACTGGCATATCCCCAGGAATATGTCAGTTATTGTGCTCCGTGACACCACCACCATGGGTGTACCATGGGACAAAAATGTCACATATATGTGATGTATCTGTGCTGTAAAGGCGGTGCATTGTTTGAGTTATGTTGCAAGTGCAACACAGTTGCAGCAATGCTCAGGGGCCCTATGCTCAGACTGCTGTGTCAATCCTTACCACTGCTTCAAGGTAGTGCAGGGTTTTGACACAGCATGAGCCCAAACGTGACAAAGTGAAATCTAGTAGATTTAAGTCAGACACTTTTTGGAGGTGTTCCTGCGCCAGAACGCCCCCCATGTAGGAATTTCTCCTTCTGGTACAGGGATTTACAATGTGACGCACCTCCCAGATACGTCACATTCTAAATACCACATACCATGGCGCATCTTTTGCACCACCGCATAATCAGAAAAGTGATGCAACGGCGGTGTAAAATGAGGCACAAAGGTGTTGTAAATCTGCCCCTAACAAACACTTACAAATTCACCCAGGCAGTTCACTAGCAGTGTATTCTTTTTTAATTTACTTTTGTTATTATTTTACCTTAAAAATATGAAATGTAACTTTAAAAATAAAATAAATCTAAGTATTTATAATAAAAATGTAGGAAATTACTATAAAAAGAAAGAAATATAATAATTAGTACATTTTAAAATTATCATTTACAAAACCATTGAAATTCACTGAAAAAACCATAGGTTTCAGCCACGTTATAGTTAGGAATTAGCATTTAAGAAATCCTTGAAACTCACTGAAAAAACCATAGGTTTCACACATGTTATAATTAGCTGGACATTTCACTCATACAAAACCATTAAAATTCCCCCGTTATAGTCAGTTCAGCTAACTATAACTCGCGCGCCTGCACTGCTGATGACGTCACATATTACATCACTCATGACATGGTCAGTGACATCACTCATGACATCACGGATGACATCTCAAATGACATCACTGATGACATCATCCTTGTGAAAGAGTGGCAGACCTCCTCTCCCCCTAATATAACCTTTGAAACACACATTCAAAAATAGAAATAACAATTTTTAAAAAATGGAGATACCAATACCAGTTACAACAACCTATTCAGTAATTCCAACATCTACATCCACTCATTCACCAACAGTTCTATATAGTCACTCATACATGTACTCACTCATCATATGTACTCAAACACCTATACATCCTGTTACACACCGACACTCATCCATAGTGTTACTCACACACATACTCACACATGCAAATAATCTATCAAACATCCATTTATTTGCATATACAGCTATACAGACACCACTAAACTTACTTTTACAGAAACGTACACATACTTACTCTCTTTAACAATCACTTATAGAAACACATACTTATTTATACAGGAACTCTTCCAATCTCTCACTCTCACATATAATCACTTATATACATCAATACTCACATATACTAGATTAAAACATATGTTGTCACTCATAAAGATGCTATTGAGACAGTCATTCACTCACTAACACACCCATACACACACTCATCCACCGATACAGTCCTGCACACAGGTAAAAAACACCATCTGCAATAGTACAATACCCAACGCGTTTCAAACAACTTGTGACCTTGATCACGAGCGAAAACAGGAAATGGCTGACATTTATGAGACACACCTTGATACGTGCTCCAAGTCCCGCCTCTGTGGGCATATGCCGCTTGGCATGATGGTACTTGTAGTTTCTCACCTTACAGCCCCAGTGGGTGCCGCCACAGCCTGTGATTTAATCTTTAGTATTTCCCCAGTGGGTAGTCTGGAATTTAAAACTCCGCTGAGCGCAATGCAAACATTTACAAACCGGCCTTCTGCTCCTGTGCGCTCGGTGTATCCCTAGCGCGGGATCTGCAAAGTATTCAGCGGGCATCTTCGCGGCCGAGCAAAGCCGCTAAACACAAAATCCATGAGATCGCCCCACATGAAGATGCCACTGAGGAAGGATTAGATGACTTTAATTTGAAGTGGTACAGCACGGCAGGTAAAAAAACACCATCTGCAATAGTACAATGCCCAACGCGTTTCAAACAACTTGCATCCTTGATCACGGGCGAAAACAGAAAATGGCTGACATTGATGAGAAACACCTTGATAAGTGCTCCAAATCCCGCCTCTGTGGGCGTATGCCGCTAGGCATGATGGTACTTGTAGTTTCTCACCTTACAGCCCCAGTGGGTGCCGCCACAGCCTGTGCTTTAATCTTTAGAATTTCCCCAGTGGGTTAGTCTGAACATATATATATATATATATATTCCTACCAGAAAAGAACATTGCATGCTGGGACTTGTAGGCGCCATACATGAGGTGACCTGTAAGAGGTATAGGCAATTGGAACTCACCTTGGGGGCGGAGCAGCTCTCTACAAACCAGGATGGGGCAGGATATTTATTCCATGATACACCCCTGCATCCTGATACACACACCCCCGGCGCTGAAGAAGGCAAAATGACGCCGAAATGCATTCGCCATTGCAGGTGTTTTAGAATCACCACTGCTTGTGTTTCATAATAAAGGCGCTTCCAATGTTTCCCCTGCTGTGGCCTCTTCTCTTTCTTGGAGGAGTTTTTGTATATATATATATATATATATATATATATATACAGTTTTTGTATATATATATATATATATATATATATATATATTACCTACTGGCGGTCGCCAGTAGGTAGTTATAGATAGGATTGTTTTCCATAGGAAAGCCGCAACATTCTATTGGGAATAACTTTGGCGCCGGTGGACGAATCTTTACGAATTTCTCAAAGAAGATGGCCCGCTCCGCTCTGCTCCTTCCCTGAAAGTTTGGGGGGGATTTGTCAAGTGGGGGCCGAGATAAAAGGGGGGTCCCAAAACGTGTTTTCCCCATGTTAATTTCCATAGGGCGGTTGGACTCACTTTTAGCCCGAACGGCTGAATGGATTTCCACCAAACTTGGCAAAATTGTAGGGACTGGTAGCCCGATGTGCCTTTGCTATGTCTCAAGATATGTGCTCCAGAGGATTTTGAGTAATTTAGGGTAAAAAAAATATATATATCTATAAGCGCCCCGGTACGCGCACCGGGGAGCGCACCGGGCGTGTAACGCGAGTTGGCGAGCTGAAGGGTGATTGGCTCTCGGATGTCTGTGAACATTCCAAACAGTCCGGAGCGGCCGCCATCTTGTGTCTCGGTTGGATCGAGACAAAAAAGGTGGCAAAAACAAAGGGGGAAATGACCATAAGGGGGCAGGGTGGACCCCCCCTGACCCCCCAGGTTTGATGTGGGGGCCATAAAAGGGCCCCGCGGGGCATAAACATTTTTTTTTTTTTATTCCATCTTCGCGGGGGGGAGCGCCCGGTACGCGCACCGGGGAGCATACCGGGGAGCGTACCATGAGGAAAACCCAGTGAAACAGTAAAATAATAATTTAAAGTGCTTAGAGGTAGGGTAGCTCTGAATAGAGTTGTTGTGTTGTGTGGGTACCAATGCAGAGTCTTAAATTCAATGTACACCTTCTTTTCTGTAGATATCTTGCATGTTGTTACAGAAGTTATTGTGGTATATGGAATCCATACCATAGTCTGTCAGGAAAGCAGAAACAGATCCTTTAAGGACTCCCTGAGAAGGCCTAGGGGATCATGGGTAGTCTACCCTGCTCCCTTATGATGTTTTAAAATTGCACAGTATACTGTAAGTCTCACTTTATATTATAATCATTTTGGTACTACTTCATGAATTACATATAAAAATGAATAATGTCTCAGACAATTTTTAATTATTAAATAAAAATGTATTGGTTAGCATTTTCATAGTTTAATAAAACTTCCAGCATCAGATGATCTGGAATCTCCTCAAAATTGCATGCTTCAATATATTGTAAACAGTCAATAAATTGTTGGTCCAGAGACTCATCCATAAAATACTCGTCAACATAATCTTCAAGAACAATCTCTTCATCGGTAATTTCGAAAGAAATATTGTTGATTTCTTGTTCTCCTTCCATTTTCTTGCTGTAAATTGCATAAAAAATAACTATATCAGTAGGGTTAGGGCACTGTTGGGTTTAAGTTCAGAGAGGTACTTCTGAGTTTTTAACAGTGAAGTTATCTTTGGGCAGTGTATGGTATCAGGAAGGAAGTAGGAATATTAAAAAGTGTATGTGAGGAAGCCTAAGTAAATTCATAATTATACCAGAGAAGCCTAACTTAATCTATAACTATAATAGAGAAGCCTATCTTAATCTATAACTATAACAGAGGGACAGTAAATAACTATCAGAAAACGTTTTTACAAATTAACTTAAAGTGCCCCTTACAAATTAACAACTTACCTTATATATATGTGATGAAGATAAATGAGAAAATCCTTTAAAGATGTACCTCAGGAAGTTGTAGTCAAAATGGCCGTGTTTCCCTCTCATTCTTCATTTATATTCATGTACATAACCAATCAAATGTCAGGAAATAAAAGTAGAAAATGAAAGTAACATTTTAATTGGTTGGAAATTCTAACACTTCATATGTGTTTTTGTCATGTAATTTGCCTCAGGATATTTAGACAGGGCTACAGCCCAAATGGCTCAATGGTATTCCATCAAATTTGGGAAAATGGTAGGAACTGGTATGTAGTAGGACCTATTCTATATTTGGTGAAAGTCTCTTCAGTGGTTTTCATGTAAATTAACTTTTAAATTTTTTTGGGAGCGCTTACCGGTGCGCGCCCTGGTACGCGTACCGGCAGCGCAACGGGAGTCCTCCATCTTGTGTTTCGGTAGATTTGAGACACAAGATGGAGGACAAACAGCGTTGGGAATGGTTAAAAGGGGGCACGGTAGACACCCCCTGACCCCCTAGGTTTTCTGAGGGGTGCTTAGGAGGCCCATATAGGCGAATAAAAAAAATTTAATTTTTTGCGGGGGGAGCGCCCGGTACGCCTACCGGGGAGCGTACGGGGGAGCGTACTTTGGTGAAAAACAGTGAAAAAAGTTAGAGTAAAGTAATCATTTTGAATGATGAGAGGTAGGGTAGCCCTGAAAAGAGCTTTTGGGTTCTGTGGCTGATTTAGGTACCTACAAGTAGGTTCCAATGCACAGTCTTAAATTCAGGAGGAATATTCTATTCCCCTCATCTGAGAAGTGCACACCATCTCCTCTGTAGATATCTTGCATGTTGTAACACAAGTTGTTGTGGTATATGGAACCCATACCATAGTCTCTGAGGAAAGCAGAAACCGATTTATTCACATGTTTCCGTGCTTTCTCAAATTGTGGACAAAATTGGTTGGAACACTTCCATTTCTGTCTTTGGCATATATTGGAAAATACAAAGGCTGATTGAGGAAAAAGTGCCATCAATTGCTCAAAGGTGTCCTTTAAAAGCATTTCCAAACCTACCCCAGTCAAAGTGCCTAAGTCATTTCCACCACAGTGCAGAATTTTGAGGTGAGGGTGTGGCAGATGCAAAAAGGTTTTCACCAATGGTATCAATTGATGACATCTCAATCCTCTTTGGCCAATCCACTTGATGTCTACATTTGGTAAATCAAGGTTGTGAAAATTTCTGGTAGCTGCATACCTTTGAGCCCAGTGGATGTAGCTATGTCCAATAATCCAGACAGAATACATGGTAAGAGGAGGTTCTGGTGCAGTTAGATAAAGTGTGGGAATGAAATGGCAGTTGGAACAGTAGGAGTTTGTAAAAAAAAACTGTGGAGTTTCAGTGCTCTTGAATCACAAGCAATGATTGGTGGATTGAGATAGTTGAAAACTGAAAGTTAGGGTGCATTGTTCTGTTTTCTCTTGAAAGAAGTAATTTGAATGGTTAAGAAAAAGTCATTTAAAGAAACATTGCACCGGATAAGCTGGTGTATTGAGAGGTCAAACATCCTTGCTGAGTTCATTTGCAACATTGTAGAATAAACTTTTAAACCTGAGAGGTCAGTGAGGAGGGAGTTGCTATGGTAAGAGGTAGAAAGGGCTGAGGGGGGGAAGGGTGTTGGTTTGAAAATAGAGAGGGAAAAGTTTTAATTGGTTAACATGAGGGATATGTGTGTAGAATTAGAGGTTTTCTGTGCCATTCATGGTTGCAGTGCCTGGAGTGCATACCTTTTGCTCTGCTAAAGAAATATTGGTGTGTGTGTCTGACACTGTTCTCAATCTCCCAAAGCATTTGTAAGGGTGAGTAATGATTCATTTAATATAGATAGAGACTTGTATATTCTATGGAGAAGATTTGGAAGCAAATTGTGGTTTTTTAATGTTGCTTTGTGTCATGTTTTTGATAATGCTTGGTAAAAGGTTTTTGCTGCATAGAGGAAATGTATTTTGTAAAATTGTGAAGTTTCAGTAGATTTGCAAGATAGAGGATTTGTATTTTGTGAAACAGTCAGGTTTCAGTAGTGAAATTGAATGCTTGTACATAGGACCTGCGCTCTGTTTCTGAAATGTTATTTAAAAAACGATTTTGGGGCAAATCAATGGTTTTTACATTTTTGAGAAGGAATAAAGAGTGTCTGAATGATTAAATAAATATATTTGAACCTTTCACAATCATGTCACATGTGTTACCTCAGATTAGGAAGCACATTGAGCTTCTTGGCTGTTGTTTTGTGTCATGTTTTTTGATAATGCTTGGTAGGAATGTTTGCAAGAGAGAGAAAATTTATTTTGTAAAATAGTGAGGTTTCAATAGTGACCTGGAATGATTGTACATAGGACCTGCACTCTGTTTCTAAAATATTATTTAAAAAACAATTTTGGGGCTAATCAATGACTTTTACATTTTTGAGAAGGAATAAATAGTTTCTGCATGATTAAATAAATATATTTGAACCTTTCACAATCATGTCACCTGCGTTACTTCAGATTAGGAAGCACATTGAGCTTCTTTGGTGTTGGTTTCTGTCATGTTTTTTGATAATGCTTGGTAAGATCATTTGCAAGATAGAGGATTTGTATTTTGTGAAATAGTGAGGTTTCAGTAGTGAAATTGAATGCTTGTACATAGGACCTGCGCTCTGTTTCTAAAATGTTATTTAAAAAACGATTTGGGGGCAAATCAATGGTTTTTACATTTTTGAGTAGGAATAAATAGTGTCTGCATGATTAAAGAAATATACTTGAACCTTTCACAATGATGTCACCTCTGTTATCCCAAATTAGGAAGCAGATTGAGCATTTTTCTTGTTGAATTGTGTCATGGTTTTCGATAATGCTTGGTAGCAATGTTTGCAAGAGAGAGGAAATGTGTTTTGTAAAATAGTGAGGTTTCAGTAGTGAAATGGAATGCTTGTACATAGGACATGCGCTCTGTTTCTAAAATCTTATTTGAAAAACGATTTTTGGGCAAATGAATAGCTTTTACATTTTTGACGAGGAATAAATAGTGTGTGCATGAGTAAATAAATATATTTGCAGTTTTCACAATCATGTCACTTGTGTTACTCTAGATTAGGGAGCAGATTGAGCTTTTTTCTTGCTGTATTTTGTTAAGTTTAATGATAATGTTTGGTATCAATATTTCCTAGATAGAAGAATTGTATTTTGAAAAATAGTGAGGTTTCAGTAGTGACATGGAATGCTTGTACATAGGACCTGCGCTCTGTTTCGTAGATGTTATTTAAAAAAACGATTTTGCAGCTATTGAATGGCTTCTATATTTTTTAGAAGGAATAAATAGTGTCTGCAAGATTAAATAAATACATTTGAACCTTTTACAATTATGTCACCTGTGTTTCCTCAGATTAGGAAGTAGATTGTGCAGATAAAGTGAGGCATGTCCAGGGGTGCAAAGGAGTTGAGGCCTGTGTCCATGAGTGCAGTGGAGAGGACTCACCTCCTCTGACCCTTGGACAAGCCTCACCTCCTCCGTGCGCCCTGGACAGGCCTCAATGTATTGGATATAATTTATGGTAACAGGGTGCAGATAAGGTGAGGCCTAACCAGGAGTGCAGATGAGGTGAGGCGTGTCTAGGGGTGGAGATGAGTTGAGGTCTATTCAGGGTTGCAGATGAGGTGAGGATTGTCCAGGGGTGCAGAGGAGGTGATGCCTGTGTTGAAGAGTGTAGTGCAAGAGAGGTCTGTCCAGGGGTGCAAAGGAGGTGGGGGATAGGCTTCATAAAGTCCAGTCCGGTGCACTCTTAGACACAGGCCTCACCACCTATGCTCCTCAGGAGAGGCCTCTCTCCCACTACAGTCTGGAACACAGGTGTCACCTCCTCTTTACCTCTGGACAATCCTTAACTCATCTGCAACCCTAAATCGTTTTTTAAAGAGGCCTAAAGGTGACAACATTGTGAAAGGTTCAAAAATATTTATTTAATCATGCAGACACTATTTATTCCTTCTCAAAAATGTAAAAGCCATTCATTTGCCCTTTAATCGTTTTTATATTAACATTAAGAAAACTGAGTACAGGTTATATGTACAAGCATTCCATTTCACTACTGAAACCTCCGTTTTTTTACAAAATACAATTCCTGTATGCAGCAGAAAATTTTAATGCAGCATTAAAAAAAAATAACAGAAAGCAACAATAAAAAACCACAATGTGATTTCTAATATGAGGAAACACACCTGACATGATTGCAAAAGGTGCAGAGGAGGTGAGGAAAGTCGAAATGGCTTTCATGATTGTGAAATCTGCTGAAGAGATGAGGCCTGTGTCTAAGAGTGGAGTGGGGGAGAGGCTTTATGAAGTGCTGTCCACTGCACTCTTGGACACAGGCCTCACCTCCTGTGCTCCCCTGGACAGGCCTCACCTCATCTGCACTCCTGGTTAGGCCTCACCTTATCTGCATCCTGTTACCATCAATTATATCCAATACATTGAGGCCTGTCCAGGGCGCACGGAGGAGGTGAGGCTTGTCCAAGGATCAGAGGAGGTGAGTCCTGTCCATTGCACTCTTGGACACAGGGCTCACCTCCTCTGCACCCCTGGACATGCCTCACCTCATGTGCACAATCTGCTTACTAATCTGAGGAAACACAGGTGACATAATTGTGAAATGTGCTAATATATTGTTTTAATGATGCAGATACTATGTAATCCTTGTCAATAATTTAAAACAAATTCATGTGTCCGAAATCTTTTTTTAGAATAACATTTAAAAAAAAGAGAAAAGGTCATATGTATAAGCATTTCATTACAGTACTGAAACCTCGCTCATTTACAAAATTACAATTCCTTTATGCATCAACATTTCTTTACTAAGTATTATCAAGAATGTATAAGTCTCTCTTATATTCTCTTCCTGACTTACTGTATTTTTCCACCTGTCCCCTTCTAACACCCTCTTTCTGACTTATTCCTTTTTACATCTCGACTCTGTGTTACACTCTCTTACACTCTCTCTTTTACTTATTTTCTCTTACATCCTGTCTTTGATTTACTCCCTCTCTCTCATTACTCCTTGTTACATCCTCTCTCTGATTTAGTTCCTCTTACACCCTCTCTCAAACTTAGTCTCTCTCTCTACCTTTTACAGCCTCTCTCTGTTTTAGTCTCTTTTACATCCTCTCCCCTTCTAACACCCTCTCTCTGTCTTACATCCTCCTACACCCTCTCTCTGTCTTACACCCTGTTACATCCTTTTTCTGACTTATTCCCTTTGTCCCTTTCTTTGACTGAATCCCTCTCCTTATTACATCCTTTTTCTGTCATACAACATATTATACACTCTTTCTGTCTTACTCCTTCTCTATGTTTTACTCCCTCTACCTGTTTCTTTGTCTGACTCTCTCTGTCTTTTTGTGTTAGTTCCTCTAGCTCTCTTTCTCTGTCTTACTCCTAGTTACATAGTTGCTGTGAAATAAACTTAGATATGTTGTAAAGTAGTGTTTATATCGTTTGCTTATTGTCATTGCTTTGTTGTTTGGTAATAGTGGTCTAAAATGTGTTATCTTTTTTCTTTAACACAGATTAAAATCAAGATTTAAATAGTAAGGAAATATGCCCTCAAGGCAGAGGAGAAGAAAAGATGCCAAGCAGAAAAAATCAAAAACAGCAACGGAATTAAAGCACTCCTCTACAATAAATACTTCAAAAGACAGGAAAAAAGCTCCTGGTTAGACAACTAAGTCTTTCTTTCGGAACATATGTAGATAAAAAAAAATGTGAATAAACAGAAGGAGAAGGCAAATTTGATGAGGAAGGAGAGGCCCTCCAAAAATTTTACTACAGCAGCAGGAGAGAATAATATGTATAGGAATAGAAGGCAAAACCAATTTAGGGACATTCGTAAACGAATGTTTCGCAATAGAGTAGTTTTAAATTTGATGAAAAATATTAAGAAAGGTAAACAGAGAGCTGCTTTTTAAAAGAAAAAGAAAAATGTAGAGAAAATTGTTGATCAGGCTTTTGAAGTTAAGAAAAAATTATTTATTTTAGTAATCAATAGAATTAGGACACTTAACAAGACAATTGATGTTTTCAAATCAAACAGTAGATGCAAAAGAGTTATTAATCAAACTCATTTTTGTAAAGTTTTTTCTGGAAAATGGATGCATAGTTCAAGTTGTGAGCCATTTTTTAATGAGGAGAGTTACTTCCAGGAGAATGATTTGGTGCATGCAGTTGACACCAGTGGTCGAGCATATGAGGTGATAGACGGTTGTCCGATTGAAAAAGAGAAACTTGTGTCTCGAAATGCAGAGGAGGTGTTAGCTGATGAAGTTTTAGGGAGACGTACTAAGGGTCCTGTGTACACTTGGAAGTGTAGTAGTATTTGTAGTGTGCGACAGGATTCAATTGATTTGCTTCGTAATTTCTTACGGACACATAGTAAGAAAAGTCTAAAACAGAAAATGAAGATGTTGCAAGACTTAGATCCTTGCAGAGTCAGAGAAAACACAGGTTTGCATGGGCATTCACTGGCTTGTCTTTCTAGAAAAGTATGTCAGAGTGTTTTTCATCATTTTAGGATGTTAGAAGTGCATCATACTAAAATGAGGAAATTAGTGAGAATGTTGTATTATGCAAAAAGTCCAGCACATAAGCTTAAACAGTTAAACAGTGCTCTTTTGCATGGAACTGAATTAGATGTGAAGAAAATTTGTGAAGAAATTGAGTTAAGTTACTTTGGTGAAAAAGAAGACAGTATAGAAATTGGCACAGTAATAGAAGGTAATGTGGAAGACAATGTACAGATTTCAAGTACAGAAAAGTTTGACCAGGAAATTACCAAGTTTAAGGTGAAATCAAGTGAAAGGCCTAATTTTACTTGTGTGTGTTGTCGATGGACTCATTATAAGATTCAGACTAGGTTACTTGATTTATATGCAGAAAGTGAAATGGAAAATAATAGTGAATGGAAGAATTTTGCAACTTTTTTGTTGGTGGAGAATTCTTTTGATTTGAGTTCTGATCAGCGTATTTGTAAATATTGTTATAATAAATTAAATGAAAACAGAATGCCTGCTAGAGCTGTTCATAATAATCTTGAGTTGGTAGACATTAATCCTGAATTTATGGATTTAAATACATATGAATCTATTTTGATATAATGTGTCCATCCTTTTCAGGCTATTGTTCGCATGGAGCCTAAGATAGGGAAATTGCCTCCTTCGGATTTACAGAGAGGATTAAAGGGAAGAGTTGTTTATTTGCCTCTAGATTTCAAGAAAAATATTGATACACTTGGTGTAGAGAAAGTGGAAGAGGAACCTCTGGTTATTCTCGTTAATGGGGTTCCGACAAAGAGTAAGAAAATCTGGCAAGATTTACAGCCTGATTCATGTACAATCCGTTTTGCGTGGCCCTAATAGCGAATCATAGCGACTCGCTATTGAGGACACGCAAAACGGCATTCATGTAGGAATTGCTAATGAAATAGCGATTCCTACATGTTCTTTATTTGCGAGTAGCAATTTGCTACTCGCAAAAACTCCCCATTCATTCCTATGGGCCAAGAGGCCCATAGGAATGAATGGGGAGTATCCCTTATTTGCGAGTAGCAATTTGCTACTCGCAAATAAGATAGCGATTTTAAGGGTGCCAGGGGTGTCCAAAGGACACCCTGTTGCACCCCTAAAAAGCACATTTGAACAGGTGTTGCGCACACACATGTCCAAAGGACATGTGTGTGTGCAACATGCAACTTAGAAAAATGCTTTTAAAAGCATCTCTCTGAGTTTTTGCTATTTACCGAGAGGTCTGAACTCTCGGTAAATAGCGGCCCCAAAAGTGCTAAATCGCAATTTCTGGATGTGTCATGAATAGCATTTGAGGAATCTCTAATAGAGATTCCTTAAATGCTATTCCTCGCATATTTGCGACTTCTTAAATAGCGATTTTTGCATTTGGTATCATGAATACCAAATGCAAAAATCGAACTCGCAAAGGGCCAGATTCTCAGAATCTGGCCCTTTTGCGCCCGCAATTGGCTACATGAATCAGGCTGTTAGTGGATGTTAGGAAAGTCAAAAAGGCAACGTTGTATTTGGTAATACAAAGATGTATGTGTTGGAGCAGAGGAAACAGCTGCAGAAGAAGACAGTGATTGTTCAGCCGGACAAATTGAAAAAGTTGATGTGTCTAGAAGTGAAGAACTTTATGAACATTATACTGTTCATCCTTTGCATTCCAAAGAAGTAATGGGGAATGCAATTGACTTGTTTCAAATGAAAGCAGCAAAAGGAAGTCCCATTAGTGTATGGGAAGAAAGTTTGGAAGCTCGCTGTTTTCCACAGCTATTTCCAACAGGTCGAGGTGGAAGATATGACGATCGACCACTTCAAATTCCTGCATCTAAATACCGGACTTTAAGATTATATGCTGAAGATCCAAGGTTTCGTCAATGCATCCCATATTTGTTTCATCTACTGTATGAAAGTGACTTTTCTGGGCTTTCTTATGCAGTAAACCATATACTGAAAAGTGGAGCACATCTGCAAAATGTTTCGGCGAGGGACTTTATGGAGAAAGTCAATCTGCAAGACAATATCTTGGAATCTCATCTAATCAATCTCATGGCATGTCAGCGTGGTACAAACGAGTATTGGTACCGTCGTCATGGGGAATTGAATGTATGCTAAGAAACTTAGGAACTCCTACATGGTTCCTCACTCTTAGCTGTGCTGAGTATGCATGGGACGACTTACTTCAATTTCTACGAGAGGCAAATGCAAACATACAAAATATAGAATTCAAAACACCTGGAGAACTGTGTTCTTTGGATCCAGTGAATGTATGTAGATATTTCAATCATAGATTTGAAGTTATGATGTCTTTTATTACCAACAAAAAAAAATCCTCCCCTTGGAGAGGTTTTGGATTTCTTTTGGAGAAAGGAGTATCAAGCGAGAGGTGCTCCTCACATACATATGTTGTTATGGATTAAAGATGCACCCAAATTTGGAACAGATTCGCATGACACAGTGATGAGTTTCATTGAAGAGTATTCAACATGTGCTGTTCCGAAAACTACCGAAGAAAACAGTTTAAGGCAACAAGTTTTATGCTTTCAATCCCATCGATGTGGAAAGTACTGTCGTCGAAAATTCAGAAACAAGGACAAGTTCTACACAAAATGTCGTTTTGGGTTTCCACGACCAGTGATTTCTAAAGGAAGAGTAAATAATTTGATGTCTTCTCTGCGACATACTGTGACGCGGAAATCACCAAAAAATACATACAATTTAAAAAGAAACGAAGAGTCCAAGTACATCAACGACTACAACCCAGTGATTTTGCCCATGTGGAATGCTAACATGGATATTCAGTTCGTTGCTGACAACTCTATTGCTGTGGCTCGATATGTGACGTCTTACATCACAAAAAAAGAAAAGACAGAACTGAAGGAAATGTGGGAGGACATTTCACATGAAAAGAGTCTAAGCAAGAAATTATACAGTTACAGTCTGAAGATGTTGTCGCATCGAGAAATTGGAGCGTATGAATGTTCTGATTTGTTATCATCAGCAAGTCTCTACGCCAAGTCTAGAACAATTATTTGGGTGAATCTAGGTCTTGCTGCAACACGAAACCGAGTTTTGAAATCTGTACAAGAAATTGAGTATTAGGCGGAGAAAGAATCAAACAGAACAAATATTTTGAAGACAAACATGTTGGATACATACTATCCAAATAGAAGTAGTCATCTTGAGAACAGTTGTTTGTATGAAGTTCTGCAAAACTATATTCATAAGAGGACCATCAGAGAAGATATCAATAATGGAATATATGCTATCATTGGGTGTGAAGGATGTCTAGTGAAGCAGAGAAAAGGCCATTTGATTAATCATCGAAAATTGAGTTGCGAAAATCCAGAGAAAAGGGAATTTTACTATTTAGCTCTAATGCAACTCTTTAAGCCATGGCGTACAGAAGAGGAACTACTTGGAGATTTTCTCTGTTACGAAGATTCTTTTAATGCAACCAAGGATACCATAGAATGTCCTGATTTTCCAAATTATCTGTAAATGTTGAACGAAGAAATAGAGCACGAAGCCACAATTGCTGTAGAGATTGCTAGAGACAGTTCTCAAGACAGTCAGAGTTCTGCTTCATTGAGTCAGGATCCACTAGGAGGACCAATTATCCAAAATGAAGCTGCCACTGCCATGGATGAGGTGGAAAGAGCTATGGAACAAGCTCAAGATGATGTAGTTAACTTAGAAGATTTGGTGAAACAACTAAACCTTGAGCAGAAACAGATATATGATGAACTCACAGAACAGGTTGAACATGGATTCAGTCATGAGAAAAAAGAGTGCTCATGTACATCATTTAAGCCTGTCCGACTGTACATGAGTGGAGAAGTGGGAACAGGAAAAAGTTTTCTGATTAAAGCAATTGCAACTTATCTGCAGAAAAGGACTGAATCACCGCTGTCTTGTGTTGTTACTGCTCCAACTGGGCTGGCAGCACATAATATTAAAGGGATCACTTTACATTGTTTACTGATGCTACCAGTGGGGCATGATAACAAATTACAATACCACAAGCTATCTGGAGATGCTTGTTCTGAAGTTTCCAGAGTCCTGAAGAAAATGAAACTTCTTATCATTGATGAAGTAAGCATGGTCTCAAATCTAATGCTTGCTTTTGTGCATTTGAGAATGCAAGAAATTCTTAGAACAGACTATGATGTCTTATTCGGAGGAAAACACATTATTGTTTTTGGAGATCTACTGCAGTTGACTCCAGTGAAAGGACAACCAGTGTTTAAAATGCTCACGCATGAAGATACCAGGAAGTGCCTAGGAAGCATTGGAAACGTTAATATATGGTTAAATTTCAAATATGCAGAACTGCTTCAAAATATGCGACAAGCAAAGGATGAAGATTATAAAAATATTCTACAAGATGTAAGAATCGGAAAAGTAAGTGAGCATGGGAAAGGAGCATTACATGCACGATTAATTTCAAATTTGTATCCAAATGAAAACACTCTTCCAGAGAATATTTATAAGAAAATTACAGAGAACAAATCTGGGATATGTTTGATGCCAACTCTGCAAGAATGTTCCATCTTCAACAACAAAATGTTAAAGTTAGAAAATGAAGAGATTGTGAAACTGGAAGCTATAGATAAAATAGAGCATATGGGAGCAACAATTATTTTGTCAGAAAATTTGAAATCAAAATTGGATTCTTTAGAGAAGAGTATATATCTAAAACTGCTGGTTTTGAAAAGACTCTGAATGTGTGTTTAAATTGTCGTATCATTTTGAGAAGGAATTTAAATGTTGAAAGAGGTCTGGTAAATGGAGCAATGGGTCATGTTGTTGATTTTGTGAATTACAAAAATAGACATGGAATTGAAATTTTAAAAATTAAATTTGATGGCATTGACGAAATAGAACAAATTTGTCGTTTTCAGCTAGATTTTTGCTTGTAAAAGACTTATATGTGCCGCTCGCAGTGGAACACTTGAGGATTCCTTTCTTTGCTGCCCGTGAGGCTTGATAATAACTGGCATTTGACTAGGGAGCCCGTGTGCTCAGTCACCCCTCGGACCCAGGAAACTACGTCCAGCGACTGGGAGCGGGACTGCGAGGACCAGGAGCGCTTGCAGCAAGATCATTCTGCGCACCTGGTGCCTCTTCCCGCCCCCTCCTCCCTGTGAGCTTAAAACGTCTCGCGGCCCCCGCTTCGCGGGAGCCGCTCGCAGTGGAACACTTGAGGATTTCTTTCTTTGCTGCCCGTGAGGCTTGATAATAACTGTCATTTGACTTGGGAGCCCGTGTGCTCAGTCACCCCTCGGACCCAGGAAACTACGTCCAGCGACTGGGAGCGGGACTGCGAGGACCAGGAGCGCTTGCAGCAAGATCATTCTGCGCACCTGGTCCCTCTTCCAGCCCCCCTCCTCCTATTTAGCCCAGCCTCCTGACGCGTACGCGGGACGCGCGCGGACGGAGGCGCGGCAAAGAGCGGGCCGTTTGAGGCCGTTCGAGTACGGCAGAGTCCGGCCCGGGCCCACCCCCCCTGGCCATTGTGACGTACCTAAGGTAGGCGGACTACCTTACTTTAAAATCTCTTGACACATGGTACAAGGGGGACGGACATAAGTAACACCATCTGACTGTGTGTTTTCGTATTTAATCTACACTTCACCATGCCCTTAAGGTCAGGTAAAGAACGCACAGTCGAAATCAAAACTACCAAGGGAGTCGTATCAGGTCCACTAGACGCTTTTATCACTCGGGCCACGGGGATATTGGAGAAGGAAATCTTGATGGTGGAAAAAAGACTCTCGCTTGACCTTATTAGCGGAAAGCGCTCATCGTTGGGCGGACTAGCTACTACCACCAGCCCCGTAGCACATGCTGCTTTCAATTGTGTACAATCTATCTCTACGGATGCTATCGTCCATCTAGATAGCGTGGGGGAGAGCCCAACTGTTCGCATAGTGGAGGAAGATGCGTACAGCTTAGATGACTCACAAGCTAGCCAGGGGGATGACTCACAAGCTAGTGAGGGTCCCGAACCTAGTCAGATATCTGATTATTTACCCCTTAATGTTACTAACACCGTTGTTGCCACAGACCCCGCAAGTACAGAAATTATTTCTAGAAAGAGGAAACAAGACTCTAGACTTTCGGGGGGGAGAGAACGTAAGATCTTAAAAACGAAAGATACAATAGACGATGGTAGCCAGGGCTCTGGGCACCTTTTAGACACCCAAACTTTTTCTGTATTTCCCAATGTGTTGTGCCCTTCCCTTACCACCTTGGGCTCCTCGAATCCTTGCCCAATGTGTCTTAACAGCGATGAAATCCTGTTAGTAAAAATGGAGGCTATGTTCAAAACCCTACTACTACCCGTCTTGGAACGGACCAGGTTAATGACCTCGAAAATAGACAGCATGGAGGCAGTAGTGAACTCAAACCAGGCCATGTTACAAAAATTGACTGGTACTAGTCCTATAGGAGTCATTGAAACACAAATAACCCCTAAAACCTTAAGTGCAAAAAACATTTCTATTGGCAACCCTGCCCATAATAAAACACATGGGGTAGGTACTAATATGACCACGGGGGGGGATGCCAAAAGCCACATCTTCCAAGCCACCTGCGAGCACCCTAACTCAGGCATCTAAGTCGAAGGTCTCTGAAAAACAAAATTTTTATAGGCCCCAAAACACTAGGCCACCCCCACAAGTACAACCCAATCCTGTCCTTCCCCGTCTCCTACCACATGGAGATATAGCTGGCGAGGTTTAGAAGGTTTACCACCCCACGTGCTGATTTACCTGTGGAGGCAACACGCTACACAATAGTATTAACAGGTGTTGCTCCATTAAAACCTGGTAGTAAGGAGTCGTATGGGGACCTCCGCAACAAAGTGACCTTTTGGTTAAACAAAAATCGACCTTTACCCCCGTCCTCACCTACTGAAATATTATTTGTAAGGAGAGTGGACTGGGTGGGCCATGGTACTAAGGATTTGGAGGGAGATTGCATCGTAATCTCGTTTAGGGACCCATGGGTGGTAGACACCATTCGAAGAGAAGCTAGGTTTGCTAGACAGGGGGACGTCAAAACACTGGGCCTATCGTATTTCTATCCCCATAGGCAAACTCCCATTCAACCACATTCAAAGTTTGGTCAACTTCCTGCTAGAAGATACCCTTTGGAAATAACACCCCTTGCCCAGCAACGTCCATTTCTCTTCAACCACTTTGGTCCCCTTTCCGACCTGGAGGCCATAGATTGACATCATATAACTCATTGTTTGTCCCCCCTTGCAGAAGTAGTAGGTCACGAGCCGACGAGGTGGAATAGGGAGACCCCACATTCAATTGTTAATCTAGATGTAGCTATGGGAGGTTTAGCCACAAAGGAGACTGCTTTACCAGTATCCAATGACGATTCAGAGGCCACGGTGAGTGGAGACTATATGGATAATCTTAGGTTGATGGAGAACAGGAGGGATAGAGGGTGCATTCAAGTACTTTCCGCAGTCTCAGCCCTGCCACCCCCCCTTGGGGCATCTGTCCTAGAAAATCTGAAAATATTATCCTGGAACATCGCAGGGATTAAGGCCCGTATGCTTTCTGAAGATTGGATGGAGTTTGTGGATAAGATTGGGCTATGTTAATTTCTTTAAACCTGCGACTAGAGGGGGCAAAGGGCGTGCCTCAGGTGGTTTATTGATATGGGTAAAGCAGTCACTGGGACTTCATCCCATAGAGCTATCTGTTCAGAACCCGGATCTCCTCATAATTAAGCTGAGCAAGGCCAGCCACCGGGATCTGATTATTTTTAACATATACGCCAGAGGTATGTCTGGTGGCCGTAGTCCCCCGTTGTTGAATGTTATAGACCATGAGCTTGTTGATATGGGTAGTGGGAATGTTACCCTCTTAGCAGGAGACCTAAATTGTACTATCGAACCATTGTATGACATAGGGGATAGCTGGGGCTCGGGCGAGGATGCCGCTTGGGACATCCCTGACCTGATGGTCGAAAAAACTGTTAAAGCGACCGATGCAGCAGTGAACTGGTTGGCTCTTTGCCTAAACAGGGGTCTCCGGGCTTGCAATGGCCGTACAAGATCGGATAAAGGAGCCAACTGTACCTTTGACAATGGTCTCAGGTGGAGCCGTATTGATTATATCTTGTTAAATCTGGAATATTGGCCCCTGGTAGTGGACATGGAAATAATAACGCGCCCAGAAAGTGACCATAACCCCTTGTCGCTTCTATTGAAACTGCCAGGCATAAAGAGTCTGGTGGAGCCTACCACTTCACAGACAGGGGATGTCTTCATAACTAACGATAGGAGGAGGCTGAAATGGTCCAGGGTTGTGGAGGACGAAACCTTATGGGACAATGTTAATACTGTGGTTAAAAATGTGTGTAATGAAATGCTAAAAATTGATTTATTGGGGGATAGCCCGGAATTGGCAGATATTGTTATTAATCTCCATATTAGTTGTTTTGACCATTTAAAGTCCCTACTCTCTCTCCCCTGTCAGAGTGCCCCCTCCAAAGCCAACTCCCACTGCCAGAAATGGTATAACAAAAAATGTAGGGAGGCCCATACAGATCTTATCAAAACTATCAAATCTTGTGATATGGGCGCAGTTAAAGCAGCTAGGCTACGTTACAGGAAAATCCAGTGGGATGCAAAACGGGAGTGGGAAGATAGGTTCTGGTCGGACCTCTTAGATGCCTCCACTTCGAACAATCCGAAAAAGTTTTGGGATTTAGTCAAATGGGGGAAGGATCCTGACACGTGTACCCCGGCAAATCATGTACCTCCAGAAGAGTGGGTAACCTTTTATTCTGCCCAATTCAGTGTTGAAAATCCCAAACCGCTACTAATCTTGGGAAAGCCATCCCCGTTACATACATACGGGGAGAATCTCATTTTTTCAGAATCAGAGGTCGAACTTGCTCTAGGTTTGACCCTGCGAGGGAAAGCTCCCGGTATGGATCTCATCCCAGCGGATCTGTTCAAATCAAATCCCGCCTTGTGGCTTCCCTATATAACAATGATTGCCAATTCATTAGCTAAAGGAGCTAGTATACCAAAATCTTGGAAGGGAGCCGAGATAATACCGATATTCAAAAAAGGCGACAGGTCCAATCCAGGGAACTACCGCCCGATCAGTCTCATTGACTCCATACAAAAAATATTCGCACGTATGGTCTTGGGACGGGTTCAGGGCTGGATGGAATCTGAGGATATCTTGTCCCCCATGCAGGCGGGCTTCAGATCGGGTATAAGCACCATCGACCAGGTGTTCAGGCTTTGCCTGATCTACTGGAAAGTGGTCCTGCTCGGTGGCGGTACCATCTTCGCAGCATTTATTGATCTGAAGTCCGCCTTCGATCTTGTGCCAAGGGACAAACTGTGGGGAGTTATGAGAAATTTGGGTTTACCTTTAGAACTACTTGACCTCATAATTAAACTCCATGAGGATAATTATGCGAGGGTGAGGTGGGGAAGCCAGGGACAAGTGACTGAAACATTTCCCGTAACTAGAGGTGTCCGTCAGGGGTGTGTCCTGGCACCAACACTCTTCCTCCTGTTCATCGATCAAGTGGTGACATTTTTTTCAGATACCCCCACTGATGCTCCAATGCTGGCCGGGACAAGATTCCCATTGCTCATCTTCGCTGATGACACCCTACTCCTCTCCAGAACACGTTGGGGTCTACAGCGGGCGCTGGACCGCTTTGAGGAGTTCTGTGCCATTAACAAACTTGCGGTGAATGTGGGAAAAACAAAATTTATGGTTTTCTCGAGAAACCGTTCTGTCCGGAGCTCCGTGAGCTTGAGTGGAGTTAACCTTGAGCAAGTTGAGACCATGACTTACCTGGGGGTTACCCTAGATAGCCGCCTGAGATGGAAAGAACAAGTTGGCGTACAACATCTTAAATTAGCACGGCTAACTGGCTACCTAATAAAGGAGCAAAAGAGTTCCATCACTAAGCGAGTTATCCCAGCTCTCAAGATCTACGACGCCAAAATTAGTACTGCACTCTTATATGGCGCAGATCTCTGGGGCTACATGGACCTCTCAAATCTCTTTAAAACCCAATGCAAGTTCCTACGGAACCTGGTAGGTCTACCACAGTCGTCTCCATCTATTCCCCTCTGTTTGGATCTGGGGTGCCTTCCGATCAACGAGATGGCCAGATTCAGATTGGTGGCCCTGTGGAGGCGAATATGGACCTCCCCTGACCTGTCTTTATTTGCGAAAGAACTAGCAGAAGTCAGGTCAATTGGTGGTTCTGGGAAAATCCCATGGCTCCAAGCTGTAAAAAATATTCTGGTAGATATGGGTCTAGAACAACTCTGGGCAGCTCCCTCCACTAATACCTTTCCCTCTAAACAAGAGTTTAAAGCATTGTATTGGACGGCTCTTCGCCAAAATCGAGTTTCGATCTCCAGCCTTACCAGTCTCACGGGCAGGTTTCTTACTTTTAAGTTAGACCTGTCTCGTGAGCTTTACTGGGATGTTATTATTAAACCGCTGGACAAGAAACTCTACCACCAGTTTAGGGTAGGTGCCTTGCCATTGAATACCTTTGCAAATAAATGGTCCACTGGTACCTCAGATCTTTGTAAGGGCTGCTCGGGCAGAAGGAATCTGAGGGTCACTTTCTTTTTGCCTGCCCTAGTTACCTGGCGCCGCGAAACAAATGGTTAAAACCACTGTTCCAGCGTTTACCATTTAGAAAATCTGTAGAGGCTATTTGGGCGCTAAGGACTACCACTTCTGAGGTTTTCGTAGTGAGCCTAGCCAAATACCTGGGGTGGGCCTGGTTTATCAGGTCAAAACATATGTCAAAGTTGTTAGAGCCCTCCAATACTGCTTCATAAGGTGGCAAACCCAGTTTAAGGCATAAACATTTGACTGCATTGGTAGCGCTTTAGGCATTTTACGAATGACATGGTGTCCTATTGATTGTTCATCATGGTTTGATATGTAATTGCTAATTTTTATGTCCTTATCAGGTTTCTTATTTAAGATGTTTAATACTTCTTTTAAATTTCTTTACAATCAATTTATCTAAGGTTTACTATTGTATGGCCTACTTGGTTTACTCTATTTGTATGTAGTTTTTGTTATTATTGTATTAGTTTCTATACTTGAACTTAGTAGTTGTGTAGTGAGATTTTAATTAACAGCAAACACATTTGTACTTGTTTTTCTTTTCTCCTGTAAAAAGTTTTCTAAGTTATAACTTTTATAAATGTATTATAATGAACTCCTCAGACTCAAACTCGACCAAGATATTTATGATTGTATTGTGCCAGATGTCTTTGGATTTCCTTCTGATTTTCAAGATGGTTCTACTCCAAAACGAAGGAAGACTAAGTCTGCTAGCAGTCGTCAGGTTTTGAAAACAATTTCAAAAATGCTTCAGGAAAATGACAGCCTTAGAAGGAGACTTGTGATGTGCAATAAGAATGACCCTGTGTTTGGATGGGTGTAGAGAATAACAGAAGGGAAGACTGAGGAAAAGCCTTCAATGCCCTCATTTAGAAATAATGAACAACCCTGGGATTAATTTTGTCACTTAAAGGCTACATTTACGGAACATTTGTAATTCCTATGCTTATCAATAACTAGGCTTGTCAGACTTTTATTATGAGAAAACATTATTTCTACATTAATACGTCTGCAGCTTTGTCTGTGAAATAATAGGTACAAAAATGACCTCTTACCAGAGTATACTTATTTTCTCTTACTTTGTTCAAATAAAAGGCATTGTATTAATAACCTGGTAAATATTGTCGTGTATTTCTATAGGTTCTGAATCGATCCCCCTATTCCTGACCCTATTCTGGTTAAACTACCTAGCTAGTTAACTAACAGTCAGCCCATGAGGCAAGAAATCCCCCATGATGCAGATACCGTTATCGGACGCAGTCACACTACGGCACAGGAACGTGTTATCTGATTAGGTCATAACGCTTGAGATCTAATTAGACAAGCGACATTCCTCCAGCCCCTGATAAGGCATACGACGTTCTCATAACAAATCAAACCTATGACAACCTGGAAAATCCGTGCGGCCATTGTTTTGATTTCACAGAGAACTTTTGCAAAAGAATGTGCTAAGGAGCAAGTCGTATGACATCTTTATTGACGTACCTATGTCCATCCTTACGTCAATCTCGGCACCTTTAAGGTATAAATATTGCCGACCTTGCCCTATGCAAACACACGCGTGGTGACAAGACGGAGCAGCCATACTTGCCGAAGCCGAGAGCAGAAGCAGACCCCGCAGGCAGCAGCCCCGCCTTCCTGACGCGCTGAGAGACGCGCTGCTATCTCAAGCCGAGAGACCCAGCACCGGCGCTTCTGGGCAGCCCTCGCAGGCAGCCTGGAATATCGAGAGCAGAGAAAGAGATACCATTCCTCATTCATCCTATATTCCAGGTACAGAACTGAATAACCCCTCCTAGAGAATTCTTTAGTTATTCACTTGGCAAAAACAAACTTAACTTAAACTGTAACTTTCTATTCCCGCCCACGCATTAGACTTAGGTCAGGTACACGGGGTAGGCATATTTAGAAACACCAGTTGAGTACGTTTAGTCAAATGTATATGTGTATGTAAATATATTTTAATCATTTTAAACATCATATGGCTCAGAAACCATATCAATGTTTTTACAGTATTATTTTATACTATTGCTTCTAATGTATGCACTTTACTTAACTATAAGTATTGCAATAATATCGATCCATTTCTCTTGTACGAGAAAAGAGACTGATCAATAAATAACATCTTTTATTGAACACGCCCGTCTCTTCCTTTTCTCTACATTCTGATGAGACTAAGAATGCACGTACTGACTGAGTAAAATAATTGCCTTGTGCTCACATGACTCTTGAGATTGACTCTTGATTAGGGGAGAGCAAAGTTGTCATGTTCTATGGTTGTCAGAAACTAAATCCCTTCTTGTCTAATCAGGGGAGTTAATCCTTCCTTGAACATTCGAGAAAGTTTCTAGCGAACTCTGAGCTTAGCTGGCAAACCCAAAAATTAAGTCTAGTTTCGACAGTAGTAGACCTAGTTAACGTCTGGCCTAGGCCTTTACTGCTGTAGGTACTATTCCAATGCGCAGAGCCTATTGGGAAAATAGGAGCTACACTACAATATATTTCTTTGATTATTTTATGTAAGTCCTATCTTAATTATTTCATGAAATAATTTTTTTTCTCCGTGTGGAATGTAGGGGGAGCCTGCAGCCGGGACAAAAAGTACTGGAGATACTTTACTATAGAGGCATGTCTAACAATTTTGAAGTATAGGGACCTGTGCGTCCTGCCTAGATCTAGGCCACCATTTCTTAAGTTCTGTTTGCTTGCAGATGCATGGTCGTTTGTGTTCACTCATGAAGCAGGGCATCTTGATACAGCATGCAACTTCAATTACAGGATCAAGTGGGTTACTCTTTTCCAAATCTATTCTCCTTTTTAATAGTGAAGGCTTATGCCTCATCACTTGGTATTTAAGCCCTGCACATTGTCATCGGCCATTTGCAACTGATTAACCACATAATGTATGCCCCCAGAGCTTGGGTAACAGCCTTTCACTGTTCGCTTTTTATTGTACTATAGGTACAATGTCCCGCCAAAACTGTCAGAAATAGAACACCTCAGTCCTTTTGGTGACATTGGGGTTGATCACTTAACAATAAACTTCAAGTGGTTAATGGAATGGCGCTGAAAATCAATGTAGGACTGAGTTCCCTTTCTAGCAGTGAGGCAAATTTTTCATGGGCCCTGTCCCTTCTGCATGAAAGCCACCCTCACAGGGGGAGCAGGGTGATTTTAGCTCGACCCTTACATGTCACAAAATTGAAAGAGTTACGTGCACTTACCAGCATATATTCTGTGTGTCTAACTTTATTAATGAGAAGTGAAGTATTTCAATGTATCACTGAATTGCATTCACTGTAGAAACTAGAAATCACCGAAAGGATCAGGGGACTCTTGGACAATGGGCAAACGGTTGCTCTTGTCCTGCTTGATCTGAGCGCAGCCTTCGACACCATCTCACACAACAGACTGCTTGCCAGACTGAGTGAGGATGGTGTCGGAGGGACAGCGCTGGATTGGATTAGATCTTACTTGAGCAACCGGACGTTTCAGATCTCGTCCTCACATGCCCAGTCGGACTCCTTTCTTTCTCCCCATGGCGTGCCTCAGGGCTCAATTTTGAGTCCGCTATTTTTTAACCTGTATCTCCGCCCCCTCGCCGATCTAGCAGAGCGAGTAGGTCTAGAACTCATGACCTATGCGGATGATTCGCAGATTATCTTTTCCCTTACCAACTCAGAGCCTTCATCCCCCTCTGCGCTGAAACTAGGTCTTCAGGAAGTCTTCAGCTGGATGTCAACGAACCAGCTGAAGCTTAACGGGGAAAAGACGGAGATCCTTCTCCTAGGTAAAAACAGAGATCTGTGGCAGGATACCCATTGGCCGCCATCCTTGGGTGCTTTCCCCATCCCGGCTACCCAGGTTAGAAATTTAGGGGTGTGCATCGATGATTCACTATCGATGAAACAGCAGGTCAATAAAGTGGCTGGTACTTGCTTCACGATCCTCAAATGGCTGCGGAAGATTATCTGGATGCTGCCTGTGGATACCCAGAAGACCGTAGTCAATGCACTAATTACATCCAGGCTTGACTACGGTAACATCTTATACCTGGGTTCCAATCTAGCCGTGATCAGGCGGCTACAGCTGGTCCAGAACTCCGCAGCCAGGTTGCTGTGTAAGATCCCTAGGACAGCAAGGATCTCGAAGCACCTTAGGGACCTGCACTGGCTGAGGGTTGAGAACCGGGTCCGGTTCAAAGCCTTGACCTATATGTTTAAGATCAGGGCAGGGACCGCACCAAAGTACCTGCAAAAACTGGTTAGGCCCCACGTTCCTGCACGCAACCTCCGTTCTTTAAATGGAGCAAATTTTGTGGTTCCTAGATTTAAACTGGCCCGAGTGGGGGGAAAATCATTCTCCCATCTGGGACCAGTTCTTTGGAACTCCCTCCCTTTAGCCCTACGTAAGGAGGATAACCTCGCCAGTTTTAAGAAAAACGTTAAAACTTGGCTCTTTAATAAATAATTGTGGTCTTTGACTGTTGCTGCTCTCTGTGTTTTCGGCCTCTCAGTCCTGGCGCCGGGAAACCCTTTGTGGGTATCTGTGCGCATTACAAATGCAAAAAATAAAAATAAATAAAATTATAATGTGTCTTTTATGATTTATTAAATCGAAATAAAGACTTGAAACCTGAACCTGACTTATATGTTCGCCGAAAACAGTTTCCTGTTTGTTTGGCATATGCGGTGAGAATTAATAAATCTCAAGGTTTAAGTGTAGATAGTGCTTTGGTGAACATTGGAAGTTCTGTGTTTAAAGAGGGTATGGCATATGTGGCATTATCACGAGTCTGAACTTTATCAGGATTGTACTTGATTGAGTGTGATGAAACAAAGATTTGTGCAGATCTAGATTGTGTAAAAGAATACAATAGGTTAAGAAGAGAGTATGCTCCACATTTGCCTCAATATCTTCTGTTTGAAAAACGTGTGGTAGGCCGAAAAAGAAGAAATGAAAATAATTGCAGTGAGGTAGTAGCAAAAAGACAAAAAGTAGATGAAACTGTAATTGTAAGCAGAAAGGAAAAGGATTCAGTTAAAGATGTTGTTGGATTTCAGGTTGAAAACAGTTCTGGTGTCAACTGCTATGCTAATGTAGTGCTTAATGTTGTTTTTTTTCTTCAAAATTTACAAGAACAGATTGTTGAAAATCGGGATCAAACATTCTGCTGTTTATTGAATTCTGTGTTTGAGAAATGTAGCAGTGATAGAGCAAAAATAGAAAGTGTTTCAGAAATTCGAAATCTTTTAGACATATGTTCGGGTCAAAATCAATTTTCACAGAATATTCAGCAGGATTGTCAGGAATTTTTAATGTATATGTTTGATGTATTGGCAGATGTAGGTGTAAATATAAAACATCTTGTTAGCCTTTCTTATCAATAGCAGCATGACTGCGACAACTGTAGTTTATCAAGTAGTACTACAATAGACACCGAAAGATTTATATATCTGACTTTACCAGACTGCAAATCAGTGCCTTTTAATAATCTACTTAAAGCAGCTGATCACAATATGGTGTGTACCCAATGTAAGTCTGCAATGCTGTCCACATTATTTATACAAAATTATGGTCAGTATGTCATTTTAATGTTCCAACGATGTAGACCTGATGGAACTAAATTGACAACTTCTATTAAAAATGTCATGGCTTCTCAGTTATCAATTTCAGGAAGAACTTTTGCCACTGTAGCTATTATTTATCATGACGGTCCTTCAACAACATCAGGGCATTACACATGCTATTTAAAATGTCAAAAAGGTTGGACTAACTGTAATGATACTCATTTGACTTTCAAACAACGTTTGCCTTTTGACTTAAAAAAATAATTCCTAGTGTTTTTACAACCAAAATTTAAGTAAAGGAAATTGGCCTATGAAGAGGGGGGCAGTTATTAAAAGTTACTCTGCTGTTTAAAATTATATTGTGAGTAAAAGTGATGAAGATAATATAAAAATTATAGTTCTCATAAAGGTACGTTATGTGGATCGCATAGTAAGTGATATCAGTATTATAGGAAATGTTCAACATGAGAGAGCCAGAGATGGAATTATGAATATTTAAATAATGTGAAAATGTTGTTTGAGCCTTTCTTTCAGAACGTCAGGAAAACGGTAGTTTTAGAGTTTGTTTTAAGTAATTTGAAAATATAATGATACATCTGACACTATTTGGCCTTAAGGAAAGGTGAAGGAATGAGGAAAGAGTCATGACTGAACACAAGGAGTATATGAAAACATTGAAACATATTTCAGATGTTCTTGGAGCTTTTCTTCTAGAAAGTCGATGAAATGGAATTTTTAGAGAACAGCAGAGTACCTTCCAACGAAAAGGACCTTCATGATGTACTATTTGGCCTAAAGGAAAAGTATGTGAATCAAAGATTAGTGTACATATGTGATTTGTAAGTTTATATGTTTTTTTAACACAATCTTTTTGATTGTGTGTTTTTTCCCCGCTGTCATATGATGAATAGTTTGAACTCACTGTTTTTAGTGAAATTCAATATGTTCTGAGAACAGCAAAAATAAACTATCTAACATGTTGTACAAATTATTCTATAGTTTGTATTGTGTAATTTATATTATATTCCCATTGCATCACACTCACTTTCCTTTTTCCTTCTCTTTCAGCTCTCTTTACTCACTCACACTGCCTTTTTCTCACTCTGTTTCACACCCATTCATTTACTGTACTTCTTTCACAACCCTTCATTTCCATTTCAACTGTCTGCATCCCCTCTCTCCCTTGCACCACTTTTCAGCCTTCAGTCTCTGCTTTACTCCCCTTTTCCGTCTTTTCCTCCTTTGCTCTTTTAGTAATTCCTCTTTACTCACTCATCAGTATTGTCGCAATCTGTCACTATAAGTCACCCACTCTCCCTCGCTTATCTTTGTTTGCTCCTTTCTTTTGACCTCTTCTCTCTATTTTCCGTTTACTACCTCTATGTCCACAGTCCCTCACTCTTTTTGTGTTATGTTCACTTGTGTTTATCTACCTTCTATCATTTCTCTTACAACAACTTCCCTGCTTCTCTCTCATTGTTCTTCACCCCATTTCTTTTAGTCCGGTTCCATTACTACCCCTCATTTCCTATCTTTCAATGTCCTTCTCTTTACTTTCATCACCAAATCACTTTCTCTAAGTACCACTGCTTTAGTCCTCTTCTCTTCTTTTTCCTTCTTTTGCTCCCTTACTTATTTTCCTTTCCTTACTCATTGTACTCTACTTCACTCAGTCTTTCCCTTAGTCTCTCTGTCTACTAACTTCCTCACTTCTTTTCCCTGAATCCTTCTATATTATCCTCTCTCCCTTCATCCCTTCACTCTATGACTCTCCTTCACTTACTCTCAGTTATCTTCCATTCCTCATTCTTCTAAATGCATCCTCAATCAGACTCCTTTGCCTCTCAGTCTTTTTACTTACTCCTGTTTCCTGATTTAGTTTTGCTAACTCACATTCTTTTAGTATCTTTCTTACCTTCAGTTCATTTCTCTCTTCTTCTCCTCCTCTCTGTCACTGAATGTATCTGCCTTACTATTAGTAATTTGCTCTCCTTCTATTTCTTTTACCCTCTTTTTGTCCTTCTACATTACTTTATTTCCCTTTCTGTGTCTTTCAATCGTACTTTATTTCTTAATACACTGTTATGATTTTTAACCTCTTCATTTGTATCTTTTATTTTAAAATATATATTTTACTAATTATAACTTATTTTTTCTTCTCTCTTTCACAGATACAAAGTGTAGTAAAAAAAATGTAATTAAAGTTACATTAATTATATGGTAAGTGTGACTTAAAAAATGTAGTTTGTCATCACCCTTTCCTTTAACCTCACTACTATTTTCTCACCCTACCTCACTCCTGTTTCCTTACTCTGCTTCCCTCACTTATTCTTATCCTCCATGTTTACTCCCCTTTCCCTAACTCCCCTCCCACATTCAACTTCTTTCAGTCCCCCTGCTTTACTTCCCTTACCCTCTGTTGCCTTCCTTTGCTCCCTCACTCATTCTCTTTCCTTTACTCATTTACTTCACTCCTCTCACTCCTTCTCTCAGTCCGTCTGTCCTCACAGTTCCTCACTTCCATTCCCTCACTCTGTCTCTCTTACCGTCGCTGTCTCTGTCCCCTCACTCTGTCAATACTCTTTCGTCATGCTCACTCCCTACAACTCACCCACACTCCCTCACTTACCTTTCTTTGCTGCTTCATTCACTCCCTTTCAGTCACTCCTTCCTTTACTCTCTCTCTCCTTTCTCTCTGTCACTCCCCATGTCTTACCCTTATTCACTTTTATCTACCCTCTTTCACCTCTCTTTACTTACAGTCACTGCTCTTTTCTAACCCTCCCTCACCGTTGTTCCTTTACTCCGGTTCCGTAACTACCCCTCATTCCCCATCCTTTACTGTCCTTCCCTTTACTTTCAACACACACTCACATTCTCCCAGTACCTCTGCTTTAGTCTTCTTCCTCTCTCTTCCCTTCTTTCACTCCCTTATTCATTTATTTTCCTTTTCTCACTTACACCCTATTACACCTTCTCTCTGTCTTACTATGTAATAAACAGTCCCTCTATGTTGCTCCCTCTAGCTCTCTTTCTCTTAACATCACTCTCTCTGTGTCTTTCCCTCATGCTCACTCCTTTATTTTTTTTAGGGTGCGCGCCCCGGTACATGTACCGGTGCGCGTACCCCGGACAAAAAAAGAATGACAGAGTTTTTAAAAAATGTAGGTTTTTTTTATAAATTGGAGGTAGTTCTAAAAATAACTGTTTTTTGTATTCTTTTTGTTGATTTATATTTATTTTATTGTTTTTTTGAATTTTTTTACTTTTTTTGGCATTTCTGAACAGTTTTATATTTTTTTTGTATTTTTTATGGGGAGAAACAAAAAACAGGGAATTGTAAATGGCTCAACTGGAGCAAAAAAAAAAACAGGTAAAAATGAATGTTTCTTCGGGCACTTGTGGTGATCCCAAGCACGGGTGATAATTGTAATGCTTTGCTCACCATAGCATATTGTCCCTCCACAAAATATGCAAACCATTTTAAAATTGGAAAACTTGGATTGAATGTTTGGGATCATCTCCCTTGCCTCTGGACCCGATGGGGTGGGTTCTTTACTTTGGGATGTGCTGGCAGAAGATTGGGCAGGGTTTCTGGCCAGTTCCCTGACCTCTGCCCTAGCATAGTTATTAGGGTGCCGGCGTTGCATGTGCCGAATCATGGTGTTGTTGCCAAAAGAGTATTTTTTGTTAGGGTTCCCCCTTGAAAGTTGAAAGCCACAGATTAAACAAGTCGCCTTTGGTGCATTAACTTTCTTCTTGTCCTTTGGGATGGAACAAAACTGCCAGATAAAGTGCTCCTTTGGCTTATATGGGGTAGTATCTTCTGGTAGGAACCTCCCCTCCTCCTCCTCCTCCTCCTCCTCCTCTTCTTGTTCTCCACCACTGTGGTGTTGTGGTGGTCCTTGTGGTGGTGGTGGTGGTGGTGCAGATGCTCCTGCAGCTGCTGCTACTGTAGCCATTTTTCAGACAAATAGGTACAGAGAGGTCTTTCAACAGGTCTTCCTCACTCAAAGTACAAAGTGAGAATGAGGAAAATAGGTGGGGGCTTTCATCATTTGGAAACAAAACTGTCCTGAACCAATGAAAAGTGTTACTTTCAGGTCACATGACTCGGGCCTTCATCATTTGGAAACCAAAACTGATCTGAACCAATGATAAGTGTTATTTTCAGGTCACATGACCCGACGCGCTTACGCTACGCGCCCCAGGGCGCGTCCGGGGACGCGTAGCGTAAGCGCGTCAGGACGTTGCGCGATCGTATACGTTCGGGCGCTTCCAGGTGTGTTTACGCCGTGCGTCATAAGACCGTTCACGCGGCTACGCGATACGTCACGATGATGTTTTCGTTCGCGGCAATAGCGCTAACGGGACGCGCACAGGTACGCACACCGGGACGCGCCGCAACACTGCGCTCACCCGTGAGCGCATCGGTACGCGCCCCGGGAGCGCTCCGGGGCAAGAAAAAAAAATACAAAAAAAATTAAACATAAAAAAAATAGTATTACATAATTATACAATATAAAATTAATTATAAAAAATATTACATTTCATACCTATAGAGATTTGCTATTAAAAAACCTATGAAATTCACTGAAAAAACCATAGGTTTCACACCAGTTATAGTTAAGAATTAGCATTTAAAAACCTATTAAATTCACTGAAAAAACCATAGGTTTCACACCAGTTATAGTTAGCTGGAAATTTTACTCGCATAAAACCATTGAAATTCCCACGTTATAGTTAGTTGGACTCACTATAACTCGCGCCTGCAATGCACTGCTGATGGCGTCACATATTACATCACTCATGACATGGTCAGTGACATCACTCATGACATCACTGATGACACCATCCTTGTGACAGAGTGACAGACCTCCTTACACTGTAATGTAACCCTTGAAACACATATTCAATAAAAGAAACTAACATTTTCAAAAAAATGGAGATACCCATACCAGTTACAACAACCAATTCAATAATTCCACCATCTATATACACATCCACTCATTCACCAACAGTTCTATATAGTCATACATATACTCATCATATGTAGTGATACACCTATACATCCTGTTACACACCGACAGTCATCTAAAACATACTCTGACACACACTCACACATGCAAATAAACTATTAAACATCCATTTACTTGCATATTCAGCTATACACACACTACCACTTTACTTCTAAAGAAACTTACATATATTTACTCTCTTAAACAATCACTTATAGAAACACATACTAATTTAAACAGGAACTCTTACAATCTCTTACTCTCACATATGCTCACTTATATACATCAATATTCACATATACTAGATTAAAACATATGTAGTTACTGATAAAGACACCAGTGAGACAGTCATTCACTCACTAACACACACACATATACACACTCATCCACCCATACAGTCCTGCACATATGCTGTCTTTAAAACACATACAAAGAGAGAGTCAGTCATTCATGCATCTATGTGCTAGGTAATACCCCCACCAAACCATACAAACACTCATACTGATACTAAGAAAAACATCTAATAACCCATATACATACACATGTAGCTACTCACCAACCCATGCAGCCACTTATACACAAAGTGAAACACTAATACATATGTTTAAATATTTAAACATTACTCACTAATATATGTATTCACTAAGATACACTTAATAAGCCAGTTAACCAATCAATAAAAAAAATCCATGTAAACACTTATTTAAACATTTATTCTTCCATCAACTTTTACATATACATATATAACACATATTTATTTTTCAGAAAGACACACATTCACTGGATGGTGTCATCAGTGATGCCATGAGTGATGTCACTGACCATGTCATGAGTGATGTAATATGTGACGTCATCAGCAGTGCATTGCACGCGCAAGTTATAGTGAGTCCAACTAACTATAACGTGGGAATTTCAATGGTTTTATGCGAGTAAAATTTCCAGCTAACTATAACTGGTGTGAAACCTATGGTTTTTTCAGTGAATTTAATAGGTTTTTTAAATGTTAATTCCTAACTATAACTGGTGTGAAACCTATGGTTTTTTCAGTGAGAATATATATATAGATCTATATATATATTACCTACTGGCGGTCGCCAGTAGGTATATATAGTTAGGATTTTTTCTCTATGGGATTTTTGAAAATTCTATGTCTAATAACTTTGGCGTTTGTGGACGGAATTGGCTGAAATTTTCAGGAAAATGGCACATTTTGTTTCTGAGCAGCCCTTCAAAATTTGGGGGGGGTTCGTCAAGGGGGGGCCGAGAAAAAAGGGGGGTCCCAAAACGTGTTTTTAACATTGAGTTTTCCATAGGGCGGTTGGCCTCACTTTTAGCCCGAACGGCTGAATGGATTTGCACGAAACTTGGCAAAATTGTAGGGACTGGTAGCCCGATGTGCCTTTTGTAGGTCTCAATATATGTGCTCCAGTGGATTTTGAGAAATTAACGTTTAAAAAAAGATATATATCTGTAACAGCGGACCGGGCAGCGTCCCAGGACGCGTACTTTTCGCGCAACGGAGCTTTGTGAAGCGAAGCTGATTGGTTCTCTGGCGTCTGTCAACATTCCAAAAAGTCCGTAGCGGCCGCCATCTTGTCTCTCGGTAGGATCGAGAGACAAGAGGAGGCCAAAACAAAGGGGGAAATAACCATAAGGGGGCATAGTAGATCCTCGCTGACCCCCTAGGTTTGATGTGGAGGTTTTAAAAGGGCCCCGCGGGGCAAAAAAAATAATAATAATAATAATCGAACGGCTGAATGGATTTGCACGAAACTTGGCAAAATATTAGGGACTGGTAGCCCGATGTGCCTTTGCTAGGTCTCAATATATGTGCTCCAGTGGATTTTGAGAAATTAACGTTCAAAAAAAGATATATATCTGTAACAGCGCTCCGCTTCGCGTAATGGAGGTTTGCGAAGCTGATTGGTCATTCTGTCACTGGGCTATAGTTGGGCTACATCTGGCTGATATTTGGGCTACATTTGTTTTTTTGTGTGTCTGGCGGCCATCTTTGGGCTACATTGGGCTACATTGGGCTTCATTGGGCTACATTGGGCTACATTTGGGCTCCAACATATATATAGGCCAATGTAGCCCAATATATATTTTTCAAAGTTAATTTTCGTAAAAACCACTGGAGCATATATCTTGAGACATAGCAAAGGCACATCGGGCTACCAGTCCCTACAATTTTGCCAAGTTTCGTGGAAATCCATTCAGCCGTTCGAGCTAAAAGTGAGTCCAACCGCCCTATGGAAATGAAGGAAATGAATGGGTAATTTGTAATTAGCAAATAGCTAATCGCAAACTAGGAATGGTAAAGAATCGCTATTTATTCCTCAAAGTTCGCTATTTAGGAAATGCAAAAAACTTTGATGATACATATGGCGGTTCATCTCTAACAAGATAAGAAGCATAGGGATACATTTATGATGACTGGCGCATCACCAGGGATGTGTTAGTCATTCTGTGCCGCTGTTCCGTCACCTATGGTGTGCTGCATTTACAATGCGGCGCATCATGGGGCAAAAACAGCACAGATGCGTGATGTATCTGTGCCGTAAAGGTGGCGCATTGCTGGAGTTGTATCGCAAGTGTGATGAAGCTCCAGCAAGGGTCGGGGGTGCCCCTGTCGCAGGGTTTCTGTTCTCACACAGAACTGTGGACAGAGGATTGGAACCTCGGCGAATTAGGGTGTCCCAAAACTCACGTTAGTAATCAAAAACTCCTTAGCAAGCTAGGTACAGTGTCACATTGGATATAACAAACTCTCAATGTTTAGACAATCCAGAATATGAACTTATAGTACCTCAGGATACGTGGAACTCATGAACAGTCGGTCGTTATATATTTCTTAGAAACCAGAACATGGAGTTAAGAAGAACACATGTGTATTTGAAATGTTTATTTACTAATGCCGTCTTCTCAGGCGTAGTATCTTAGATAATACAAGTACACATATTATCAGTAGCAAAATTACCAGCATAGTTACTAGTACATAAAAAGCGAATGGTGATAGTATGTTAACATGCTGTAAATGAATAAGAGTTAGCAACACTTATAAGCAGCCGCGGGCCGTGGAGGGAGTTACGGTGAGGCAGGGAGGCGGGGAGGGGGAGAAGCAGGGTGGAGAATACAAGTACACATATTATCAGTAGCAAAATTACCAGCATAGTTACTAGTACATAAAAAGCGAATGGTGACAGTATGTTAACATGCTGTAAATGAATAAGAGTTAGCAACACTTATAAGCAGCCGCGGGCCGTGGAGGGAGTTACGGTGGGGCAGGGAGGCGGGGAGGGGGAGGGGCAGGGTAGAGAGGGCTCCACCCTGCTTCTCCCCCTCCCCGCCTCCCTGCCTCACCGTAACTCCCTCCACGGCCCGCGGCTGCTTATATCTCACCCTCCCTAATACACATATTATATTATTTGCTAAGAAGGTCTCTTTGTGTTGGTTTAGGGCGTGCCCATACTTTAGTGTCTTAGATTTGAAGGAATCACATCAGCATACACCAGCTCTCTCTTCATGTGAACCGCATCAACTGTTGTGTATGTGTGTTCGGCAAAGCAATATAAAACCCGCCTCATGCCCAGAATTGGCAGAAGTTGCACTTATGTTATGAGTATGAAGTCGTGGAGATCAGACCTCATAACAATTCTGTATCGTGTTGTTCTTGAAACTTTAGCACTCGCTGTACAGATATAGTTTAACAAGCAAAGCAGATAGTAGAGCAATAACATATTATTCTCATGTAAACCACGATGAACTACTAGGTGGAAAGCTAAAGCAACAACTAAGTGTCGTGTGCAGAAGTTGCAAAAAAGGAAAAATGGCGTTTAAACCGGTAATGAGCCCATGCTAACTTAACACGGTGTAAAGATATCCAGGACCTAGATGACACCTCCCCATGATCCGGAAACGAACTGAATAAGATAATAGAAGTGCCATCTCATGAGAGCAGATTGCAAGTTTATATGTGGACGGTCCGCAAGGTAAAGCATTAAAAACTAGGAAAATTTAATGCTAAAGAAAAATAAAACAGCCAAGTACTTTATCGAGTCTTAAGCCAATAGGCAAGGTAAATAATAAAAACTTGACAAATAAGTCAATGAATTGTCAATGAAATGCTAGTACTCAGCATATCAAACATGAAAAAGGTCTATGACATAACTGTGTATGCAAAATAAGCTGCAACAGCCTCCAATAGGAAGTCACCGTCTTCATCCGAAAACAGTTCAGCCATCCAATTTAAAAGCGGAAAAGAACATACGTGCTCTCCCAGCACCGGATCCTCTATCACCATCAGAGGACAGCTCGGTGGGTTTTCAAGAAAGCTCTGTTCCAAGAAAGACTGTGCTGCCGCCAATAAATTCCAGGGACCAATTAGTCCATGCATCAATGCCACAGCCATAATCCTTTCGCCAGGACAAACCAACTCGTGAGTAATGATAGGAGTCATCAGCTGATTAAAGTCGACGTCAGGAGAAACCGGTCCGCAGAGACACAAATCAATGGCCCAATCGAAATCACAGGTCAGGCAGTGAAATACAGGCTGGACACAGGTGAAGTAGGAGAATCGAAAAGATAATCCATATGCCGTGCTTAATATCGCCAACGGCATTGTGCCATAATATTCTAGCATGCGATTGCGGAACAGTGTCAGCAGCTGCAGGGTGGGAGGTTGCATAGGAGGGACATCCATATTTAAAAATGTAAAAAAGCACAAGAGCGTCCCCTGGTAATGCAAGTAAAAATGCCAATCCACGAAGCAGAGTGGAGAAAATAGAATGAAAGAAAGCAGGGATGACTCCAAAGATTTTCTCAAATGAAGTCACGAGACCACTGGTAACAACTTTAAAAAAGTGCGCCAGGGCCTTTGTGGAGGATGCGTTAAAGATAGTCCGAACCATCTTGCTGAAATTGAAAGGCAAATCTGAATTGAAAAGGGTCTGCACCTCTGTACGGGTGTTCGCTATGTGAAGCACGAAAGTTTCACGGGCCGAACTCAAGGCCACCTCTCTCTGAGACAAAAGAGCTCTTATTCTTGCCATGCCGTTGAAATCTCTCCCAAGGTTGGTATTTGTGGCCAGATTGAAAACTCCCTATGTTCATGTGTGGGAGAAAATAGAACATTTCTGCAGCAAATAACCCGTTCACTTACTGTTACGATAAAAGGAATACTTTTAATTAACCCAGAACAATCTTCATTATTGAGCATCAAATAACTACCATTTTCCAACAACTTGAACGTGGGGATGATAGCAGGAACTGGCGTGCCTTGCAACACGCAAGCCATATTTGGTCGGTGTTTGTTGCATGAACCGTGTAACTGTATGTGCCTACACATTAGTGAATGATCTGGCGTCTCAGTGCATTCCTCTCCATTCAGATAAACTTCTTGATCATCTTTGAAACATCTGTATGTGTATGGAAGCGACCAGACCTCATGAAGAAAAGCACTACCTAAAGGTTCATAACGACCTATTGGTATATATTTCATACAATTTGAAAACTTATATAAAGCAAAAGGCAGCGTTATTAAACCGTGGATAAGGCACGTTGCCAAAAAACCCGCAATCCTCTGCTGATGATGTCACTGAGCATGTCATGAATGATGTAATATGTGACATCATCAGCAGTGGATTACGGGTAATAGTATCTCTAGTTTACTCCCCTATAGCTGTCTTTCTTTTAACATAAGTTTCCTTCCCTTATACTTACTGTTTTTGGTTCGCTTCCGGTTCGCGTACCGGCGAGCGAACTGGGAAGCGAACTAAGAGAAATAGAGGTTGGCACAGTTCCAAATATTGTACCAATTTTTTAATAACGGGGAGGTAGTTCTGAAAAGAACTTTTTTTTTTATTGTTTTTGTTGTTTTACATTTTTTTTATTATTTTTCGGAACATTTTTTTACTTTTTTTGAATTTTTCTGAACAGTTTTATATTTTTTTGGGTTTTTCTTGGAGGGGGCAATGAAAACGATTCATTGTAAAGGGCTCAACAGGAGCAACAAAACAAAAAAAAAGTATTTATTATTTTGGGCGTTTCGTACAAACTTGCATATGATAGTCAATAGCTCTGTTGATCAGAGTGATGCTTCTTTCTCCGTAGCAAATGAATCCATCGCAAAATACGCAGGTGTGTTTTACTTCACCAAATCTCATTTGTATATTTGGCACCATCTCCCTGCCCTCTGGTCCCGTTACTTCCGGTACAACAGATCTTCTGGCCATAATAGGGAGATTATCTAGGTCGTTCCGAAACTAAGCAGCACTGTAGTTGTTAGGATGCCACCTAGTCATATGGCGATGCATTGTGTAGTTTCCGAAACTGTATTTTTTCTCTGTTCCTCTGGACAGTCTATCTTGACATATAAGGCAAGTTACGTATCTTGCATTTACTTTTTTCTGACCTTTGGGAATTTTAAAAAATTGCCAAATGAAGTTTTCTTTCCGGTGAGACGTCCTGGGTTCCTCAGGCAAAAACTGCCTCTCTTCCTGCTCTACCTCGTCTTCCTCTTCTTCCTCTTCTTGCTGAATTATAACTTGAGCAGGTGGTCCACTCTTCCTTGGATGTGGTGGAGGTGGTGGGGAAGCACCAGCTGAAGCTACTAAAGAAGCCATTGCTCAGTGATCACAAAGGGTCTTTCTCTCACAATGATGAAAGTCAGAGTGAGGAAAGAAGGAGGGATTTTCATCATTTGGGAAAAACAAGAGTTCTCAACCAATCAAAAGTGTTCATTTTAGATTATATGACCTAGTCTTACATCATTAGGAAACCAAAAGTGAAATGAACCAATGAAAAGTGTTATTACCAAGTCACATGACTTGCTGTGTTTACGTTAAGCGCTTTGCAGGGCCTCCCGGTTTGCTTCCAGAAACCTGCGCTTTGCGACTCGCTTTGCGTACCAGTTCGCTAACGTAGCACGTCATATGACGTATCACGCGACAACGTGAAACGTCATGCGGACGGGAGGCGTCACGATGTTGTTTTCTAACGCGGCACTTGCGGTAAAGAAACGTTTACCGGCTCGCGGTCTATTTCGCGGCATCAAGTTCAGCTAACGGGAAGCTTCCCGATTCGCGAAGCGGGAACGAAGAAAAAAAAATATTTAAAAAAAAAATTATTCATAAACATATAAAATATATTTTTGGATTTAAAGAAGAATACATTTTACAGCTACAGATATTAGCTGTTAAAAAACCAATGAAATTCACTGAAAAAACCATAGGTTATAGACCATATATAGTTAGGAATTAGCATTTACAAAACCTTGAAAATTCACTGAAAAAACCATAGGTTATAGACCATATATAGTTAGGAATTAGCATTTAGAAAACCTTATTTTACTCACACAAAACCATTGAAATTCCATATATAGTTAGTTGCACTAACTATATATCGCGCACCCGCAATCCACTGCTGATGATGTCACATATTACATCATTCATGACATGGTCAGTGACATCACTGATGACATCACTGATGACATCTCAAATGACATCACTGATGACATCACTGATGACATCTCAAATGACATCACTGATGACATCATGACACACCAATACCAGTTACTACATACGCACTCACTGATTCCTACGTCTACACACACATTCACTCATTCACCCATACAATAACTCATACATACAGTCACTTATTATTACAACACTATCATATGCACTCATACACCTATGCAGACAGTCACACACTGCCACTCATCCATGGAGTTACTCACACACCAAGTCAGTCCTGTAAAGAATCAATCACACTTCCATTTCTTCATCTATACAGTTAAACACAGAACACCATACTTCAGTGACATCACTGATGACATCACTAATGACATCTGAAATGACATCACTGATGACATCTCAAATGACATCACTGATGACATCATGACACACCAATACCAGTTACTACATACGCACTCACTGATTCGTACGTCTACACACACATTCACTCATTCACCCATACAATTACTCATACATACAGTCAGTTATTATTAAAACACTATCATATGCACTCATACACCTAGTCAGTCCTGTGAAGAATCAATCACACTTCGATTTCCTCATCTATAGTTAAACACAGAACACCATACTTTTCACACATATACTAACACATACTTACTCTCTTATACAATCACTGATACAAGTACACATTGATATGCACAGAGTCACACACCTCCCAGCCAGCCACACACACACTCAGTCTTCCATACATCCAGTCATTCTTCAATATGTAAAACTTATTTAAACTTTACAAAAACACACAGACACTAGATGATGTCATCAGTGATGTCATTTGAGATGTCATCAGTGATGTCATCAGTGATGTCACTGACCATGTCATGAATGATGTAATATGTGACATCATCAGCAGTGGATTGCGGGTGCGCGATATATAGTTAGTGCAACTAACTATATATGGAATTTCAATGGTTTTGTGTGAGTAAAATAAGGTTTTCTAAATGCTAATTCCTAACTATATATGGTCTATAACCTATGGTTTTTTCAGTGAATTTTCAAGGTTTTGTAAATGCTAATTCCTAACTATATATGGTCTATAACCTATGGTTTTTTCAGTGAATATATATATATATTCACTGAAAAAACCATAGGTTATAGACCATATATTAGTTGTACTAACTATATATCGCGCACCCGCAATCCACTGCTGATCATGTCACATATTACATCATTCATGACATGGTCAGTGACATCACTGATGACATCACTGATGACATCTCAAATGACATCACTGATGACATCACTGATGACAACATCCAGTGACTGTATGTTTCTGTAAAGTTAAAATATGTCTTACATATTGAAGAATGAGTGGATGTAGAAGTGTCTGAACAAAGGATTTAGTAGGTGCATGACTGACTGTATGAGTGAGTGATTAAATGTGTCTCACTGAGTGCATGGGTTAGTGACTAAACTGTCTTAATTTGTGCATCATTATGTCTGTTGTTCTGTAAACTGCTGCATGTGTTGATCAGTAGCTATATGATTAACTATATGGGTTATTGATTGGTTGCCCAAGTATTTGTATGGGAGACTGAGACTGTGTATGGGTGGCTGGGAGGTGTATGACTCTCTGCATAGATGTATGGGTTCAAAAGTGCATGTGGAAACAGCTGTATGGGTGGTTGACTGTGTGCATGACTGTATTGGTGAGTGAATAGATATCTCAGTGCTACATGTCAAAGTAAGTACATATGTAAAATACAGTACATGTGAGAGTTGACATATATAAATAACTGTGCATAAGAGCCAGTGAATGTGTGAGTGGCTGTATGGATCATTGTGAACTTGTATCCAGGATTGTATAAGTGAGTAAATATGTTTTAGTATATGTTTGAATAAGTAAGGTGTGTTTAACTGTATAGTTAAGGAAATGGAGGTGTGATTGATTATTTGCATGACTGACTAGGTGTGTGTGTAACTTCATGGATGAGTGACAATCTGCGAGTCTGTGTTTACACTGAGTGTATCTAAGGTTATATTAGAGTCTGAAGAGGTTCATCGTATTATCACATGAATGATGTCATCAGTGATGTGATCAGTAATGTCAAATGAGATGTCATCAGTGATGTCATTTGAGATGTCATTTGAGATGTTATCAGTGATGTCATCAGTGATGTCATTAGTGATGTCATCAATGATGTCATTTGAGATGTCATCAGTGATGTCATCAGTGATGTCATTTGAGATGTCATCAGTGATGTTATTTGAGATGTCATCAGTGATGTCATCAGTGATGTCATCAGTGATGTCATTTGAGATGTCATCAGTGATGTCATCAGTGATGTCATTTGAGATGTCATCAGTGATGTCATCAGTGATGTCACTGACCATGTCATGAATGATGTAATATGTGACATGATCAGCAGTGGATTGCGGGTGCGCGATATATAGTTAGTACAACTAACTATATATGGAATTTCAATGGTTTTGTGTGAGTAAAATAAGGTTTTTTAAATGCTAATTCCTAACTATATATGGTGTATAACCTATGGTTTTTTCAGTGAATTTTCAAGGTTTTGTAAATGCTAATTCCTAACTATATATGGTCTATAACCTATGGTTTTTTCAGTGAATTTCATTGGTTTTTTAAAAGCTAATATCCATAGCTGTAAAATGTATTCTTCTTTAAATCCAAAAATATATTTTATATGTTTATTAATAATTTTTTTAAAATATTTTTTTTGTTTCGCTCCCGGTCCGCGAACCGGGAAGCTTCCCGTTAGCTCAATTTAATGCCGCGACCCGGTAAGAAATCAACATAGTGACAGTATCGCGTTGCCGCGTAATGCGTCTTATGACGTACTGCGTTAGCGCACCCGGAAGTGCCCCGGGGCGCGGACCGAGGCGCGAAACGCAGCTCCCCGGAAGCGATCCGCGGCGCGTCGCGAAAACGCGACGTATCGCGTTGCCGCGTAATGCGTCTTGTGACGTACCGCGTTAGCGCACCCGGAAGTGCCCCGGGGCGCGGACCGAGGCGCGAAGCGCAGCGACCCTGAAGCTATCCGGCGCGCGGACCGGAGCGCGTAACGTAAGCATAACAGGTCATGTGACTTGTTAATAACACTTTTCATTGGTTCATTTCACTTTTGGTTTCATAATGATGTAAGGCTAGGTCAGGTGACCTAAAAATAACACTTTTCATTGGTTGAGAAGTATTGTTTTTCCCAAATGATGAAAACCCCTCCTTCTTTCCTCACTCTGACTTTCATCATTGTGAGAGGAAGACCTTTACTACTATATGAGAAATGGCTTCATTGGTAGCTTCAGCTGGTGGACCCCCACCACCACCTCCACCTCCTCATGGGAAGAGAGGACCACCTCCCCAGGTCATTACCAACACTGAGGAGGAAGATGAAGAAATGGATGAGGAGGGAGAAGAACCACAGTTCTTAGAAGAGGTGCCCCGGGTTTCCAGAAAGAAAGCCAGTTTCATCTGGCAGTTTTATTCGATCCCTCGTGGCCAAAAAAAAGTCAATGCGAGGTATGTCACCTGCCGCATATGCAAAGAACAATTATCAAGAGGGACGGACAAGAAATATAGTTACGGAAATCACACAATGCACAGGCACATGACAAGGAAGCATCCACTAAATTACAGCCGGGCGGAAATAAGGGATATGCAGGACAATCCAAGACCAACTCCTGTGGCCAGACCAAGATTACCAATTTCATTAACACCAGAAGAGGCACGGGAAACTGTGCCAAATATACAAGAAAATTTTGGCCACATGATACACTCTTGTATGCACTGTCGTGCGTTGTTAGCGTGTGGCAACATGAGCATCAATGCTATAAACCTGGCGTATGAACACCATGATTGCCCTAACCGCCCCCAGTAAATTTTTTTTTGCTCCTGTTGAGCCCTTTTTAACGCCTGTTTTTTGTTGTTTCCCCCCCCCCAAAAAAAACCCAAAAAAATATAAAATCGTTAAAAAAATACAAAAAAAAAAAAAAAAAAAAAATATATAAAACAACAAAAATATAAAAAAAAAAAATCTTTTCAGAACTACCTTCCCTTTCAAAAAAAATTGCTAGAATGTTTAGCACTCTGGCAAGCTCTATTTCTTTTGGTTCGCTCCCGGGTTAGCTTCCCGGTACGCGGACCGGGAGCTAACCCAAAAAAAAAAAAAAAAAAAAAAAGAGTAAGTATAAGGAAAGTAAACAGAGAGTGATGTTAAAAGAAAGACAGCTATAGGGAGTTAAGAAGAGATACTGTTTAATAGATCTATTTACCGAAGAAAAGACGGAAGAGGGTATAATTGTGAAAAACAAAATAGATAAGGAAGTGAAAGAAAAAAAAAGAGAGTATAACATTAACAAAGAAGAGTTTCTTGGAGAATGTGAGTGAATGTTCAAAATAAGATTAAAACATGAGGAATAACAGAGAGAAAAAATAGAAAACAGAAAACAAAAAATAACATAAAAAGATTAATTGAAACAGCAAAGAAATGTAAGTAACATAGAGCCATATCATCAACATAGGCAATAAAAGTTTTGCAGCTTTTATTGGCAGAAATGTGTCGCTAAAGCTGCTTTTGCGGCAGAAAACTGCCGCTAAACCACTTTTGCACCAGTTTTCTGCCAATAAAAAGAGCAATAATTTTATTGGCTGTATTCATAATATGCCCCTTAGTGTGCTTCAACTACACAGAGAAAGCATTATGAACAAGTAGTGATAGAGTGATCAGTCAAAGACACTAAGAGTAATAGAGACGGAGTGAGTGAACAAGAGTGAGGAACTATGAGAAGAGAGGGACTGAGAAAAAGAGTGGAAGGAGTTGAGTAAGTAGGTAATAGAGAAAGGAATGAGGGAAGTAGCAAAGGCAGGAAACTGAGGGTTAAAGAAATGAAGCAGTGGAACTAATAGTAGGTGAATGTGATAGAAATGTAACGAAAAGAGTACAAAGCATTTACCTTATAATTGTCGTTAAATTACTCACTTTTTGTTTTTATACTTTCAATCTGTGAAAGAGAGAACAAACATTTCAAAAATATTAAAACATGTATTTAAAAATTACAAAAGACAAGGGAAAAGATTGAAGGACAAACAGTTTTTCAACAACTTTGACACTTACAGAAGCTTCTGCTTCTCCAGGCCCCCTACACAGTCCTAAAGATATACATTTTAAACTAACAGTATCTTGATGCAGATGAAGTGAGGCCTATCTTAAAACATGGTGCATCTTTTGCATTGCTGTTGTCTCAGAAAAGTGTCGCAAGACACTAAAATTTTAAATAATTGCTTCAGGATGCCAATAAGATGTGTCCTATCCAGAGGTTTGTTTGAGGTGAGGCCTACTCAGGGTTGCAGATGAAATTTCGAGTTGTTGAAGAGAATAGAGGACATAATACATGTGAAGGTCTACCAATGAAGTGAGTCATGTCCACTGCACTCTTGAACAAAGTCCAAACCTCCTATATTTCCCTGGACAGACCTAAACTTGATCTGCACAATGTGATTCGTAATGATAGGAAACACAGGTGATGTAATTGAAATACGTGCAATTTATTTTGCTCATTTCACAATCACATCACTTGTGTTTCCTTTGCTTAGGTATCTCATTGTGCAGATGTAGTCTAGCATATGAAAGAATACGCAGAAGTGCAGCACTGCATGCAACAACTTTGACACTTACAGAAGCCTCACCTTCTCCATGCCTCCTACACAGTTCTACATATACATCATAAATGCAAACAGTACAGAATTAATTATACATGTTAAATGGTTTATTTTTGCTGTTCTCAGAATGTATCAAAATTCACTAAAAACAGTGACTTGAAGGTATTCATCATATAACAGCGGGGAAAAAAAACACAATCAAAATGATTGTGTTTAAAAAACCCATACAACATAAGAAATCAGAATTCAGAACTCCTTAAAGTTAACTTACTTTCCATGACGTCAAAGGATGTCCTATGAACAGCTTACACTCTTTTGTGCTGTTATTACTTTCAGCCCGCCACTTTCTGAAAGAAAATCTCCATCGTTTTTAAAAACATGTTACATGCAATAAATGACTTCTTGCTCTCTACCACAAGTTTCCACAAGGCCAAATCTTGTCAGACCCATTTATAACTCTTGAATTTCTTGTAAGCCAATCCCGTCATTTGGCATTTCCGCAACTTTCAGAATTAAAAAGTTGAAGATCATTTTCACAATCCTGGAATAGTAATATCTTCCCCTTCTTGCTCAGTCATGTTCTACATTTCCTATGACACTGATACTGCTTACTATGAAGCAGACTTACACTAACTCTATGACTACTACAATTATTTAATTCTCTACATCACTTTCAATCACAAAGCAATGTAAAACAGTAGACAGCGTTGCAGACTTACATTCCCTCTACTCTATGTTTTGATTGGCTGCTTCAATTAGCTTATAAAAAGAAATAGTTTTTCTGAACTCATTCAAAGTGCATGTATTTCTCCATGACGTCCAGTGTTATGGTAAAAAGTTATGTCTCTGTACTACACTTATCCTCAAGGCCAAATAGTGTAGGAGCCATGAGAACTTCTTGAAATTCCTCAGAGCACATCCCGAGATTCTTTCCCTAAAATTTTGGTTTTAAAAACACCAGGTAAGAGTTTTTAAGGTCATATGGCAATTTTTTTTTGAAAATTAAAACAGAATCATTGCAGAATGACCAGCCATTTCTACACTTTAAATAAGCTGTATAATGTCCTGATGTTATTGAAGGGCCGTCATGATATATAATTGCTGCAGTTACAAAAGTCCTTCCTGATATTGACAACTGCGAAGCTACAAAATTTTTAATTAAAGTTGTCAATTTTGTTCCATCAGGCCTACATCGTTGGAACATTAAAATGACATACTGGCCATATGTTCGTATAAATAATGTGGACATCATTTCAGATTTACATTGGCTACACTCCATGTTGTGATCAGCTGCTTTTACTAGCTTATTAAAGGAGACTGATTTACTGTCTGGCAAAGTTAAATATATAAATCTTTCTGAGTCTACACTAGTAGTACTTGATACCATACAGTTCTCGCAGTCATGCTGCCATTGATAAGAAAGCCCAAACAGCTGATCTACATCTACACCTTCAGCATGCAATACATCAAGCATATACATTAAAAACTCCTGACAATCTTGCTGAATATTTTGAGAGAATTGTGTTTGGCTTGAACATCTGTCTAACAGATTTCGAATTTCAGACACACTTTCTATGTTTCTTCTATCAGTGCTACATTTCTCTAACACAGAATTTAACAAACTGCAAAATCTTTGATCAGAATTGACCACAATCTCTTCTTTTACATTTTCTAGAGAAAACAAAACATTAACCACTACATTAGCATAGCAGTTGACACCAGAACTGTTTTCAAATTGAAAACCAACAACATCTTCAACAGAATCCTTTTTGTTTCTGCTTGTAATTTTAGGTTCATCGACTTTTCGTCTTTTTGCTACAACCTCCCCAGTATTGGTCACATTTCTTCGTTTCCGGCCTACCACACGTTTCTCAAACAAAGGATACTGAGGCAAATGTGACGCATACTCTCTTCTTAACCTATTGTATTCCTTAACACAATCTAGATCCGCACAAATGTTTGTGACATCACACTCAATCAAGTACAATCCCGATAAAGTTCTAACTCGTGACAATGCCACGTATGCCATACCCTCCTTGAACACAGAACTGCCAATATTCACCAATGCACAGTCTACACTTAAACCTTGCGATTTATGGATTGTCACCGCATATGCCAAGCAAACAGGAAACTGCTTACGGCGAACATATAAGTCTTTTACACGCAAAAATCTAGCAGAGCAACGACCAATTAGCTGTACTTCCTCAATGCCATCAAATTTAATTTTTAAAAATTCAATTCCATCTCTATTTATGTATTTTACAAAATCAACAACATTGCCCATTGATCCATTTACCAGACCTCTTTCAACATGTAAATTCCTTCTTAAAATTATACTGCAGTTCAAGCACACATTCAGAGTCTTTTCAAAACCTGCAGTTTTAGATATACTCTTCTCTAATGAATCCAATTTTGTTTTCAGATTCTCAGACAAAATAATTGTTGATCCCATATGCTCTACTCTGTCAATAGCTTCCAGTTTCACAATCTCTTGCTTTTCTAAATGCAACATTTTGTTGTTGAATTTGGCACATTCTGCAAGAGTTGGCATCAAACATATTCCAGATTTCTTATCAGTAATTTTCTGAAAAATATTCTCAGGCACAACATCTTGTTCTGGATATAAATTTGACAGTAATCGTGCATGTAAAGCTTCTTTCCCATGCTCGGTCACTTTTCCAATTCTAACATCTTGTAGAATAGTCTTGTAAACTTCATCCTTCGCCTGACGCATATTTTCATGCAGTTCAGCATAATTGAAGTTTAACCATATATTGACGTTGCCAATGCTGCCTAGGCACTTCCTGGTATCTTCATGGGTGAGCATTTTGAACACAGGTTGCCCTTTCACTGGTGTCAGCTGCAGAAGATCTCCGAAAACAATGATGTGTTTGCCACCAAATAACACATCATACTCTGTTTTGAGAACTTCTTGCATTCTCAAATGCACAAAGGCAAGCATGACATTGGAAACCATGCTTACTTCGTCAATGATAAGAAGTTTCATTTTCCTCAAGATTCTTGAAACTTCAAAACAAGCATCTCCAGATAGCTTGTGATATTGTAATTTGTTGTCATGCTCCACTGGCAGCATCAGTAAACGATGTAAAGTAATCCCTTTAATGTTATGTGCTGCCAGTCCAGTTGGAGCGGTGACAACACAAGACAGCGATGACTCTGTCCTTTCCTGCAAATAGCATGAAATTGCTTTAATGAGGAAACTTTTTCCAGTTCCCGCTTCTCCACTCACGTACAGTCGGACAGGCTTCAACGACGTACATGAGCACTCTTTCTTGTCATGACTTAATCCATGATCAATTTGCATGGTAACTTCGTCATATATTTTCCTCTGCTCAACGTTGAGTTGTCTTTCCAACTCTTCTAAGTTAACCGCATCCTCCTGAGCATGTGCCATGGCTCTTTCCACTTCATTCATGGCAGTGGCAGCTTCATTTTCGATAACAGGTCCTCCTAGTGGATCCTGACTCAATGAAGCAGAACTCTGACTGTCCTGAGAACTGTCTCTGGCAATCTCGGCTGCAATCGTTGCTTCCTGCTCAATTTCCGCATTCAACATTTCTACATATTTGGGAAAAGCAGGACATTCTATGGTCTCCTTGGCGGCATTGAAAGAGTCTTCGTAACAGAGGAAATCTCCAAGCAGTTCCTCTTCTGCACGCCAAGGCTTGAAAAGTTGCAAAAGTGCTAAATAGAAAAACTCCTTTTTTTCAGGAGATTCGCCACTCAATTTTCGATGGTTTACCAAGTGGCATTTTCTTTGCTTGACCAGACATCCCTCACTTCCTATTACAGCATACACTCCTTTCTCAGTATCTTCTTTGATGTTCCTCTTGAATATGTAATTTTGAAGAACCTCATACAGACAAACATTGTCGAGGTGACTGCTTCTATTTGGATAATATGTATCCAACATGTTGGTCTTCAAAATGTCGGTACTGTTTGGCTCCTTTTCCGCCAAATACTCAATTTCCCGCACAGGTTTCAGAACTCGATTACGCGTTGCAGCAAGACCAAGACTCGCCCAAACGATACTCCTGGACTTGGCATAGAGACTTGCTGAAGACAACCGGTCAGAGCATTCGTAAGCTCCAATTTCTCGATGCGACAACATCTTCAGACTGAAACTGTACAACTTCTTGCTGAGGCTCTTTTCATGGGAAATGTCCTCCCACATATCCTTCAATTCTGTCTTCTCTTTTTTGGTGATGTAAGACGTCACATACCGAGCCACAGCCATACAGTTATCAGCCACAAACTGTATATCCATGTTAGCATTCCACATGGACAAAATCACCGGGTTGTAGTCGTTGATGTACTTGGACTCTTCGTTCCTCTTCAAATTGTATGTGTTTTTAGGTGATTTCTTCATGACATTATGTCGCAGCGAAGACATCAAACTGTTTACTCTTCCTTTAGAAATCACCGGTCGTGGAAAGCCGAAACGACATTTGGTGTAGAACTTGTCCTTGTTTCGGAATTTACGACGGCAGTACTTTCCACATCGATGGCTTTGGAAACGCAGAACTTTTTCTCTTAGGCTTTTCTTCTCCTTTGCGTTTGGAACAGCACACGTAGAATACTGTTGGATGAAACTCATCACTGAGTCTTCTGGATCCATTCCAAATTTAGGTGCATCCTTGATCCACAGCAACATATGTATATGAGGAGCACCTCTTGCTTGGTACTCCTTTCTCCAGAAGAAATCCAACACCTCTCCAAGAGGTGGATTCTTCTTATTCATGATGAAAGACATCATAGCTTCAAATCTATGATTGAAGTACCTACATACATTGACTGGATCCAAAGAGCACAGTTCTCCGGGTGTCTTGAATTCGATGTTATCTACGTTAGCATTTGCCTCTCGTAGAAATTCAAGTAAGTCTTCCCAGCCATACTCGGCACAGCTCAGAGTGAGGAACCATGTGGGAGTACCTAAGTTCCTCAGCATACATTTTAAATCACCATGACGACGGTACCAGTACTCATTAGTACCACGCTGACACGCCATGAGATTAATCAGGTGAGAATCCAAAATACTGTCTTGGACATTGACTTTATCCATAAAGTCACTTGCCGAGATGTTTTGCATGTGTATACCACTTTTCAAGATGTGGTTCACTGCATATGACAGTCCAGACAGATCGCTTTCAAACAGGAGATGAAACAAATAGGGAATGCATTGTCGAAACCTAGCATCTCCTGCATACAATCGCAAAGTCCGGTATTCAGAAGCAGGAATTTGATGAGGTCGCTCATCATATCTTCCTCCCTGACCTGTTGGAAAAAGCTGTGGGAAACACCGAGCTTCCAAACTTTCCTCCCAAACACTAATGGGACTCCCTTTGGCTTGTTTCATTTGAAACAACTGAATAGCATTCCCCATGACTTCCTTGGAATGCAAAGGATGAACACTATAATGTTCATATATTTCTTCACTAGTAGAGGGTTCTACTTTCTCAATTTGACCAGCACACAAATCGCTATCCTCTTCCTCACTTACTTCCTCTTCTGCAACATATACATTCTTATAGTATTTATTATTTTTTTTCAAATACAATGTTGCCTTTTTAACTTTCCTAACATCTACTAAATCTTGCCATATTTTCTTATTCTTTGTCGGAACCCCATTAACTAAGATAACCAGAGGTTCCTCTTCCACTTTTTCTACTCCAATTGTGTTAATGTTTTTCTTCAAATCTAGAGGCAAATAAACAACTCTTCCCTTTAATCCTCTCTGTAAATCTGATGGAGGCAATTTCCCTGTCTTTGGCTCCATTCTTACAATAGCCTGAAAGGGATGGATACTTTGAATCAAAATAGATTCATAAGTATTTAAATCCTTCAATTCAGAAGGAATCTCAACCAATTCCAGATTATTATGAACTGCTCTAGCAGGCATCTGGTTTTGATTTAATTTGCAACAACAATAAGTACACACACGTTGATCAAATCCCAAATCAAAACAATTTTCTACCATCAAGTATGTTGCAAAATCCTTCCATTCACTATTATTTTCCCTTTCACTTTTTGCATATAAATCCACTAACTTAGTCTGATTCTTATAATAAGTGCGTCGACAACACACACAAGTGAAATTAGGCCTCTCACTTGATTTCACCTGAAACGTCGCAATTTCCCTCTGGAAATTATCTGTACTGGAAACCTGTACACTATCTTCCACATTACCCTCTTCTTCTGGGTCAATTTCAACATTCTCCTCTTTACTTCCAAAGTAACAAAACTCAATTTCTTCACATATGTTCTTCACATCTATTTCAGAACCATGCAAAAGAGCAGCGCATAATTGTTTAAGCATAATTGCTGGACTCTTAGCATAATACAACATTCTAACTAATTTCCTCACTTTATTATGATGCACTGCTAGCATCCTGAAATGATGAAAAACACTCTGGCATACTCTCCTGGAAAGACAAGCCAGTGAATGACCATGCAAACCTGTCACTTCTCTCACTCTGCAAGGATCTAATTCTTGCAACAACCTTATTTTCTGCTTCAAACTTTTCTTATTAAATGACCGTACAAAATCACAAAGCAAATTGATGGAATCCTGTCGCACACTGCAAATACTACTACACTTCCAGGTGTACACAGGACCCTTAGCACGTCTTCCTAAAACCTCATTACCTAACACCTCTTCTGTCTCTGTTGTCACAAGTTTTTCTTTTTCAACTGGACAACCATCTTTCACTTCATAAGCACGACCACTGGTGTCAACTGCATGCACCAAATCATTATCCTGGAAATAACTCTCCTCATTAAAAAATGCCTCACAGCTTGAACTATGCATCCATTCTCCAGAAAAAACTTCACAAAAATTACTACGATTAACTATTCTCTTCCATCTACTATTTCTTTTGAAATCATAAATTGCCTTGTTTAGCTTCCTAATTCTATTGATTATCAAAATAAATAACTTACGTTTAATTTCAAATGCCTGATCAATAACTTTCTCAACTTTTTTTTTTCTCTTATAAAAAAACAGTTTCTGTTGACCTTTCTTAATATTTTTTAACAAATTGCCAATTATCCTGTTGCGGAACATTCGTTTACGAATGTCCCTAAACTGTTGTTTCCTTCTACTATCATGCACAGACTTATCTCTTGCTCTAGCAGTAACATTTTTGATTGGCCTTTCCTTTCCATTTGATTTGCTTCTCTTTTTATGGACTGAAACATTTTCTGTAGTAATATTTTTTTTACTACACATATTTCTTATGAAATATTTTGTGCTCTTACCCGGTGCTTTCTTCGTGACTTGACAAATATTTTTGTTAGAGGACTGCTGCTTATTTTGTTTCACCTGCTGTCTTTGACGTTTTGCAGCCTTTCTCTGTCTTTCTATTGTTGGCATGGTGAAATCTTGAAATGATCTGCAGTTGAATCTGTGGTAAAATATAATAAAAAATTTTATTAACCATTATTACCAAACAGTAAATCAATAACAATGATCAAAAACTTAACACACTACTTGACATTTTAAATAGAAGATTTTTTAGTCCTTGGCAAATTTACAATACAGAAATAGCAGAAAAGAAATGACATTTATATTTATGTTACCTGTGCTATTTTATATGTGAATCTGATCTAATTTTATGAGCATATTTTAATATTTTATTGAAGACACTACACATAACCTGTTTTTGAAGGTGTCTTTATTTTTAAATTAAACGGTTTACATTTTTACTTTTCATTAATTATACATTTTAAAAATAAATGTTTATATTTCCATAGGCTCAAGCAGGTCAGCTTCCCACCCTATGTCATATAATTCGGACAAATCTGCATCCTCATCACGCTCTTCTTCATCCTCAGGATTTAAATCATCCAATGGATCAACATCCACTGATGTTTCAATTACAAGTTCAATGATGAGGTCAAAATCAACTGATTGCAGATTGTCACTCATGTTGATGTTGTCTTTATCTTTAAAGAAAGATAACAACAATGAGATGTTGCAGAGTAAGAGACAAATCTCAGAGATTATAATAGTAAAATTGTTTAACAAGAGTAATATTTTGCAGCTATTATTTAGCCATGTCCAGCAATGCTGATCAGGTGAAGACTATGTCTAATTTTTCAGTGAACAGGACTCACCGACTCTGTGTGTCCTGCACATACTTAAATGTAAAGGGGCAGATTTATGTTAAATGGCACATCCCCAGGCATGCACCAGTTAACGTGCACCGCTGCTCTGCCACCCATGGTGTGCCGTATTTACAATCAGATAGGAGAAAGCTGCGTCAAAACCCTGCGCCTGCTTTAAGCAGGCATAGGTCTTGACGCAACATTGTGGAGATGGGGCACCCCTGAGCCTTGCTTGAGCTGCATCGCACTTGCGATACAACTCCAGCAATCACTACCTTTACAGCACAGATACATCACGCATCTATGCCATTTTTGCCCCATGATGCCCCGCATTGTAAATGCAGCACACCATGGGTGGCGGAACAGCGGCGCAGGATGACTGACACATCCCTGGTGATGCACCAGTCATCATAAATCTATCCCTAATCTTCTTATCTTGTTACAGATGAACCGCCATATGTACCATCAAACTATTTTGCATTTCCTAAATAGCGAATTTTAAGGAATAAATAGCAATTCTTTACCATTCCTAATTTGCAATGAGCAAATTGCTAATTGCAAGTTACCCATTCATTTCCATGGGCTAGGAGCCTCATAGGAATGAAGGTTTAATTTGCGATTAGCAATTTGCTCATCACAAATTAGGAATTTTTCCAAGGGTGCAGGGGTGTCTCAAGAACACCCTGCTGCACCCCTGAAAAAGAAATTTGGGGGCATATGGCACACATACATGCCCTAAGGGCATGTGTTGGCGTCATATGGGACCTTTTGTGTTTTTGAAAAAAAGCTTTTTGAAAAGAATTCACAAATTACCACCAATTTACCACAATAGTTTCCAAATCCTTAATGTCATTTTTTACATTTTTTTTGTTTGATACATTGCATTTAAGTAATCGGAAAATTTGCAAATGCTTCAGTGCAATCGCAAAATAAGGAATAGCAAATTTTGCTACTCCTTATTTTGCATCAAACTTGTTTGATACATACCATTTGTCTAATTAACATTCGCAAAGGCCGAAATTCGCAGAATTTTGATCTTTGCGAATGCTAATTAGCTTGATACATATGGCCCCAAGTGAGGCCTGTCTTGCAACATGGTGCATGTTTTGCATCACTGCTGCATCGGTTTCATGTGGTACGTTTTTTTTACACCATGACATATCTGCCTAAATGCATCAATTTGTAATTTTGTCGCCTCATAGCAAATCTTTTGCACCGCCGCTGCATCATAAAAGTGACGCACAGTGGCGCAAAAGAGGCATACACCTATCATAAATCTGTCCCTAGCATTTTAAATGATTAATCCAGGATGACGATAAGGTGTGGCCTACCCAAAGGTTTGTTTAAGGTGAGGCCTACTCAGGATTGCAGATTAAAGTTACGCTTGATGAAGAATACAGAGGAGATAATACATGTAAAGGCCTACCAATGAAGTAAGTGATTTGCACTTTATTTCGCCAGTCATCATAAATGTATCCCTAAGCTTCTTATCTTGTTACAGATGAACCACCATATGTACCATCAAACTATTTTGCATTTCCTAAATAGCGAATTTTAAGGAATAAATAGCAATTCTTTACCATTCCTAATTTGCAATGAGCAATTTGCTAATTGCAAATTACCCATTCATTTCCATGGGCTCGGAGGCTCATAGGAATGAAGGTGCAATTTGCGATTAGCAATTAGCTCATCACAAAATAGGAATTTTTCCAAGGGTGCAGGGGTGTCTCAAGAACACCCTGCTGCACCCCCTGAAAAAGAAATTTGGGGGCATATGGCGCACATACATGCCCTAAGGGCATGTATGGGCGTCATATGGCACCTTTTGTTTTTTGGAAAAAAAGCTTTTTGAAAAGAATTCACAAATTACCACCAACTAGAAGTTGGTGGTAGTTTCCAAATCCTTAATGTCATTTTTTTACATATTTTTTGTTTGATACATTGCATTTAAGTAATCGCAAAATTTGCAAATCCTTCAGTGCAATCGCAAAATAAGGAATAGCAAATTTTGCTATTCCTTATTTTGCATCAAACTTGTTTGATACATACCATTTGTCTAATTAGCATTCGCAAAGGCCGAAATTCGCAGAATTTTGATCTTTGCGAATGCTAATTAGCTTGATACATATGGCCCCAAGTGAGGCCTGTCTTGCAACATGGTGCATCTTTTGCATCACTGCTGCATCGGTTTCATGTGGTACGTTTTTTTTACACCATGACATATCTGCCTAAAAGCATCAATTTGTAATTTTGTCGCCTCATAGCAAATCTTTTGCACCGCCGCTGCATCATAAAAGTGACGCACAGTGGCGCAAAAGAGGCATACACCTATCATAAATCTGTCCCTAGCATTTTAAATGATTAATCCAGGATGACGATAAGGTGTGGCCTATCCAGAGGTTTGTTTAAGGTGAGGCCTACTCAGGATTGCAGATTAAAGTTACGCTTGATGAAGAATACAGAAGAGATAATACATGTAAAGGCCTACCAATGAAGTAAGTGATTTGCACTTTATTTTGCCAGTCATCATAAATGTATCCCTAAGCTTCTTATCTTGTTACAGATGAACCACCATATGTACCATCAAAATATTTAGCATTTCCTAAATAGCGAATTTTAAGGAATAAATAGCGATTCTTTACCATTCCTAATTTGCAATGAGCAAATTGCTAATTGCAAATTACCCATTCATTTCCATGGGCTAGGAGGCTCATAGGAATGAAGGTGCAATTTGCGATTAGCAATTAGCTCATCACAAAATAGGAATTTTTCCAAGGGTGCAGGGGTGTCTCAAGAACACCCTGCTGCACCCCCTGAAAAAGAAATTTGGGGGCATATGGCGCACATACATGCCCTAAGGGCATGTATGGGCGTCATATGGCACCTTTTGTTTTTTGGAAAAAAAGCTTTTTGAAAAGAATTCACAAATTACCACCAACTAGAAGTTGGTGGTAGTTTCCAAATCCTTAATGTCATTTTTTTATATATTTTTTGTTTGATACATTGCATTTAAGTAATCGCAAAATTTGCAAATCCTTCAGTGCAATCGCAAAATAAGGAATAGCAAATTTTGCTATTCCTTATTTTGCATCAAACTTGTTTGATACATACCATTTGTCTAATTAGCATTCGCAAAGGCCGAAATTCGCAGAATTTTGATCTTTGCGAATGCCAAATAGCTTGATACATATGGCCCCAAGTGAGGCCTGTCTTGCAACATGGTGCATCTTTTGCATCACTGCTGCATCGGTTTCATGTGGTACGTTTTTTTTACACCATGACATATCTGCCTAAAAGCATCAATTTGTAATTTTGTCGCCTCATAGCAAATCTTTTGCACCGCCGCTGCATCATAAAAGTGACGCACAGTGGCGCAAAAGAGGCATACACCTATCATAAATCTGTCCCTAGCATTTTAAATGATTAATCCAGGATGACGATAAGGTGTGGCCTATCCAGAGGTTTGTTTAAGGTGAGGCCTACTCAGGATTGCAGATTAAAGTTACGCTTGATGAAGAATACAGAAGAGATAATACATGTAAAGGCCTACCAATGAAGTAAGTGATTTGCACTTTATTTTGCCAGTCATCATAAATGTATCCCTAAGCTTCTTATCTTGTTACAGATGAACCACCATATGTACCATCAAACTATTTTGCATTTCCTAAATAGCGAATTTTAAGGAATAAATAGCAATTCTTTACCATTCCTAATTTGCAATGAGCAAATTGCTAATTGCAAATTACCCATTCATTTCCATGGGCTAGGAGGCTCATAGGAATGAAGGTTGCAATTTGCGATTAGCAATTACCTCATCACAAAATAGGAATTTTTTCAAGGGTGCAGGGGTATCTCAAGAACACCCTGCTGCACCCCTGAAAAAGAAATTTGGGGGCATATGGCGCACATACATGCCCTAAGGGCATGTATGGGCGTCATATGGCACCTTTTGTTTTTTGGAAAAAAATGCTTTTTGAAAAGAATTCGCAAATTACCACAAATTAGAAGTTGGTGGTAGTTTCCAAATCCTTAATGTCATTTTTTACATATTTTTTGTTTGATACATTGCATTTAAGGAATCGCAAAATTTGCAAATCCTTCAGTGCAATCGCAAAATAAGGAATAGCAAATTTTGAATTAAGGACATTTTAAGTCATTTCCACATGTGCAGTGTTTTCAAATTATGATTTGAAAATCGTTTTTGGGGAAAAGTAATGGTTTGCAAATTTATGACAAGGACATAATGGTGTATGCTTCTCTATAAGGCATTTCAGTGTCTCTGATGTCATTTTTCCCATATTACATTATAAGACCTTTCCCCATGGAGCACATTCCTTGTAAATATGCTCCCACCTGTGCATGGTGAATTTAGATTTTGACTGTTTGAGTCACATAGCCATGTTAAAAGTGACCCAAAAAAATTGCAAACGCTTTAAAAAAACACATTCATGTGTCTTAAGGACATTTTAAGTCATTTCCCCATGGACAGTGTTTTGTAAGTGGCGCAAAAGAGGCATACACCTATCATAAATCTGTCCCTAGCATTTTAAATGATTAATTCAGGATGACGATAAGATGTGGCCTATCCAGAGGTTTGTTTAAGGTGAGGCCTACTCAGGATTGCAGATTAAAGTTACGCTTGATGAAGAATACAGAGGACATAATACATGTAAAGCTCTACCAATGAAGTAAGTGATGTCCACTTCATTGCGCCAGTCATCATAAATGTATCCCTAAGCTTCTTATCTTGTTAGACATCAACCGCCATATGTATCATATAACTATTTTGCATTTCCAAAATAGCGAATTTTAAGGAATAAATAGCGATTCTTTACCATTCCAAATTTGCGATGAGCAAATTGCTAATTGCAAATTACCCATTCATTTCCATGCGCCAGGATGCCCATATGAAAGAAGGTGCAATTTGCAATTAGCAATTAGCTCATCGCAAATTAGGAATTTTTCCAAAGGTGTAGGGGTGTCTCAATAACACCCTGCTGCACCCCTGAAAAAGAAATTTGGGGGCATATGGCGCACATAAATTTTAACAACATTCCTTTACCTCAAAAACGATTTTCAATTCATAATTTGAAAACACTGCCCACAGGGAAATTACTTAAAATGTCCTTAAGACACATGAAAGTGTTTTTTTATTGCCTTTCTAGCATGGTTGGGTCACTTTTAACATGGCTATGTAACACAAACATTTAAAATCTAAATTTGCCATGCACAGGTGGGAGCATATTTACAAGCAATTTGCGCCACAGAGAAAGGTCTTACATTAAAATGGGAAAAATAACATCAGGGACAGTCAATTGCCTTATAAAGAAGCATACACCATTATGTCCTTGTCATAAATTTAAAAACAATTCCTTTTCCCCAAAAACGATTTTCAAATCATAATTTCAAAACACTGCACGTGGGAAAATTACTTAAAATGTCCTTAAGACACATAAAAGCGTTTTTTAATTGCCTTTGCAGCATGTTTGTATCACTTTTAACATGGCTATGTAACACAAACATTAAAAATCTAAATTTTCCTTGCACAGGTGGGAGCATATTTACAAGCAATTTGCGCCACATAATTCATAATTTTCTCCTTAAAGCACACTATTCTCTATCTAAATTAAAGAAATATTTTCTCACCTTAGCAAATACTTTGAGTTTGAAAACAGTCTCAGAAACACACCAATTTGTCTTCAGCAGAGCAAAAGGTATGCACTCCAGAGTCTGCAGCTATCAAAAGCACAGAAATGCTGTAATTCTTCACACATATCTCTCATGTCACCCAATCAAAACTCTTCCCTCACTTTTTTTCAAATGAAAACCCTTCCCCCCTCTGCCCTTTCTGCCTTTTCTGCATGGCAACCACCTCTTGGAAGACTTCTGGTGTTTGCAAGTTCACACAACAATGTTGCAATTGAACTCTGAACTCTCAGTGCACCTGCATATCCAGTGCATTCTTTCATTTAATGATTTTTTATTGACCATTCAAAATACATCTTTCAAATAACTCATCCGTGCACCCTAACTTTCTGTTTTCAGCAATCAAAATCCACCAATCACTGTTACTGCTTCATGAACACAGAAACTCCACAGTTTTTTTCATTTTAAACTCTCATTTTTTCAACTGCCATTTCATTGCCACACTTCATCTGACTGCAGGAGAACCTTCTCTCACCATGTTTTCTGTCTGGATTGTTGGACATAGTTATATTCACTGGGCTCAAAGGTACACTGAAAACAGGAATTTACCTAACCTCAATTTACAAGATGTGGAAATTAAGTGGTTTGGCCACAGAGGATTAAAATGTCACCAATTGATACCATTGGTGAAAACCTTTATGCATTTGCCCAAACCTGACCTGTTAATTGTGCACTGTGGAGGTAATGACTTGGGCACTTTGACTGGTGTAGGTCTGGAAATGCTTTTAAAGGACACCTTTGAGCAATTAATGGCACTTTTTCCTCAGACTGCCTTGGTATATTCAAATATATGCCAAAGACAGAAATGGAGGTGGTCAAACCAATTTTGTCCACAAATTGAGAAGTCGAGGAAGCATGTAAACAAACCTGTTTCAGCTTACATGAGAGACCATGGAATGGGCTCCCTGTACAACAATAACTTGCATTACTACATGCAAGATATCTACAGAGGAGATGGAGTTCACTTCTCAGATGAGGGCAACAGAATTTTCACTCTGAATTTAAGAATGTGCATTGGTACCTACTTATAAGTACCTAAATGTACCATAAACCCAAAAGCTCTTCTCAGAGCTACCCTACATCTGATCACTCACAATTATTATTTTACTCTAACATTTTTCACTAATTTTCAACAAAGTACGCTCCCTGGGGCGCTACCCGGTACGCGAACCGGGAGCTAACCTCGCGAAATTTTTTAAAAAAATGGTTTTTTTTCGCACATATGGGCCTCCTCAGCCACCCTCACAAAACCTAGGGGGTCAAGATAAGTCTACCGTGCCCCCTTCTACCCATTCTGAACATTATTTGCTCTCCATCTTGTATCTTAATTCGACCGAAACACAAAATGGTGGACTCCCGTTACGCTTAAGGTTCGCGAACCGGGGCGCTCAACGGTTCGCGTACCGGGTCGCTCCCTGGGAAGCGCACCATCAAAAAAGGTGGGAAAGTAGTTCACAGAAAAGCCACTGGAGACAATTTCACCAAATATAGACTAGCTCATACTACATACCAATCCCTACCATTTTCACAAATTTGATTGGAATTCCATTTAGCCATTTAGGCTGTAGACCTCTCTAAATACCGTGAGGTAAATTACTTCACAAAACACATCTGAAGGGTTGGAATTGACAACCAATTAAAATGTTACTTTCATTTTCTACTTTTTTTACCTGACATTTGATTGGTTATATACCTGAATATATATAAAGGAAGAGAAGAAAACACAGCCATTTTGACTACTACTTCTTGGTGTACATTTCAATAGGATTTTCACTAATTCCTTTAACTTCTTTCTAAAGGTAAGTTTTTATTTTTAAAACTGAAGTATATTGTGCACTATAAGTTAATATGGTAAACTTTTTCTGGAGTTAGGCTTCTCTTGTATAATTATGAATTTACTTACGTTAAATCACATACACTTTTTTATATTCCTACTTCCACTCTGATACTATACACTGCCCAAAATTAATCCCAACAGTGCCCTATCTCTACTAATATATATTTTTTTAATCTAAATTTCAGGCAAAATGGAAGGCGAACAGAAAGTTGAATTTCAAATTGTCCTGCAAGAGAGCAGCCAAGAAATCAATGATGAAAATGATATTGAATTTTTCGATGAAACTTTAGACAAAGAACTACTGCAATGTGTACAAGCAGTAGATAACCTCCTTGAAAATGAGGACATTTTACACCCTCAGAGACTAAAATGTATATTCAATGATAATTATGAAATTTCTGACAATGAAATGTTAGAAAGTTTAATAAATTATGAAACACAATCACAATAAAAAAAATGCTTAAAAAATAAAGAAAATAAAAAATAATCAACAAAACCAACAATCAATTAACATACAGCATTTGAAAAGTCTATCATTCATTTTTCATTGCAGTACGCTGCCCAGAACGCTTCCCGGTTCGCGGACCGGGCGCTCCCCACGCAAAAAAAAAACCTCCACATTAAACCTAGGGGGTCAGGGAGGATCTAGTATGCCCCCTTATGGTTATTTCCCCCTTTGTTTTGGCCTCCTCTTGTCTCTCAATCCTACCGAGAGACAAGATGGCGGCCGCTCCGGACTGTTTAGAATGTTGACAGACACCGGAGAGCCAATCACCTTAGCTACGCGAAGTTCCGGTACGCTTAAGGTCCGCGTACCGGAGCGCTGCCCAGAGCGCGCTTACAGATATATATCTTTTTTTAAACGTTAATTTCTCAAAATCCACTGGAGCACATATATTGAGATGTCATCAGTGATGTCATTTGAGATGTCATCAGTGATGTCATCAGTGATGTCACTGACCATGTCATGAATGATGTAATATGTGACATCATCAGCAGTGGATTGCGGGTGCGCGATATATAGTTAGTGCAACTAACTATATATGGAATTTCAATGGTTTTGTGTGAGTAAAATAAGGTTTTCTAAATGCTAATTCCTAACTATATATGGTCTATAACCTATGTTTTTTTCAGTGAATTTTCAAGGTTTTGTAAATGCTAATTCCTAACTATATATGGTCTATAACCTATGGTTTTTTCAGTGAATTTCATTGGTTTTTTAACAGCTAATATCTGTAGCTGTAAAATGTATTCTTCTTTAAATCCCAAAATATATTTTATATGTTTATTAATAATTTTTTTTAAAAATATTTTTCTTCGTTCCCGCTTCGCGAATCGGGAAGCTTCCCGTTAGCTGACCTTGATGCCGCGAAATAGACCGCGAGCCGGTAAACGTTTCTTTACCGCAACTGCCGCGTTAGAAAACAACATCGTGACGCCTCCCGTCCGCATGACGTTTCGCGTTGTCGCGTGATACGTCATATGACGTGCTACGTTAGCGAACTGGTACGCTTACCGAGTCGCAAAGCACAGGTTTCTGGAAGCAAACCGGGAGGCCCTGCAAAGCGCTTAACGTAAACACAGCAGGTCATGTGACTTGGTAATAACACTTTTCATTGGTTCATTTCACTTTTGGTTTCCTAATGATGTAAGACTAGGTCATATAATCTAAAATGAACACTTTTCATTGGTTGAGAACTATTGTTTTTCCCAAATGATGAAAATCCCTCCTTCTTTCCTCACTATGACTTTCATCATTGTGAGAGAAAACCCTTTGTTACCAGTGAGCAATGGCTTCTTTAGTAGCTTCAGCTGGTGCTTCCCCACCACCTCCACCACATCCAAGGAAGAGTGGACCACCTGCTCAAGTTATAATTCAGCAAGAAGAGGAAGAAGAGGAACAGGACGACGAGCACGAAGAGAGGCACTTTTTGCCTGAGGAGACCAGGACGTCTCACCGGAAAGAAAACTTCATTTGGCAATTTTTTAAAATTCCCAAAGGTCAGAAAAAAGTAAATGCAAGATACGTAACTTGCCTTATATGTCAAGATAGACTGTCCAGAGGGACCGACAAAAAATACAGTTTCGGAAACTACACAATGCATCGCCATATGACTAGGTGGCATCCTAACAACTACAGTGCTGCACAGTTTCGTAACGACCTAGATAATCTCCCTATTATGGCCAGAAGATCTGTTGTACCGGAAGTAACGGGACCAGAGGGCAGGGAGATGGTGCCAAATATTCAAACGAGATTTCATGAAGTAAAACACGTCTGCGTACATTGCAATGGATTCATTTGCTACGGAGAAAGAAGCATCACTCTGATCAACAGAGCTATTGACTATCATATGCAAGTTTGTACGAAACGCCCCAAATAATAAATACTTTTTTTTTGTTTTGTTGCTCCTGTTGAGCCCTTTACAATGAATCGTTTTCATTGCCCCCTGCAAGAAAAACCCAAAAAAATATAAAACTGTTCAGAAAAATTCAAAAAAAGTAAAAAAATGTTCAGAAAAATAATAAAAAAAATATAAAACAACAAAAACAATAAAAAAAAAGTTCTTTTCAGAACTACCTCCCCGTTATTAAAAAATTGGTACAATATTTGGAACTGTGCCAACCTCTATTTCTCGTAGTTCGCTTCCCAGTTCGCTCGCCGGTACGCGAACCGGAAGTGAACCAAAAATTCTTTTTTAAAAAAAAGAACAGTAAGTATAAGGGAAGGAAACAGACACTTATGTTAAAAGAAAGACAGCTATAGGGGAGTAAACTAGAGATACTATTACCCGTAATCCACTGCTGATGATGTCACATATTACATCATTCATGACATGCTCAGTGACATCATCAGCAGAGGATTGCGGGTTTTTTGGCAATGTGCCTTATCCACGGTTTAATAACGCTGCCTTTTGCTTTATATAAGTTTTCAAATTGTATGAAATATATACCAATAGGTCGTTATGAACCTTTAGGTAGTGCTTTTCTTCATGAGGTCTGGTCGCTTCCATACACATACAGATGTTTCAAAGATGATCAAGAAGTTTATCTGAATGGAGAGGAATGCACTGAGACGCCAGATCATTCACTAATGTGTAGGCACATACAGTTACACGGTTCATGCAACAAACACCGACCAAATATGGCTTGCGTGTTGCAAGGCACGCCAGTTCCTGCTATCATCCCCACGTTCAAGTTGTTGGAAAATGGTAGTTATTTGATGCTCAATAATGAAGATTGTTCTGGGTTAATTAAAAGTATTCCTTTTATCGTAACAGTAAGTGAACGGGTTATTTGCTGCAGAAATGTTCTATTTCCTCCCACACATGAACATAGGGAGTTTTCAATCTGGCCACAAATACCAACCTTGGGAGCACATTTCAACGGCATGGCAAGAATAAGAGCTCTTTTGTCTCAGAGAGAGGTGGCCTTGAGTTCGGCCCGTGAAACTTTCGTGCTTCACATAGCGAACACCCGTACAGAGGTGCAGACCCTTTTAAATACTGATTCGCCTTTGCATTTCAGCGACATGGTTCGGACTATCTTTAACGCGTCCTCCACAAAGGCCCTGGCGCACTTTTTTAAAGTTGTTACCAGTGGTCTCGTGACTTCATTTGAGAAAATCTTTGGAGTCATCCCTGCTTTCTTTCATTCTATTTTTTCCACTCTGCTTCGTGGATTCCCATTTTTACTTGCATTACCAGCGGACGCTCTTGTGCTTTTTTACATTTTTAAATATGGATGTCCCTCCTGTGCAAGCTCCCGCCCTGCAGCTGCTGACACTGTTCCGCAATCGCATGCTAGAATATTATGGCACAATGCCGTTGGCGATATTAAGCACGGCATATGGATTATCTTTTCGATTCTCCTACTTCACCTGTGTCCAGCCTGTATTTCACTGCCTGACCTGTGATTTCGATTGGGCCATTGATTTGTGTCTCTGCGGACCGGTTTCTCCTGACGTCGACTTTAATCAGCTGATGACTCCTATCATTACTCACGAGTTGGTTTGTCCTGGCGAAAGGATTATGGCTGTGGCATTGATGCATGGACTAATTGGTCCCTGGAATTTACTGGCGGCAACACAGTCTTTCTTGGAACAGAGCTTTCTTGAAAACCCACCGAGCTGTCCTCTGATGGTGATAGAGGATCCGGTGCTGGGAGAGCACGTATGTTCTTTTCCGCTTTTAAATTGGATGGCTGAACTCTTTTCGGATGAAGACGGTGACTTCCTATTGGAGGCTGTTGCAGCTTATTTTGCATACACAGTTATGTCATAGACCTTTTTCATGTTTGATATGCTGAGTACTAGCATTTCATTGACAATTCATTGACTTATTTGTCAAGTTTTTATTATTTAGCTTGCCTATTGGCTTAAGACTCGATAAAGTACTTGGCTGTTTTATTTTTCTTTAGCATTAAATTTTCCTAGTTTTTAATGTTTTACCTTGCGGACCGTCCACATATAAAGTTGCAATCTGCTCTCATGAGATGGCACTTCTATTATCTTATTCAGTTCGTTTCTGGATCATGGGGAGGTGTCATCTAGGTCCTGGATATCTTTACACCGTGTTAAGTTAGCATGGGCTCATTACCGGTTTAAACGCCATTTTTCCTTTTTTGCAACTTCTGCACACGACACTTAGTTGTTGCTTTAGCTTTCAACCTAGTAGTTCATCGTGGTTTACATGAGAATAATATGTTATTGCTCTACTATCTGCTTTGCTTGTTAAACTATATCTGTACAGCGAGTGCTGAAGTTTCAAGAACAACACGATACAGAATTGTTATGAGGTCTGATCTCCACGACTTCATACTCATAACATAAGTGCAGCTTCTGCCAATTCTGGGCATGAGGCGGGTTTTATATTGCTTTGCCGAACACACATACACAACACTTGATGCGGTTCACATGCAGAGAGAGCTGGTGTATGCTGATGTGATTCCTTCAAATCTAAGACACTAAAGTATGGGCACGCCCTAAACCAACACAAACAGACCTTCTTAGCAAATAATATAATATGTGTATTAGGGAGGGTGAGATATAAGCAGCCGCGGGCCGTGGAGGGAGTTACGGTGGGGCAGGGAGGCGGGGAGGGGGAGGGGGAGGGGCAGGGTGGAGCCCTCTCCACCCTGCCCCTCCCCCTCCCCGCCTCCCTGCCCCACCGTAACTCCCTCCACGGCCCGTGGCTGCTTATAAGTGTTGCTAACTCTTATTCATTTACAGCATGTTAACATACTGTCACCATTCGCTTTTTATGTACTAGTAACTATGCTGGTAATTTTGCTACTGATAATATGTGTACTTGTATTATCTAAGATACTACGCCTGAGAAGACGGCATTAGTAAATAAACATTTCAAATACACATGTGTTCTTCTTAACTCCATGTTCTGGTTTCTAAGAAATATATAACGACCGACTGTTCATGAGTTCCACGTATCCTGAGGTACTATAAGTTCATATTCTGGATTGTCTAAACATTGAGAGTTTGTTATATCCAATGTGACACTGTACCTAGCTTGCTAAGGGGTTTTTGATTACTAAGGTGAGTTTTGGGACACCCTAATTCGCCGAGGTTCCAATCCTCTGTCCACAGTTCTGTGTGAGAACAGAAACCCTGCGACAGGGGCACCCCCGACCCTTGCTGGAGCTTCATCACACTTGCGATACAACTCCAGCAATGCGCCACCTTTACGGCACAGATACATCACGCATCTGTGCTGTTTTTGCCCCATGATGCGCCGCATTGTAAATGCAGCACACCATAGGTGACGGAACAGCGGCACAGAATGACTAACACATCCCTGGTGATGCGCCAGTCATCATAAATCTATCCCTATGCTTCTTATCTTGTTAGAGATGAACCGCCATATGTATCATCAAAGTTTTTTGCATTTCCTAAATAGCAAACTTTAAGGAATAAATAGCGATTCTTTACCATTCCTAGTTTGCGATGAGCTATTTGCTAATTACAAATTACCCATTCATTTCCTTCATTTCCATAGGGCGGTTGGACTCACTTTTAGCTCGAACGGCAGAATGGATTTCCACGAAACTTGGCAAAATTGTAGGGACTGGTAGCCCGATGTGCCTTTGCTATGTCTCAAGATATATGCTCCAGTGGTTTTTACGAAAATTAACTTTGAAAAATATATATTGGGCTACATTGGCCTATATATATGTTGGAGCCCAAATGTAGCCCAATGTAGCCCAATGAAGCCCAATGAAGCCCAATGTAGCCCAATGTAGCCCAAAGATGGCCGCCAGAGACAAAAAAAACAAATGTAGCCCAAATATCAGCCAGATGTAGCCCAACTATAGCCCAGTGACAGAATGACCAATCAGCTTCGCAAACCTCCGTTACGCGAAGCGGAGCGCTGTTACAGATATATATCTTTTTTTGAACGTTAATTTCTCAAAATCCACTGGAGCACATATATTGAGACCTAGCAAAGGCACATCGGGCTACCAGTCCCTAATATTTTACCAAGTTTCGTGCAAATCCATTCAGCCGTTCGATTATTATTATTATTTTTTTTTTTTGCCCCACGGGGCCCTTTTAAAACCTCCACATCAAACCTAGGGGGTCAGCGAGGATCTACTATGCCCCCTTATGGTCATTTGCCCCTTCGCTTTGGCCTCCTCTTGTCTCTCGATCCTACCGAGAGACAAGATGGCGGCCGCTACGGACTGTTTGGAATGTTTACAGACGCCGGAGAACCAATCAGCTTCGCTTCACAAAGCTCCGTTGCGCGAAAAGTACGCGTACTGGAGCGCTGCCCGGTCCGCTGTTACAGATATATATCTTTTTTTAAACGTTAATTTCTCAAAATCCACTGTAGCACATATATTGAGACCTACAAAAGGCCCATCGGGCTACCAGTCCCTACAATGTTGCCAAGTTTCGTGCAAATCCATTCAGCCGTTCGGGCTAAAAGTGAGCCCAACCGCCCTATGGAAAACTCAATGTTAAAAACACGTTTTGGGACCCCCCTTTTTTCTCGACCCCCCCTGGACGAACCCCCCCCAATTTTCAGGGGCTGCTCAGAAACAAAATGTGCCATTTTCCTGAAAATTTCAGCCAATTCCGTCCACAAACGCCAAAGTTATTTGACATAGAATTTTCAAAAATCCCATAGAGAAAAAATCCTAACTATATATACCTACTGGCGACCGCCAGTATATATATCTATATATATATTACCTACTGGCGGTCGCCAGTAGGTATATATAGTTAGGATTTTTTCTCTATGGGATTTTTGAAAATTCTATGTCTAATAACTTTGGCGTTTGTGGACGGAATTGGCTGAAATTTTCAGGAAAATGGCACATTTTGTTTCTGAGCAGCCCTTGAAAATTTGAGGGGGGTTCGTCAAGGGGGGGCCGAGAAAAAAGGGGGGTCCCAAAACGTGTTTTTAACATTGAGTTTTCCATAGGGCGGTTGGCCTCACTTTTAGCCCGAACGTCTGAATGGATTTGCACGAAACTTGGCAAAATTGTAGGGACTGGTAGCCCGATGTGCCTTTGCTAGGTCTCAATATATGTGCTCCAGTGGATTTTGAGAAATTAACGTTCAAAAAAAGATATATATCTGTAACAGCGGACCGGGCAGCGCTCCGGTTCGCGGACTTTTCGCGGTACGGAGCTTTGTGAAGCGAAGCTGATTGGTTCTCCGGCGTCTGTGAACATTCCAAACAGTACGTAGCGGCCGCCATCTTGTCTCTCGGTAGGATCGAGAGACAAGAGGAGGCCAAAGCGAAGGGGCAAATGACCATAAGGGGGCATAGTAGATCCTCGCTGACCCCCTAGGTTTGATGTGGAGGTTTTAAAAGGGCCCCGCGGGGCAAAAAAAAAATAATAATAATAATAATCGAACGGCTGAATGGATTTGCATGAAACTTGGTAAAATATTAGGGACTGGTAGCCCGATGTGCCTTTGCTAGGTCTCAATATATGTGCTCCAGTGGATTTTGAGAAATTAACGTTCAAAAAAAGATATATATCTGTAACAGCGCTCCGCTTCGCGTAACGGAGGTTTGCGAAGCTGATTGGTTCTCCGGCGTCTGTAAACATTGCAAACAGTCCGTAGCGGCCGCCATCTTGTCTCTCGGTAGGATCGAGAGACAAGAGGAGGCCAAAGCGAAGGGGCAAATGACCATAAGGGGGCATAGTAGATCCTCCTTGACCTCTTAGGTTTGATGTGGAGGTTTTAAAAGGGCCCCGCGGGGCAAAAAAAATAATAATAATAATAATCGAACGGCTGAATGGATTTGCACGAAACTTGGCAAAATTGTAGGGACTGGTAGCTCGATGTGCCTTTGCTAGGTCTCAATATATGTGCTTCAGTGGATTTTGAGAAATTAACGTTCAAAAACAAGATATATATCTGTAACAGCGCTCCGCTTCGCGGAGATAAAATTATATCTGTATTACCTAGCTGTTGCTAACACCAGTTAGCGACGGCTAGTAGGAGATAGCGACCATCTTGGGGCCCACTTTGCATGTGAGTGATATTTATCACTAATGACATGCAAAGTGGGCATGCCAAGATGTTAGCGACTGGAAACAGTCGCTAACATCGCTATCTCCTATTATCAACTTTTGGAAATATTCGCGATAAGCGCGAATATCTCCAAAAGCTAGCACCTGCCCTGAGCAGTTCTTAGCCATGTTATCCAATGGGAGGTGGATAACATGGCTAAGAGCATTAGCTCGGTAATGCATGAATATCGCTGAGTTTTCAGCGATATTAATGCAATGCGGTCGTTTTTTATCGTATTTGCGATAAACCGTGATAATAGCAAGGTTTATCTGCGATAATTTCTGACGATGCTTAGCGGTAAAAAAATCGTTGCTAAGCATCGTTAGGGATAAATATCGCTTAACTTTGGTAATATGCCCCAACGTCTGTTAACGTTCGATTCGAAGGAAATCAGGAAGTGTTGAAAAACATTGTCTGCGCCATCTTGCCTTTTTTCAAATGCCACACTTTTGTCGTGCACGGCAGCCATTTTAGATGCCTTGACCAGACCCACTCTGTGCACGCTGTCGATCCTTAGCATGGCTCCCCACCCTCGCAAGCATCTCCCCCAGGCAGTGGTCACCCCCGCTCTCTGTCTTATGCATGGGTAATAAATCTCCCCCATCTGCGCTGCTCTTCCCTGAGAATCACACCCTGTGCCCGCCCGACACCTCCCTTTCGCCCTATTCACTACCGCACCCTCTGACACTCCTTTTCCTCTGTGTCCGATTGTCCAGGCCGGTCCCAGGGTATCAGCTAGCCCTGCAGATGTAGTTTATGGCCCCAGCTGTAAAGAATCACCCCTCTTCAAAGGAGTTATAGTAGATCAAGGCCCACACTCGATGAGATCCGTCACAGCAGACGCGTTCCTATTATCTGAAAACCATCCTGTATTGTGATTGGGGAGGGGACCGAGCCTGAAGCGGAAGATTCCAGGGATGACTCTTTGTACATCAAAGTTTTTACAATTATGTGTCACATTAAAAATATATAGCACTCCGACAAAGTAGTAAGATTATAAAACTTTAATAACTTATAAATATATACAAGAAAACAAAAACAGTAATAACATATAAACATTTTTAGGGAAAAACAATGAAGTAGCGGTCGGCTGTGCGAATAGTCCCAACGCAGCACAACGTCCAGATTTCTGGCGTGGGGCTTCGCGGGGGTGGGTCATCAGTAGCAAACTGTTGTGTGAATAGTTCCAAGGCAGCAGAACGATGGCACCAAGGTGATGTCCAGTAAGTTGCCGCACTAGTTTTGGTATCCTACAATGCTGCTCCGAATAACGGCGTGGGGCGCCCCGGGGGAGGCGGCGTGAACGGGCCTCTCCAGGTGGAGTCTCATCTGTTGTAGTGGGGCGCCCCTTTACCGTTTCAGTTGCCATTCCGTCCGTTTTTGGTCCACTGTGTCAAAAGCCGCAATTCAGCTGAGTTGCGCCCACTCTTGCGGTGCAGCGATAGGCGGCTGTCACAGGACTCTCAAAATGGCGGCAGGCTGTTTCCTTTTTGGGCCTGGTCCACTGAAATGGCCCTGGGACACCTTGGAAATCGGACGCTTGTCTGCTAGGTCTTGGCCCCATTCTCGAAAGCGTCCCCTCCGCCTTGAGGATTCATCAAAAGTTTTGGGGGCCCCCGACTCCTGTAGGCTTCTGGTGGGGAGCGGCTGCCATGATTGCTCGCGGAATGACCACGACGGAGCTACGAGATGGTGGTGCTCTCATGCTGACACCAGCTTCAGTCTGAAACATCCAGAAACAAGGTGGGGCTTTCATCGTTTGGGGAAAAAAAAAAGTTTTCATCCAATGAAAAGTGTTGTTTTTAGGTCATATGATCAAGCCTTCCATCATTAGGAAACCAAAAGTAAAATGAACCAATGAAAAGTTTTATAAACAAGTCACATGACCTGTTATGCGGCATAGGGTATAAAATGCGGAGAAAATACGTTGGCACGTGAGGCGGCGTCAGTAGCGGACCGATGTGCGAATAGGCCGAAGGCAACACAACGCGCCAAGATCCGGATGGCACCGAGGTGGTGTCCAGCAAGTTGCAGCACTGGTGTGGCCATCCTACAATGCTGAAAGTCGGCGTGGGGCGCCCCGTTGGCCTGTGAGATGGCGTCAGTAGCGGACCGATGTGCGAATGGGGCCAAAGGCAGCGCAACAATATTTTCGGAATAGAAGACACCACAAGGCGCTGAGATGCCAAGATCCGGATGGCACCGAGGTGGTGTCTAGCAAGTTGTGGCACTGGTGTGGCCATCCTACAATGGTAAAAGTCGGCGTGGGGCGCTCTGTTGGCCTGTGAGATGGTGTCAGTAGCGGACTGATGTGCGAATGGGGCCAAAGGCAGCGCAACAACATTTTCTGACTGACACCACAAGGCGCTGAGATGCCAAGATCCGGATGGCACCGAGGTGATGTCTAGCAAGTTGCTGTACTGGTGTGGCCATCCTACAATGGTAAAAGTCGGCGTGGGGCGCCCTGTTGGCCTGTGAGATGGTGTCAGTTGCGGACCGATGTGCGAATGGGGCCAAAGGCAGCGCAACAATATTTTCTGTATGGAAGATACCACTAGGCGTTGAGATGCCAAGATCCGGATGGCACCGAGGTGATGTCTAGCAAGTTGCTGTACTGGTGTGGTCATCCTACAATGCTGAAACTCGGCGTGGGGTGCCCCATTAGCCTGTGAGATGGCGTCAGTAGCGGACTGATGTGTGAATAGGCCGGAACCAGCACAAGGCGCCAAGATCCGGATGTCACCGTGGTGGTTTCATAGTTGAGAGGCACTTCATCTGCAGTGGGGCGCCGAGATCCGGATGGCACCGAGGTGATGTCTAGCAAGTTGCTGTACTGGTGTGGTCATCCTACAATGCTGAAACTCGGCGTGGGGCACCCCATTAGCCTGTGAGATGGCGTCAGTAGCGGACCGATGTGCGAATAGGCCGAAGGCAGCACAACGCGCCAAGATCCGGATGTCACCGTGGTGGTTTCATAGTTGAGAGGCACTTCATCTGCAGTGGGGCGCCGAGATCCGGATGGCACCGAGGTGATGTCTAGTAAGTTGCTGTACTGGTGTGGTCATCCTACAATGCTGAAACTCGGCGTGGGGCGCCCCATTAGCCTGTGAGATGGCGTCAGTAGCGGACCGATGTGTGAATGGGGCAAAGGTAGCGCAAGAATATTTTCTGAATAGAAGACACCACAAGGCGCTGAGATGCCAAGATCCGGATGGCACCGAGGTGGTGTCTAGCAAGTTGTGGCACTGGTGTGGCCATCCTACAATGGTAAAAGTCGGCGTGGGGCGCCCTGTTGGCCTGTGAGATGGTGTCAGTAGCGGACCGATGTGCGAATGGGGCCAAAGGCAGCGCAACAATATTTTTGGAATAGAAGAGACCACAAGGCGCTGAGATTCGGTTAGCACTGAGGTGGTGTCTAGCAAGCTATGCAGCTGAGTTGCGTGCGCACTTGCGGCGAATAGGTCGAAGGCAGCATAACAATGTTTTCTGAATAGAAGACACGACAAGGCGTTGAGATTCGGTTACCACCGAGGTGATGTCTAGCAAGTTGCTGCACTGGTGTGGCCATCCTACAATACTGCTCCGAATAACGGCGTGGGGTGCCCGAAGGGGGGGGGGGAGGCGGCGTGAACGGGCCTTCCTAGGTGGAGGCTCGTCTGCTGTAGTGGGGCGCCCCTTTACCGTTTCATTTGCCATTCAGCTGAGTTTCGGCTGCTCTTGATGCTACAGCGACAGGCGGCTGCAACAGGACTCTCAAAATGGCGGCCTGTTCTTTGGATTTGGGCCTGGTCCACTAAAATGGCCCTGGGACACCTTAGAACTCGGACGCTGGATTTTTTTTTCCTTTCCTGTACATGCAAAAAAAGGTAAATGCCCGGTACGTTACACGCTTCATCTGCCACGATGAACTCTCCAGAGGAACCGAAAAAAAATATAGTTATGGTAACTATACCATGCATCGTCATATGGAGAGGTGGCACCAATTAATTATAGTGCTGCATAAAAGAGAGATTTGGAGGAGAACCCCTGACCTGCTAGTACATTCATCAAAGAAGTGGCACTGACAGCATCAGAGGCAAGGGAAACGGTCCCAAATATTTAGAAGAACTTTGGAAAGATTAAAATGACATGTTTAGATTGTGGCAAATTAATTTCATGTGGACAGATGAGTGTTACTCTAATAAATACCGCATATGAACATCATCATAGTCGATGGTTGGTAGAGACATTTTGACTATATCCTGGACCTGCCCGTCCTCGCCCAAAATGGCGCCGGAATAAATGGGACTCGTAACTCCTTGTTGTGTACTGGTTGCAGAACCTTGAAATCACGAGATACGTATGCAGTTTTGAAGCACATGGCGGGCGGGGACGAGAATTGATTGAATATTTCGACATCCCTATTGATATTAAGTTCTGATGTGTTATTGATTACTGTACTATTGAAAGTTCGAATTAACGTCACCCATGGTACTTGCCCGCAAATGTATATCTAGATAATTTTATTGTAACTGGCCCTGTCGTATTTTAATTATAAAATGTACGTCCACCGATTCCGTAACTGTTAGACACCTTAGTTCTTGCAACCTAATGGCCCGCCCGTTACGTTCTTCTACAGTGTAAATGTCTACTCATCATATACGATTACAGTTTGCTCCCTGGCCGGCCCACGTGGTTATAGGCTCGTATTTGTATAATGAAATTTTCACAATAAAGGTTTTTTAAAGAAAACATGGTAGTAGTATATACATTGGTAAAGTTTTTAATAATAGTCACTGTTTTAGAATCATTAAAAGGCAAGTGAAATAAAGCAGACCAATTACATGAAGGGTAAAAGGTATAATACGAAGGAACGCAGTAAAGATAAATGGTCAAGGGCTGTTGTGTTTTCTACTCCTGCAACATAAAGTGATCGATAAGAATCTCATATTCAGGCGTATCGGCGACTAAGACAGCAGGTCGACCCTCTTTTGCTCAACGGCTCCGTCATGGGACGAAGAAACGCTCTTTTTCTCGAAAAAAGAATATATTTTACTTGCAGGACAGTTGTAAATTTTCCGGGAAAGTACGTTAGCCTGGAACATTATAACATATATTTAAGAAAAAATAATGTTCGGAAGTAATAAAAAGCGTAATTTTTAGGTCATATGACCAAGCCTTTCATCATTAGAATAAGAAAAGTAAAATGAACCAATGAAAAGTTTTATTAACAAGTCACATGACTTGTTATGCTTACGTTACGCGCTGCGCGCCCCTGATGACTTCCGGATGCGCTAACGCGGCGCGTCATATGACGCATTACGCGACAACGCAGGTCCAGAATATAGTCAAAATGTCTCCACCAACCAGCGGTCGGAACACAACCCCTTTCAGCATGCTAAATAGTTCTGTTAAATGACAACAGAAGGGACAGGCAACAAGAACCATCAGTCAAAGAGGGGAGGGCTAGTTCTTCTCTACCGGGTTACATTGGGGCGCTACCGGAACTGATCGAATTGGTAGTCTACAGTGTTTCTGGATGTTTCAGACTGAAGCTGGGGTTAGCATGAGAGCAGCACCATTTCGTAGCTCCGTCGTGGCCATTCCGCAACCAATCATGGCAGCCGCTCTTTATCGTTATTTTGGGCGGGGTGGGTGGCGGAGCCGAGCTGTTTTGCAGCCATCATTGTGTGGAGTTCAGTTCATCTCACTAGTTTTGTATTTGTCATGAGGGGTTGTTCCTAATGTTTCTATTTTAGCGAGGTCAAAAAGAGATCCCATTAGTGGCCTACTGATTTTGCTCGATTCCTTTTCTTTTTTTTTTTACACGATTTTTCGTTATCTGCAAAGACTAAACAGAGTATTGCGACTCTGTGTTTGTTTGTAAATAGAGAATGAACCAAAGAGAACCAATTCTAAAACAGTAAATACTTGGATAACAATCAATCAAATGGAGAGAGAAGCAGGCACGACGTATTACAACGGGGGCAAAGGCCTGCGTTAACTACCCTTCACTATGTGCAAAGAGAGAGTACTCCTAATAGAAATGAGGGGGGGGGGGCCCCATTCAAAGCAGATCAGTGTGCATAAACACGAAAATGTTTTCACTTACCACGTACTTGACATTCGACAGCTTATGATATTTGCTATTAAAAAACCATTGAAATTCACTGAAAAAACCATAGGTTATAGACCATATATAGTTAGGAATTAGCATTTACAAAACCTTGAAAATTCACTGAAAAAACCATAGGTTATAGACCATATATAGTTAGGAATTAGCATTTAAAAAACCTTATTTTACTCACACAAAACCATTGAAATTCCATATATAGTTAGTTGCACTAACTATATATCGCGCACCCGCAATCCACTGCTGATGATGTCACATATTACATCATTCATGACATGGTCAGTGACATCACTGATGACATCACTGATGACATCTCAAATGACATCACTGATAACATCTCAAATGACATCACTGATGACATCACTGATGACATCTCAAATGACATCACTGATAACATCTCAAATGACATCACTGATGACATCTCAAATGACATCACTGATGACATCACTGATGACATCTCATTTGACATCAATGACCACATCACTGATGATATCATTCATGTGACAATACAATGCATCTCCTCACACTTTAATATAACCTCTGTTACACCCAGTGTTAAATACAGAGTATAATTTTTGAAACCATTGACACACCAATACTAGTTACTACATACGCACTCAGTGATTCCTATGTTTACACACACATTCACTCATTTACCCATACAATCATTCATACATACAATCACTCATCTTTACAACACTATCATATGCACTCATACACCTATACAGACTCTCACACTCTGTCACTCATCCATGGAGTTACTCACACACCTAGTCAGTCCTGTAAATAATCAATCACACTTCCATTTTCTAATCTATACAGTTAAACATAGAGCACCTTACATTTTGAAACATATACTAACACATACTTACTCTGTTATACAATCATTGATACAAGTACACATTGATCTGCACAGAGTCACACACCTCCCAGCCAGCCACACACACACTCAGTCTCCCATACAAATACTTGGGCAATCAATCAATAACCCATATAGTTACTCATATAGCTACTGACCAACACATGCAGCAGTTTACAGAACAACAGACATAATGATGCACAAATTAAGACAGTTTAGTCACTAACCCATGCACTGCGTGAGACACATTTAATCACTCACTCATACAGTCAGTCACGCACCTACTAAATCCTTCATCCAGACACTTCTACATCTACTCATTCTTCAATATGTAAAACATATTTAAACTTTTCAGAAACACACAGTCACTGGATGATGTCATCAGTGATGTCATTTGATATGTCATCAGTGATGTCATCAGTGATGTCACTGACCATGTCATGAATGATGTAATATGTGACATCATCAGCAGTGGATTGCGGGTGCGCGATATATAGTTAGTGCAACTAACTATATATGGAATTTCAATGGTTTTGTGTGAGTAAAATAAGGTTTTTTAAATGCTAATTCCTAACTATATATGGTCTATAACCTATGGTTTTTTCAGTGAATTTTCAAGGTTTTGTAAATGCTAATTCCTAACTATATATGGTCTATAACCTATGGTTTTTTCAGTGAATATATATATATATTACCTACTGGCGATAGCCAGTAGGTATATATAGTTAGGATTTTTTTCCTATGGGATTTTTGAAAATTCTATGTCGAATAACTTTGGCGTTTGAGGACAGAATTGGCTGAAATGTTCAGGAAAATGCAACATTTTGTTTCTGAGCAGCCCCTGAAAATTTGGGGGGGTTTCGTCAAGGGGGGGCCGAGAAAAAAGGGGGGTCCCAAAACGTGTTTTTCCCATGCAATTTTCCATAGGGCGGTTGGACTCACTTTTAGCTCGAACGGCTGAATAGATTTACATGAAACTTGGCAAAATTGTAGATATGGTTTGCCCGACGTGCCTTTGCTATGTCTCAATATATGTGCTCCAGTGGATTTTGAGAAATTAACGTTTAAAAAAATAAATATATCTGTGACAGCGCTCCGGTTAGCGCCCCGGTTCGCGTACCTGACGCGTAACGGAACTTCGCGAAGCGAAGCTGATTGGCTCTCCGGTATCTGTCAACATTCTAAACAGTCCGGAGCGGCCGATATTAAAGTGCCCCGCGGGGCAAATTTTTTTGCGATTTTACGCCGTAGAGGCGCGTCCCGGTACGCGAACCGGGCAGCTCACCGGGCAGCTCACCGGGCAGCTAACCGGGCAGCTAACCGGCAGCGTAGCTGTCAACATTGTAAACAGTCCGGAGCGGCCGCCATCTTGTCTCTCGGTAGGTTCGAGAGACAAGATGTGGTGAAAAAAGAAGGGGGAAATGAAGGAAAGGGGGCAAAGTAAACCCCTCCTGACCCCCTAGGATTGATGAGGGGGATATTAAAGTCCCCCGCGATTTTTCGCGGTAGAGGCGCTTCCCGGTACGCGAACCGGGCTGCTAACCGGCAGCGTAACGGGAGTCCGCCATCTTGTGTTTTTGGAGCGTCCGGTTCGCGTACCGGGTAGCGTCCCGGTAAGCGTAACAAGGGGAAAACCAAGAGAAACAGTAAAAAAAAAATTAAGGGAATAGATTTCCAGCAAACTTGGCAAAATTGTAGGGACTGTTTGTTTGATGTGCCTTTGCAATGCCTCAAGATATGTCCACGTGTGGATTTTGTCTAATTAAGGTTAAAAAAAATATATATATCTGTAAGCGTGCTCCGGCACGCTTACGTTACGGGTTTTGTTTGCGCTGCAGAGCCGATACGTCACGGTTATGCGACGCGTCATGAGGCGTCTCACGTGGCTACGTGATACGTCACGTAATAAAGAATATATTTTACAGCTATAGATATTAGCTTTTAAAAAACCAATGAAATTCACTGAAAAAACCATAGGTTATAGACCATATATAGTTAGGAATTTGCATTTACAAAACCTTGAAAATTCACTGAAAAAACCATAGGTTAGAGACCATATATAGTTAGCTGGACATTTTATTGACATAAAACCAATGAAATTCCATATATAGTTAGTTGCACTAACTATATATCGCGCACCCGCAATCCACTGCTGATGATGTCACATATTACATCATTCATGACATGGTCAGTGACATCACTGATGACATCACTGATGACATCTCAAATGACATCACTGATGACATCACTGATGACATCTCAAATGACATCACTGATGACATCATGACACACCAATACCAGTTACTACATACGCACTCACTGATTCCTACGTCTACACACACATTCACTCATTCACCCATACAATCACTCATACATACAGTCACTCATTATTACAACACTATCATATGCACTCATACACCTATGCAGACACTCACACACTGCCACTCATCCATGGAGTTACTCACACACCTAGTCAGTCCTGTAAAGAATCAATCACACTTCCATTTCCTCATCTATACAGTTAAACACAGAACACCATACTTCAGTGACATCACTGATGACATCACTGATGACATCTCAAATGACATCACTGATGACATCTCAAATGACATCACTGATGACATCATGACACACCAATACCAGTTACTACATACGCACTCACTGATTCCTACGTCTACACACACATTCACTCATTCACCCATACAATCACTCATACATACAGTCACTCATTATTACAACACTATCATATGCACTCATACACCTAGTCAGTCCTGTGAAGAATCAATCACACTTCGATTTCCTCATCTATACAGTTAAACACAGAACACCATACTTTTCACACATATACTAACACATACTTACTCTCTTATACAATCACTGATACAAGTACACATTGATATGCACAGAGTCACACACCTCCCAGCCAGCCACACACACACTCAGTCTTCCATACATCCACTCATTCTTCAATATGTAAAACATATTTAAACTTTACAAAAACACACAGACACTAGATGATGTCATCAGTGATGTCATTTGAGATGTCCTCAGTGATGTCATCAGTGATGTCATTTGAGATGTCATCAGTGATGTCATCAGTGATGTCACTGACCATGTCATGAATGATGTAATATGTGACATCATCAGCAGTGGATTGCGGGTGCGCGATATATAGTTAGTGCAACTAACTATATATGGAATTTCATTGGTTTTATGTCAATAAAATGTCCAGCTAACTATATATGGTCTCTAACCTATGGTTTTTTCAGTGAATTTTCAAGGTTTTGTAAATGCAAATTCCTAACTATATATGGTCTATAACCTATGGTTTTTTCAGTGAATATATATATATATATATATATATCCAGCCAAACGTTCAATTTGTAAGAAATAAACATACTCGAAACACTTGAGTTGCTGGTGCATGAAAATTTACTTGGCAGGAAACAACGCGTTTCACCTTTCGGCTTGATCACGTTTCAGCAGAGAAAACAAAAGTGTGTCCTTTTAATCCATTATTCACAATAGAAATAGGACTAATCACCCACTGTGTATACAAACAGTGAACCATCATGGCAGCCATTAATCACAAGTTATAAATACATCGTAATGCATACATTTTTCATTTGTAATTCCCTATTTGAACGGTTAACTCATTCTTATAGTTAATCCTCAAGATGTTAAAAATATCACATCTAATTTTGGGATTCTGCCATACAATATAAAAATATATGATTTTACATTAAAGTGCCGGAATTGAGAATATCTATGCATACATATTCCTGTTATTTTAAGTACCTGCCCACTGGGGCATGGAAGCAAGGTTATCGTTTTTATCACTACAGCAATAATGGAACTGATACGAAAACATGAGTGCGTTTCATTTTCTATCATATTGCCCACTAGGGCGGGGACTCATTGACATTGTTGCAGGTTGCATATCCTGTTGTGTTTTTATGCATTGCTCTACGAATAGGGGCAGTTTGCAGTTTTGAATACGTGAACTTTATTGAGTTCATTGATAACATACTGAATGTCAAATGATCCTTGAAGTGTTAAAATGAAATATTAGAATTTGGCACATCAACAGAAAAATAACAGAAATATGTATGTATGGATATTCTCAATTCCGGCCCTTTATTAATTGTGAGATGTTGGTGGTTTTAAAAAAAAAATGTGCCTATAAAAAGTGTACTCTCTACCGCGATTATCACTTAAATGTGGGGAGATAAAATAATCGAACAAATTTGATATGATGTACATTTTCTAAGACAAAATATAACAGGCTCTTCCATCCAAGCCTGGAGTCGAAAGTAAACATGCCTGGGAAAGACCTTTTTGGGATATAGCTACCAATGGGCCAGTTTGTCTCTTACTCCCTTCTTGGGGATGGGGACAATAATAGCCCCTTTCCATGTCTTGACAAGTCTTGTTCCCCTACAACAGCATTTGTAGGAGTAGTCATATATGGGATCCAAATATCAGGTTCAGAAAGCAACAAATTACCTGGGGTATGATCAGGCCCTGGTGCCATTCCCCATTTCATTGAATATAAGGTTACCTCAGTCTCTTTTAATGAAAAGGTACACACAAGAGGTTTACATGGTTTCAGTGAGCCCACTGAACAACGTTCTTGCACAATATTATCTGGGGTGATTATGTTGGGCATTTCACACTCTTTACGAAGGGAGTTAAAGAGATGAAACCACTGCTCATGTTGAACAAAAGAATCAGGTTGGGAGACACTTCTTCTACTACCATCAGCATTAATTCTCCAAAATAGTTGAGTGCCTTTATTAAGGACTGAGCTTTTTTCCACTTTTGCTTGTTGATCCTCAGAATGGACTTATATAGTTCATTAGCAATGGCTAGTTCAGATTTAGGCCCTTTCTTGAAGCATCAACCAACCCCTACTTAGCCTTTCTACACTCCCTTGTAAACCATGGGAAATATGGAGTCGAATCACATTTACCTTTAGTGTGAGACGGGAAAAATGGTCTTAGAGTAGCACAAAAATTAGTGTGACCCAAATCAAAGTTTGAAAAAGTGATCAAAAAGACTTAAAAGGTCAACAAAAGCCTGATATATTCTGGTCACGGTAAAAGTATCATTAATTATCACAGTCTATTTTTACATTCCTTTGGTTATTAGTAAGTGCTAAAGGAACAGGGTAAGACTCAATTCCACTGTTGTGATATAAAGAGAAAATCTCTTAATCAGACAGTATTTATAAAGCATATGTAATCACCCGGCAGGTATCCAGGTGCTGAGGTCTTGCGGGTCTAAATTGAAGAGCCAGGTCTTGAGTCCCTTTTGGAAGTCTGACTGTGAAGGTGTGGTTCCAAGGTGGAGTGGGAGGTCATTCCAGGATTTGACTTTGAGGTAGGAAAAGGAACAACCACTGCTGCAGCTTCGGTGGATGTAGGCAAGGTCAAGGCAGGTGAAGTGCCATGGTGGGTTGTTGAAAGGTCAGGTTGTGGTTGAGGTATGCAGGTCCTTGGTTGAGGAGGACTTTGAATGTGTGGGTTGAATTGGCATCTTTTCAGGACGGTGAGCCAGTGGAGGCGTCTGTGGTGGGGTATGATGCTGGTCTATTTGGGAGGGTTGAGGATGAGTCTGACCACGGTGTTCTGTATGGTTTGGAGTCGTTTGAGGAGTTGGGGTAAAGATACGGCGTAGAGTGTATTTCCATAGTCCAGTCAGCTGATGATGAGGGCTTGCATGACTGTTTTCCTGATGTTGATAGGGATCCATCTGAAGATCTTACGGAGCATGCAGAGGGTGTGAAAGCAGGACAAGGATACTGAGTTGATCTGGCGCTGCATTGAGAGTTTGCCTTCCAAGATGATCTTGAGGTTGTGGGTGTTGTTGGTTGGGATAGGTGTGGGTCTGAGTTATCTCACAGTGAGGTGTTCTTCCCAAAAATGAGCACCCCCATCTTGTCCAATTTCAACTTTAGGTAGTTGACCCTCATCTAGTCTGCGATGTTTGTCATGGCATCATAGAATTTGGTTCTGGTGGTGGATGTGTCTTCCATGAGCAAGAGGATGCATTGGGTATCGTCTGTGTAGGAGATGATATTGAGTACGTGGGTGCGTACGACAAGAAATTCCTGTTGAGAGGTCCAGGGCCAAAGCAGTGTGATCACTGTCAGGGTGAAATACAACATGAAAATCTCTGAAGTAGGTATACAGTCTAAGATCGAAGAAAATATAATCAATGTAACTTGAAAATTGAGCTCTTTTAAAGGTGGGGTTGACCAGATGTTCCGAATTAGATTGACCATTGACAGCCCTTAGCCCATACTCAAGCAAAAAATGAAAAAATTGATTTGCCAGCTCTAGCCATTTGCTAAAGGGGATAGCAGAAATCTCTGGATTCCTCTGCCCCCTTATCTTCATCTAACAACAGTAACAACAGTGACTCATATAGTTCAAAAGGCATGTTGCAGTCCCCAGCTAAAATCATTGGGCAATCAATTTTAATAGACTGAAGAAGGTTTTGAAGAGAGTTTAATATTTGAGACTCGCTATTATCTATAACTGCCTTGACATATATAATAATGACAACAATGTGTCTGTACATCATTTTAGATTTGTCAGGTAAGTACAATGTAATGCCCACAATGTCCCTAGAACCAGAATCAATAATTTCGATCTTGCTGGTATTTGATGACTTGACACAAATTAAAACACCCAAGGAGGCTCATCCAGGACTGGCAGGAATAGCGTTACTATAACATGTTAAATGACCAGGCCTAAAGTCTGTTTGGGTTGTCCAAGTTTCCTGAAAATGGATAATTTGATATTTGTCAGTGAAATCACCTTACCCTAGATTTGAAAGTTTTGAGTGAATACCTGCTAGGTTCCAGGACAGCAGTTTCACCATTTTGATTTGCCTACCATCAAAAACATTTTGCCCATTAGGTTGCACCTCACCCTGCATTTTATTTATTTAATTTATTTTTTACACTTATATGGCGCGCAGCTACCCAAAAAGGGTTTCCCGGCGCCGACGACATGTCACTGAACAGGGGTATGGGATGAGCTTGGTCAGTAGGGTTATTTCTGGAAAAGCCAGTTCTTTATGTTCTTCCTAAACCTGGCATAGTTTTCTTCTTTACAAATGTGAGGGGGGGTGTGTATTCCAGAGAGTGGGCCCTAGGACAGAGAAGGATCTCCCTCCCATTCTCGCCAGTCTGAACCTGGGAGACACAAAGTTTGCTGCAGTTTGGGAGTGCAGCTTCCTTCCCGGGATGTAGGGAGTAGCTAGTGCTTGCAGGTATTTCGGTGCTGTACCGGTTTTTATCCTGAACATATAGCTCAGGGCTTTGAACCTAATGCGGTTTTCCACCCTGAGCCAATGCAGGTCCTTCAGGTGCTTCGACACACTGGCAATTTTCGGGATTTTGCATAAGAGTCTTGCAGCTGAATTTTGGACAAGTTGCAGTCGTTTAATGACAGCCTGATATGAGCCCAGGTAAAGAATGTTGCCGTAGTCAAGACGAGATGTTATGAGTGCATTGACTACGGTCTTCTGGGTTGCAGGGGGCAGCATCCATAGGAATTTTTTTAGCCACTTCATAATGGTGAAACAGAGGCCTACCACTTTGTTGGCCTGTTGTTTAATGGATAGGGCGTTGTCGATGGTAACCCCCAGGTTTCTTACATGGGTGGCAGGTGTAGGGAAGTTACCTAACTCGGAGGGCCGGTGGGAGGAGTTCCACAGGTCTTTATTTTTCCCCAGAAGAAGGATCTCTGTTTTGTCTCCATTTAACTTCAGCTAGTTGTTGGACATCCAGCTGAAGATATTTTGGAGCCCCTGTCTGAGAAGGGATGGAGCTGAGGGGTTGGACTCTGACAGTGAGAAGATGATCTGAGAGTCATCTGCATAGGTCATGAGGGTGAGTCCTGACCTGTCTACTAAATCAGCCAGGGGTCTGAGGTAGAGGTTAAAGAACAGTGGGCTCATGATGGAGCCCTGTGATACTCCATGTGGGGCACTGAACGTATCAGAACAGGCGATGGAGGATGTGATCTGAAACGTCCTGTGTGTCAGAAAAAACTTGATCCATTGTAGTGCGGCACCCAGGATACCCTTTCTACCAAGTGTAGCCAGGAGTTTGTTGTGTGAGATGGTGTCAAAAGCTGCACTCAGGTCTAACAGAATGGGTGCGACTGTTTGACCTTCATCTAGGAGTTTCCTGATGGTTTCGGTTACTCCCAGTAGAGCGGTTTCGGTGGAGAAGCCAGCTCTAAAACCGGACTGTGACGGGTGAAGGAGGGAATTTTCTTCAGTGAAAAGTGTGAGGGAGGAGTAAATGTGTCTTTCCAGAAGTTTTGAAAAGGCTTGGAGAAGAGATATGGGTCGGTAGTTGGCTAGTATTTCGGGGTTGGCTGTGGGTTTTTTCAGAAGTGGACTGACCATAGCGTGTTTCCAGAGTGAAGGAACTGTGGAGAGCCGAAGGGAAGAGTTTAGAGTATCGGCGATAATGTTCAGGGATGGGACGTCAATTTGTTTCAAGACACTAACGGGTAATGGATCACGGGGGAGCCTGATTTGATGGTCTTGAGGGTGGACCTAAGTGATTCCAAGGTTATAGGAGGCCATTGTTCTAAGGTGTTTATTTCGGCCGAGGGGGGGGCGTAACCTCTTGTGGGCCGTTTGCGGAGGTGTTTGAATTAATATCGAGGATGGTTTTGTCAATTTTTCCAGTGAAGAAAGAGGCGAGATCTTGGCATTGTTTTTTGTTTAGTGGGCAGGCAGTTGCAGTCGTTTGCGCACCTGCAAGTTCTTTTACCGTGTTAAAGAGTGTTCTTACCCTATTAGGTGCTGTATTGATGGTATTCGCTACATAAAGGGCTCGAGCTTTAATGCATGCAGAGTGGTATTCATTTCTGGCTTTATGATATGTCATTTTTTTTTCGTGTTCATAGTCTTTCCGCCACCGTCTTTCGAGGGCTTTGCACTTTGATTTTTCGCCTTTTAGGAGCTCGTTAAACCAGGGGGCTGGGGGACGGTGGGCGTTCCTTTTTGTCCGAGATGGAGGGAGACAGCCGTCTGCGGCGTTTCCCAGCCATGAATGTGTTGCATTAGCAATACTTTCCATATCAAGGGCTGGGGCAGGGGGTTTAATGGCTAGAGTTCCGTGCAGTTTTTCGACATCAAGCAACTTCCAATTTCTCATAGAGGAAGCTGGCCAGACAGTATTCGTTTGAAAGGGTGCTGGTAGGGTTAGGCAAAAGTGAATAGGATGGTGGTCTGACCAGCAGATGGGAATAGTGTTTTGCCATCTCAAATCGGGAATGTTAGAAAAGATGGGGTCTAGCAGGTGTCCTGCCTTATGAGTAGGCCCAGAATTAAGTAGTCTTATGTTTAGTGCTGCTAGATCATCCAGTAGGTTGGTGCATGCTGCGTTAGTAGAGTCGTTGAGGTGCAGATTTAAGTCTCCTATCAGAGAAAAGTTTTTGGAGGCAAGGTGAAATGGTGTGATGTGGTTAGCCAGATTTGTAGCCCATGTGTTGGCATTCCCGAGGGGCCTATATATAAGAAGGTCGGGGAAGGTGAAGTTGGGTTTTAGGGTGATTTTAAAAGATGCCGCTTCACATTCAGGGATGTTGACTGACTCCAGGCTACATGTGAGTTCTCTACAAAAGATAATAGCGATACCCCCGCCTAGTTTACCCTCTCTATCTCTCCTAGCAATGGCATAGTTTGGAGGGAGAGCGGTTGCTACATCTGGACCCGCGCTTTCGTGCAGCCAAGTTTCTGTTCAGAATAGGGCACTGGGTTTGTTGTCCTGTAAAAGATTGAAAATGTCTAGTTTGTGTTGCGGTAGAGATCTGCAGTTTATGCTATAGAAAGAGAATTCACGAGCTTCTTGTTTTGGCCGCTGATTCTGCGTTGAGTTGCAGGGTCTTGGGTCAGGGTAGGGTTGGAAGCTGGTGAGAGTGAAATTACATTTAGAGCAGGTAATGTTTCCTTTCTGTGACGGCGTTAGTGTGGGGAAGTTACTGTGTTTGGCAGCACGTAGGGCCCTTAATTGTTCGGAGCTCATACCTGGGTTTCGTAGGGCCGGAGGGGTATAGTTCCATGCCCCTTGCCCCGGCCTGACCCGGACGGGCCCAGACGGGCTGGTCTTAGGCTTGTCTTTGGCGCGGGTATGGCACGGTCGCAGCACGTATTCCCTGAGCATCATAGATGGCATCAGGTTAATGTAGAGGACGGGCTAGTCATCAGCTCCGCCTCTACACACTCGCCCAATCAGTGCCTGCCCTGGCCGGGAAGCCGGAAGAAGGTACCGCCCTGCACCCTCCACACTAACAAGTCTAGCGCTTGTGGTGGACCGGGGCTGCAGGGGCGACAGGTGCCTCAGTGGTAAGTGAGTACAAATGTAGTTAAGAATAAACACACAGTGCAATTTTTAAAATCAATCGACGCAGTGCTTATTAAAATAATTTTTGCGCTCTAAACATAAGATCGTTATTCAGCGCAGGTCAATGAGGAAAGGCATTTAGTTTTAAAAAATAAGCGGTGCAATTCTTTGCAGTTGATCTGAGTTTGTGCCTACTGCAGTCAATCAATATCTGATGTCCCCAGTAAACATGGTCTTTGGAAACCATTGTTGGAGGTTTGAGCAGATGTCAATACCAGAGAGTTCATACCTCCAAGGGAGAATTCTTCTGGCAAGTGAAGTCTTAAAGGAATAGAGGAAACACTTGTCAGGGTGGATCTAAGTTCCATTTGAATTAATCCTGCGTATGTTTAATCCCCAAATCTTGACAATATCTTCCCTGGTCACATATCTACAGTTTCATACATGACAGATCCAATGGATTGTTTTGTTCGTAAGTGACGTTGCAATCAATCGACTGGGATGTTGGCACCTTTGTCAGAAAGACTTCTCTACTGGGCTGTCTGCCCTGCAAACTATCTCTCATGCCCCTGAAGGAACAGATTAAAGAAGTTCTGGGAAAGGGAACTGGATTCCCTGCCTGCACATTGAATGGAGGTACACCACCATTAGCAGCACATCAAGTCAACAGGAGATTCTAAGGGCCTCATTTACGAGAAGGGGCGCATCGCTGCGTGAAAGCAGTGATGCGCCACTTCACACTGCACCCTCCTTGCAACACCAATGATGCCTCATATTTACAATATGATGCAATCATGTCGCAAGGAACGACAGATACATCAGTATAACTGACGTATCTGTCAGTGCAAAAAGTTGAGCATTGCTGGAGTTGTGTTGGAAGCCTGACACAACTCCATCAATTTTCCTTTCTCGTGAAAGGGCCTGTGTCACCCTTAAGCCTGCCATGAGGCAGGCGTACGGTTTTGATGCATTGGCATCCTCGAAGTGGTGTAGCGAAATCTCATAGATTTTGCTGCGGCACTCCTAGGACCCTTTCTTGCGGGGGTACGCCCACCCTGCATACATTATACCTGGCGCAGGTATAATGTAGCACAGGGGTTTACGAAGTGACGCATCTACCTAGATGCGTCACTTCGTAAATATGTCGCAACATGGTGAATTTTTTATGGCACTGTTGCGTCTCAAAAAGTGACGCACCAGTGGCGCAAAAAGGAGGCAGGGGCTCATAAATAAGCCCCTAAGCTTTTAAGATTTGATTCAGAATAGTTGTGACCAAAACCTCTACCTCTAGTGAGAATCGCTTAAGATCTTGCAAATAATGGGACCTTTTGCCATAATCAACTTCTCTCCAAATGGGAAAGAAACTTAGGCCTAATCGACGTCCATAGACCAGTATTAAAATAACTTGGCACTTTGTTCTCAGAACATCTGGGAGTGTTTGTGTTCCCTTGCTTAACTAATGTTTCAAGTAACGTCCCCAGCTTCTCTACCTGTTCTGTGAGGAGTTGTATGAGTGAGGAGACACAAGTTTTTAGCCCCATAATTTCAGGTGGCTTAGCTTATCCCCTGCCTCCATCCCTCTATGTTGTTGTGTGAGTTGGAACTGGCCAGTAGTGATATTTTCATCATTAAACAGGGGGAATTCATGCATGGACTCATTCTCCAGCCCCCTCTCCCCCTCAATATGTGGAATCTATTTGAGAACTCAGACTTCATATTACCCGTGGCACCTCTAATTGTGACTGGGCTTTTGACTTTCTCACTTTTTTCAGAAGGCCCTCCACTTCTTCCATAAGGACATCTAAGGCACAGTTTGTTGAGATATGCTTTGCCTCCTTCCTCTCATTTTCTGCTTTTGTTGGAGAATCTGAAGCCTTTCTTTCCCCCATAGTGAAAAAGGGAATCTACCCTCTGTTAACAGAGTGTTGAAGGATAATGACCATTTAAATGACAACAGTATTCTCACAAACCAATCAATAAAGTGCTTTAGGGCTATACAATTTACCAAAACCCATGAAACAAAAACAAATGATACTCGAACTATGAGACAAAATATCAGTCAGTTGAAGGGCCAAATGCTGTCATAATAAACTTTGACTAAGGCTAAATAATTAGGTAGCCAATGTGACAGGCCATGCTGTGGCCCCTTGGTCAGTACAATTTAAGTACTGTCAATAAGTTGAACGGAATGACCACAAGTAAAGTATGGGCACATGAAGTTAAGTGGAATCAAGACAAGAGCCCAACATGCCTAAAGGGCACCTAGAGGCCCCTACTTTAAAATCGATAAGGCAATGGGACAGTGCTTATCGCAGTAGGGCATATAATTATAAGCACAGAGCCACAGACCAATGGAAAAATTGTCCTCCAGCAACAAAGGACCAAAAACCTCCAGGAGAACAAAGCCAAAGGAGCACTTTTCCATCTCTATTGTAAGATCCCCTAAATGCCAATGTGCTGTGAGACTAAAGTTAGACTTGTTCAGGTAGGCCACATAGGTATGCCGACGAAGACAAATGACAGTCACGCTGCAGCTAGAATCCTTATATACCCATCAGAGCCTCTTCTGAATTAGGGTGGACAAGAGCCACCTAACAGTCTGGGCGACCAAAAATGAACAAGAGCTGTAAACAACCAAAATGGCTGTATTCTATTCAAAGCTCTTACTGCAACAATAATGTAGATCTAATAATTATACCCGAGGGGGGTTGCCTTGCCCTGGCTCTTCCTGGTGCAGGGCTGGCCTGCCCTTGGCCAGGGCCTGGCCTGGGTGCTGGCCATGGCACGGGAGAAGGTTGGCTGCTATAAATTGTTTGGCGCTGAGAAACCAGGTGTAACCCCTCATCTCATGGTGAGAAGAATACTAAGAGGCAAAGTCCCCCGGTCTCAGCAGCAACAATATCAATGGCAATGAGGTGAACTGTGCAGGGATCAGAGGCAGATGACTTTTCTCTGCTCTCTACTACTTCTGCTCTCTACTGATGAAGGGATACACCCCAAAACATGTGTCTAGAGATAACAGCACTACCTGAACCAATTTTGTTGAAAAACTACAGCAACATTGATGTAAGCATATTGCATTTGCCTGTATGCAATGGATTTAACTGTTGTGGGATGAAAGGCAGAGGTCTCTCCCCCCTTTGTGTCAGTAGTAATGATGTCATCAGCAACAACAAAGCAACCTGGAGATTCCGTGACCCAGTATAGGGAAACAAGGTGCAGCCCCTCCTCTTACGATGAGATGAATACTGGGACATGAAGCCCCCTGGGCTCAGCAGCAATGATGTCAGTGGCAACAACAAATCATTGTGGACGTTGCGTGCTGTGGGTGATGCATCAAACTTTGGTTCTCATTTACAATATTTCGACGTACAGCAGCCCAGCAAGCATTCCTTTTGGGCTGCCGTGAGTCAAAAGAAAAGGGCAGAAATGTGCTGTATCTACAACATATAGCACATTCCTGTCCTTTTCCCCTGTGCTGGCACGCAATGGGCTGTCATAAACCAAAGCAGGCACTCTTGCGCCTTGGTGAACAGAACATGAAGATTGCAACTGTAGGGGCAACCTACGCATCTTCGGCCTAAGGGAAAATGTAGAGTCTGATGCAAACTCATGCACTGAATTCTTTTAATCATGGATTTCAAGCTCACTCGGGCTAACCTTTGAAAAAGATTTTGAAATAGAAAGAGCGCAAAGGATACCCACAGGGAAATTCCCTACCATCTCATCCACTTCAACCTCATTCCTAAGAACCTTCCCCTTATGCTACTGTCACATGGAGATGATCATTGCACACCTGCGGAAAGTGCAACATGTTCAGTGGAACGTTGCCAGAATAATCATTGTGCAAGACCACTCTAAGGACATGGTGACCACCAGGAAAAGTATTCTGGCCCTCCAACAACCACTATGCGATAGTTCCATCCATTTTTCTTTTGTGGGTTCATCCAAATTTTGCAATTTGTTCAAAGGAAAGGCAATGAAATCCACCACTTCCTTGGACCTTCAATCTTTCATAGACACTGCAACCCAAACAGACATGATAACTTGAGATAGTGTCAAAGAGAAGTGCATATTTATTCATTGTTCTTGTTAATCTGAACTCTTGTTGGCTTGGTGTGCTGCCACTTTGCTAACATTTTGCTTTTTCTTGGCTGTGTGGTGATTTACTTCACCCAGAAATTGTACGTCAACTTTGATATCTCAATGTTTATGCTTGCTAGATAGGCTCTTCATATTAATAAGACATTTATGTCCAGATATTCTGTCTCTTCACAGAGATGCTCTGGGTCTTATAGGCTAATCATATTACCTCTAAAAACTTGTACTTGTGCTCCTCTTATACAGACATGAGTTTCATTGACCTAAGTTCTCATAACCTGGGTTGGGGTTGTGCCATCCATGTTCTTCCTCTCCCCAAGTATCATAGGGTGGGGAAATACGGTTCTCCCTCATTTCTGGGGTCAGTTTATGGGAGGGTTTTGCTTTTGGGTTTTGTTTTGAGTCATGTGTCTGTTGTTATTTTTGCGTTTTCTCTCTTATGCTTCCCCCTCTTCTACCTGTCTGCCTCCTCCCTCCCGGACCTTACGATATCGATTTAGGCAGGTCCATGGCATGACTACCCTCCCTTGCGGGGTTCTAATTATCCAGTACATTAACCAGTCCAACTGCCCCTCGTCACCCTGTTCTTTTGAGGTGTTATGCATTCCTCCTAATATCCTATACTCCATCAGCTCTGGCACCTTCACACTCAAATGGGTGCTCTCCCTTTCCCCTACATTTGCTCCTTTGGCTCTGTTGGCAGACAGGTGGTGTGCACTCCCCAACTTCCTTCACCCAGACTGCATTGACAAACCCACGCATACTTGAATTGACTAAAATGCCATACACACACTCTCGGACCTGTCCGCTCACTTTTCTTACTACTAACTCAGTTTTCGATTCAACAGGATGTTTTTCACCACTTCAAATAAATACACTAAACACCAAGGGCCTGAACCATCTGGTGACACATAGGAAATTTGTGTATTATTGTAACAAATTGGGAGGGAATAATATATTACTACAAGAGACACACCCTGAATTCAGTAGAGATGCCTGGTCTAATCCTCCTGGGTGGCAGAAGTGATACTCTCTCTGACTATAAAAAAAAAAATCTGGACTCACTTTACTATCTCACACACATGTTCATCAAGGTCCCTGACTTATCATGAAGGTTATAAAGAATGACAAGGTTTGGAAATGTAAACATATATGCCCCAAATGATAAATCAATAGGATTGTGGACGGGGCTTGATAAATAATTATCGGAACACCCTTATAATCTAGAATTCGTCGTGGGTAGGGACTTCAACCCCCCCAATTGATGGGAACCTAGATAGAATTTCTGCAAACAAATGTATGGGTAGTAGATTCCACAAACAAATGAAATTATGCTGCAATAACCACAATCTGATTGCTCTCTGGAGACTGTACAGATTATCAGGCAGCGATTATACATTTAACTCATCACTGCACCATACTTTCTCCAAAATGGACTTAAACTTGATCAGCAGGCAGCATCATGCAATGGCTCACAATCCCAAAATAAAACCAATACTGGTCTCTGACCATGCTTGTACATCTTTACACATCCCTTATACTGAGTCCCCTCCTCCCTCCAAACAATAGCGCCTTAATGACAGTCTCTTGGAGGATGAAGAGATCAAGGGATGCATATCCAAAAACCGTTGACCGCTTCAAATGTGAGAATGACCCAAAGTATGCTACCACCACTATTAGATGGAATACATTAAAGGCATCTATTAGTGGTATGCTAATGAACCTTGGGGGTCATTAGGATGACGGGCGGACTTTGTCCGCCCGCCATCCTTTCGGTATGTGGGACCGCCCGCCATAAGGGCGGGGTTCCCGGGGGTGGTATTACAATGTGCCCGCCACAGTGGGGGCACATCCTGCATGTTAAGCATTGCGGCGGGCTGTGCTCTCAGCACCGCCCGCCACAATGCTTAAAAATCACTTTTACATTTGCATAATAAAAGCGGCAGGCAGCGCGCGGTGCCTGCCGCTTTGATTATGCAAATCCAGGGGGGTACCTTGGTACCCCCCGTGTGCCACCCCCCTTTGGCATTCACTCTGGGGGCCCACAGGGGGCCCCCAGAGTGAACACCACATGCCTTTCCGTGGCGGCGTTGCCGCCACAGAAAGGCATTGACAAAAGCCCATAGTAATATGGCGGTCGGTGGCTAACAGACACCACCTCCATGTTACTCGTTTTCCGCCCCGGCCGCAAGGCGACCGGGGCGGAAAACAGGCGGGCGGTGTTTTTCACCGCCACCTTCCCCTCCGCCATCCTAATCTGGCGGAGGGGAAAACAAGAGTGGTTGGCGGGCGGTTTGCCTCCGGCCACCCTGGCGGAGGCAATCCGCCCGACATCCTAATGACCCCCTAAGTCTCTATGAGGAAAAGATCACTGCACAAACAACTGAGGAACATAGAATCAGAAATAAAATGGATGTCCGAATCCATCAGACACGTTGCAGCCTCTTCTGATCTGCCAAAACTGAGCAGTGTATAACATGATAGCAAAAATATTCTGAGTTAGAGAGCCCAGAAATGGGTGGAGATCTTTGCTGTCAAAAAGATGATGAATAGAAAGAGAGCAGAGACAGTTCTAGTGAATTGCCTGAAATATACTATAAACATAACCACAGTTTCTGCTATCAGAAACACTTCCCACGCCAATTTATGCCAATATTATCTATCCTCATGCACCCTTCTTCAGGTGTCTCAGAAGGGCAGGAACTTTCTTAAGCCCCCGATCGAAAAAGAGGAGGTTCTAAAGGCCATTAACTCCATCAAATCCGGGAAAGCCACCGGGACCTGCTGTTTACATGTGCAAATTTATTAAACGTTCATGGACTCAATAGCTGACCCTCTTAATGCTGTTTTTGTGCAGTAGGTGAACTCTGGCTGCATCTCAGGCTCCATGACAGAGGCTACAATAGTAGTCTTCCCAAAAGAGGAAAAGGATCATTTGGATGTCAGGATGTATAGGCCCATTTCCATAATCAATGTAGACTGCGAAATATATGTAAAGATCCTGGTGATAAAATTGGAGAAGGTCATACTAAAGCTCATTGTGCCCTAACAAACTGGCTTCTTGAAAGGCAGGTTAGTGGCTGACAATATTAGACTATTCTGCCACATCCTTGAAAGGTTGAACCATGTTGAGTCCCCACTAGCATTGTTGGCTCTCGTCATGGAAAGAGACATTGACAAGGTATCTTGGACCTTCCTGCCATCAACCTTTCATAAATGCCAATTAGGAGAGGACTTCATTCCCCTGCTAATGGCATTCTATTCAAACCCGGTGGCGAAGGTCAGGGTTAGCAGCCTTCTATCCAGACCCTTCCCATTAGCCCAGATTACAAGGCAGGGCTGTCCACTTTCTTCACCTTCTTAGCATTGCGTTCAAGGAGCTTGTACTTGACAGGAAACCTTTGTTGGTCTTTGTTACGGAGACATGGGCAAAGGACTCCTCTGGTCCTGACCTTGTTGAAGCAGTCCCTGAAGGGTACTGCTTGGCACGGCAGGACAGAATAGGTCGTGTAGGAGGTGGGTCAGCGATTCTCTATAAGGATTGCTTCCATTGCCTTATTACACCAGTCACTGACCCTAAGGACACCTTTCAAGTACTGTATTTCTCTCTGACAGGCCTCCATAAATTTGCATTCAATGGGATTTTGGTCTACCGTCCACCAGGCCCTAGAGCCGACTTTGGACAGCAGCTGCTCCATATCCTAGAACCTTATTTTGGTTGTGAAAATTTAACTGTTCTGTGTGATTTTAATTTCAATCCGGAGTTGCTGGAGACCCATGATACTCTTTCCCTGTTGGATGTTATGTCAGCTTGTGGACTCTCTCAACTGGTGAAAGGGGCCACCCATCGAGCAGGTCATATACGCTCGATGGGATCTTTTCCAACGCTCGGAGGCTGACGGTAAAATACCCCTTTTTTCTCTCATGGTCAGATCACCTGGCCGTACCATTCAAAGTGTCCTGTCCGACCTTGGATGGATTTAGAAATATTCCGAGTAAAAGGGAATTACGTAGGAACCTGAACAACATTACGGAAAGTTCCTTTATACCCTGGATATCCAGCATGTCTACTTTCCAGGGGGACAATGTCCAGTCGGCGGTCCTACATTATGAAAAGACCGTTACAGAGGCTCTGGATGTACTGGCTCCCACACGGTTGTGTTATTCAGCCAGAAAAAGACCATCAGCCCCGTGGTTTTCGGAGCACTTAAGACTACTTCGACAGGAAGCTAGGAGACAGGAGCGTTTATGGCACACCAGCTGGGATTTAAGGGACAAGGAAACCCATAAGATCCTGATAAGGAAGTACAAGCTGGAAGTAAATAGGATAAAACAAGAATACTTTACGGCCCTTACCACCTCACTCTCCTCCCCTAAAGAGCTCTTTAGGATAGTGGATTCCCTCACTACCCTTCCGACCCCGGACCCGGTTATTGTGTCACAGGAGCTCTGTGATAATATAGCTTCCTTCTTTCAGACTAAGATCTCGGACATCTATACCGCCTTGGAGTTACAGAGACCCGTTACCACCAAGCCCGCTGTCCCTGTTGACCTGGACCTTGCTCTTTCGGAGAAACCATCGGCGGGATGTCTGGATTCTTTCCCTCCTCTCTCTCTACAGGATGCAGAGCTGCTCCTTAATAAAACTAAATCTGGTTCCCCTTTAGATGTCTGCCCGCTTAGGATCCTTAAGCAGTGTAGGAACTCCCTCCTGCCCCCTCTTGTAGACATCATGAATAGGGCCATGAGGGAGGGTACTTTTCCACAGCAGTGGAAAAATGCAGTAGTAAAACCTTTACTCAAGAAACCCTCTCTTGACCCTGGGGTACTAAAGAATTTCCGCCCCATCTCACTGCTTCCAGCCCCTGCGAAGATGTTAGAAACACATCTGAATAAACATCTCGCTGCCTTCGTGGAAAACTCGGGCTGTTTGGATCTCTCCCAGCATGGATTCAGGAGGGAACATAGCACCGAGTCTGCCCTCACCATAGTACTGGATAATATCCGCACGTGTGTGGATGGGGGACAGACCTCCCTCCTGATCCTCTTAGACCTTACTGCCGCCTTCGATACCCTTTCTCCCTCAGTCCTAACATCTCGCCCGAGGGAGATCGGGGTTCAGGGGGAGGCACTGGCTCTACTTACCTCTTTCCTCGATCAACGAGAGCAAAGAGTGAAGCTGGGTAAATTTCTATCTCCATCCCTGTCTGTGCAATGTGGGGTCCCTCGGGGGTCGGCGTTAAGTCCGACCCTTTTTAACATTTACGTGACTCCTCTTGCCAGACTAATTAGATCTTTTGGGATGGAGGTAGTTTCCTATGCGGATGACACACAGATCCTCATCTCTCTCTCCCATTCAGTTATTTCGACTGCCTCCAATTTTAGATCTTGTATGGAGGCAGTCGGACAATGGATGATTCACAATTCATTGAAACTGAATGGGGAGAAGACTGAGGTGATTGTGTTTGGAGGAAAGGAGGAGGTATGGTCAGACGATTGGTGGCCAGACTCACTGGGAGCCTGTCCTGCCCTTGCTTCGTCTGCCAAAAACCTCGGGGTCGTGATCGATCCCACCCTCAGTATGTGTCAACAGGTAAACAGGACTATCTCTACCTGTTGGGGCATCATTCGCATACTGAGGAAGATCAGGCATTATCTTACACAGCAGGCTAGGAAACAACTGGCAATTGCCCTCATTGGCTCTCGCCTGGACTACTGCAATGCGCTGTATGCGGGACTGAATAAAAGTCTTCTGCAGCGCTTGCAGGTAGTCCAGAATGCAGCGGCTAGGTTTGCTCTGGATTTACCCCGGCGCACTTCGGCTACCTTGGCCAGAAAACGGCTTCACTGGCTTCCTATAGAGGATCGTATCCTATTTAAAACCATGTGCCTGATCTATAGGGCCTTAGCAAAAAGTAGCCCTACTGGAATTGGATCTATTTTGTCCCGTTACAGCCCTTGTAGGAACTTACGTTCCTCAAACAGATTCCTTCTATCAGTCCCGCGTATCCGAAGAACCAGATGGGGTGGCAAAGCCTTTTCCAATTTGGCACCCAAGTGGTGGAATACTCTCCCTATGGAATTAAGGTCCCTTCCCACCCTGCAGCTATTCAGCAAGGCCCTGAAGACCCATCTTTTTGTGCGCGCATATCTGTAGTTGTGATCTGCCTTTTCGATCTATTTTGCTAGGCGCCTTGACACCTTAGGGTTTTAGTCGTGCAATATAAATTATTTTCAATCAATCAATCAATCACCTCTATTTTTCATTAGTTATAGAGAAACTTTTGTCCTCAATTGATTGAAACAGCAACACTAAGGGTGCCCGTTTTCAATTTGGCAGACAGCTAGTGGCAGCTTATTCAGATGATCGCAGTGGACAGTTCGAAATTGTATCGCACATTCTGCTCATTGAGCGCCTTTGGAGATACGATTTCAGCCATAAAGACTTAAGATGGGTTGCTTCCTTTTTAGAGCGGCGCACTTTCTAGGTGTTTTAAAAACCATACCACTTTTAATCTGCATTTTTTATTCTGCAGAAGGGAGTACCTCAGGGCTCCTCCCTGAGTCCAACCTTGTTTAATATATATATGGTCCCCCAAGCTTAGATCATTGAATATCATGGGTCACAGTGATCACCTATGCGGATGATACTCAGCTGTTCATGACCATCTCCTAAGATCCTGCAATCATGGCTACTTCACTATAGTAGTGTCAGGTGGAGGTTGCCGGATAGATGGAGCAAAATTGTTCAAAGTTGAATGAGGGGAAGACAGAGGTCCTTATTCTGTGCAAACAACCTAACATCTGGTCAACCTCTTGGTGGTCTGAAACTATTGGCCTTTTACCCAGCCCAGAACCCAAGGTTAAAAACCTTGGGCAATTGGTTTGATCAGAAGCTGTCCTTTGACAGCCAAATCACAGTGTTGGCTGGGAAATGCCTTGGAATTCTTAAGACCCTAAAAAGGATTCTGGATTTGCTCCCAGAATCTGCAAGGAAAGCTGCAGGCCTTAATTTTCTCGGGGCTGGACTAGTGTAACGTGTTGTACCAGGAAGCATCACAGTCTTGTTTGATGCGACTCCAACAAGTGCAGAATGTGGCAGCTCATCTGCTACCCATTCTCCCAAAACACGTCTCCATGGGAAGTTCACTAGCTAAGATACACTGGCATCCTGTGCAGCAGTGGTTCTCATTCAAGGCTTTATGCTATTGCTATAAAAGCCATGACAAATAGTGTCCCTCAGTACATACAGCTATTCATCCAACTCTATACTCCTCTGAGGAATTTTAGAACCTCAGGGCCTAGCAGGGTCTGTATCCCACAAGTAAGAAGAGTGTGCCTTGGTGGCAGCTTTTTTAGCTTTCTGACTTTTAAATTGTGGAATTCGCTGCCTCTTTCTGTCCAACAGCCCCTTCAGAATTCCTTTTTAGAAAAAAAAACTTGGCCTTTCAGATAGAATTGATCTGTTACTTTCTGTGAATGTGTAGCACATGGGATCTTGGACCGCAGTGCTGGAACACTTCCTTGCCGAAGTAGCTATGTGCTTTACAAGCCTCATTATTATTATTATTATTATTATTATTATTATTATTATTATTATTATTATCATCCTGTGGTTATATTCACAGAAGATGCAGATGTCATCATCCCCCACATAATGCGTGAGACAGAAAGGTTTTCTCTGGTCTCTGGCTATTTACTAACCATGACTTAGACCAAGGTATTCCCAGTACATGTTCATTGCACTGCTTCAATACTACGTGACTCGGGTCTGAAATGCCAAACTGAAGCCCTGAAATAACTTGGCATGTGATTCAGTAAAGACCTCCATGCCACCCTAAAGCTAAATGAAAGCAAAACATCGTCTGAGATTAAAGACCTTCTAGATACCAGGGCCCCTAAATATGTTACCTGGTGGGGTTGCACAGAATATGATGATACCCCTATTGATCAACTTTCTTACCGACATGTTCCTAATGTCTCGCCCCGCCTTCTTCTTTAAGAAAGTGGATGATTAAATATCTGAAATTTGCCAGAAAGGCAAGAGAGACAGAATCTCGGGAAACATTCTGGAATTGAACAAGAAGGGGGGAGGCCATAACCTCCAGGACATCCTGAGATGCCAAACATGCCTCACTGGACTTCCAGGGATCCTGGTGTTTCAAGGAACTACAAAATAACTCTACCCCTTGGATGTGAATTGAAACACAACTAATCCACCCTCTTCCTCTTATCTCTGTATTATCCATCCGATCTGTCAAAAAATTGCGCCTAGACCATTCACAACCTACATTGTTACATATGATTGCAGAATTATTATGAGTAGACAAGCATCTGAACTAATGTTTATTAGACTCAGCACTAATCCCCCTGTGGCAGAATCACAAGATCAAATTAGGAGTAAAAATTGTGTTTTGGGAATTGTGGGCCGGCAAAGGTATAAATACAATAGGTGACCAGGACACATCATTAAACGCCATTCCATTCTCTACATTATTTGCATCCTATGACCTTCCTGATATAGAATTCTACAATTTCTTGAAAATAAAGAGTGTCATAAGGAAACTGCCTTGACCTCATACCCCAAACTCCCTGGATGCTTACTGGTTAACTTTGGGAGATTAAAACACTCTGCATCACGCCTCTATAAACTATCAGAACATCCAGAGAACTCCTACATTAAAAGTATAATAAAGAAATGGCAACCTCTCATTCTACCCCCAAAGTCATCCCGCTTCAAGGACTCTGGACGGGGAAGAATTTGGCTGTCTCCCTTACTGGCAAATATCACTCACGCCAGGCCCAATACAGAATCCGGTCTATACAATAGACATACTGGACCCTGTCCAGACTTCACAAACTAGGTCCCACTGCATCAGACAAATTGACATCCAAGACCACATTTATTAACTGATGGAATATGTTATGCTCCATCAGATGTGCTGACAACATAATGTACATCCAGCGCACAACATCTATGGGGTTTTTTAATGAGTATTTACAGAAATCCAAGCCACTATAATGGGCATAGCACCACACAGTTCTTATAAAGAATCGATAAACCAATGGTGGATTGTGTTGCCTCTACATTGCATCTTGCAAATGGTCCTGCCAACACATTCAAACCACACTGGATATCACCTTCTCCCCTCATACCCCCTACTTCTTCCCATCCCTTGTCTTCACATTCAGCATTTGCTTCTTCCTTCTTTTATTCTCTTTATTTTAGCACAGTGCATTTCGGTGAGGAGGTTTGTTCTACTATCTGCTGGAGGGATACCCTCTAAATATTGTTACATGTCATTATTGCTATTACACTCCCTCATATGCTTGTATACCCCAATCTTGATATATGTTAGTCAATATGCACATGAACCTTATGTCTTACTATGGTCACCCCCCCCCCCTCAATTCTTGACATATGTTGTTTACTTACCTATGATTTGCACTGTGTAACTTTTTGTTTTATTCTAAATTCCAATACAATTGGTTCACATTAATAAAAAAAACTGGGACCACTCAAGAACTGAGTTCTAGATCAAAATTATTATTTTTTTTTAACATACTTTTATTGTAGCACCTTGACAACGGAAAAGTAGGATCATTCACAATACATAAGGCATTTTGGTTTTGTTCTCATCTTATACATAAAACACATGTGACCATGGAATACCTACTGAGTACAAATATTATTCATCAGTCAACCACTAATGTGGCCTTACGGAGATTTCCAGATTCGTGATTATGAACTGTACATCAAGATCAATAAAACCTAGCATACTAAAGTATGAATGAACTCTGTCTAACAAAACTTTTGCAGCAGGGGCAGCTGTGTGGGGTCTCTGGGAACATCCGGTGTATCCTTTGCGGAGTGAGATAGGACCTATGTAGTATCATTGTTTGGATAAATTGAAATTTTCATTGCAGCACACCTTCTTGGGATGTTCTAGCATACTCGCCCAAGCTTTATCAGAAAGTTCTAGACCGGCTTCCTCCGTCCACGTCGTCCTAAGTGTTACGAGTGTTGTGCCACTATGTGCCCTGATACCAGTATACAACCACTTGATAAGATGTCCCCCTGTCCCCATATAATACAGTAAATGCACCAGGGCATGCTGTGGGGGTTCCCTGCGTTGTGGCGCACAGGTGTTCCTGATGTAGTGTGAAATGATTGCGTGTATTAGGTACTGATGGCCTGGCGCTCCAGTAACCTGCACAAAGGTGTCATGATCGCGGAGGTTGCCATCATCAAAAAAGGCACCAACCTCCTCAACCCCTGCCTCCGTCCAGGTCCGTAATCTAGCCCTCGTGAGCCTACCCCCACGGACAGGGATACCCAGGTGTATTTGTAGCATAGGGGGGTCACTCCTGACATATACAGCAACGCTTTCCTCCAGCACAGTAGCGCTATCTTCAGTAATGGGGCCCCTCAGGGGGCATTTTAGCTTTGGGCAGAACCAGGGACTGTAGCCTTCCCCGGTCAATATCTCCCATTGTAAATCTGATTTCATATAGGTTCCTCCCCGCTGTCCAGTAAGACAGCCATTGGAGTTGGCAAGCATAATAATACGCCCGAAAGTCCGGGACCCCCAGCCCTCCCTTGCGGGATTCCAATCTCCGGTGACCCGCCCCCCCCCCATATAAGTTCCACTAGTATAGAGTTCAAGGTGTGGAATATGGAGTAGGGAACTTCTATGGGCAAGTTAACAGAATAATATAATAAGCGGGGGAGGACCACCATCTTGGAGATGGCGATTTGCCCCATTACAGAGAGAGGTAAAGACGTCCAGAAGGTCACGCTCGAGCGCAGGGCCGCGATGGCCTTCAAGAGGTTACTCTCCAGCATATCCATCCGTGATCTATACACTTGGATTCCCAGGTATTTGAAAGTAGTGCGGGCTACAGGTAAAGTGTCCGTACCAAATTGTACTTCAACTGGGTGTGGTCCTTCCCGAAAGAAAAAGGCATGTGATTTCCTTGAGTTAATAACAAGGCCCAATATCTTCCCAAAGTCTGAGAGAATAGTGGGGAGGGGTGTAGCGTCGGCAGACAGATCACGGAGATATAAAAGGATATCATCTACATATATAGAAGTAAGGTGGGCCGTGCCATAGATGAGTATTCCCAGCTGGTCGGCTGACTTCCGCAAAGCTATTGCTAGGGGTTCTAAGGCAAGTACAAACAACAAGGAGGACAGGGGGCATCCCTGCCGCGTCCCCCTGTGAATCGCATACTCCCGGGAAATGTGCTGTCCGGTACGGGCCCTCGCCGTGGGGGAAATTTAAAGTAAGCACACCCATTTAAGATAGCCATCCGGGAAGCCAAAGCGTTGTAGGGCAGTGAACATGTAGTCCCAGGTTAAGGAGTCAAAGGCCTGGCGTAGGTCTAACGCTATGCAAACTGCAGCTGGACAGTTGGCCTGGGTAGCAGTCATAACATAGTGTAGTCGTCTAGTATATAGGGACGTGCTACAATTCGGTAGGAATCCGCACTGGTCGCTGTGTATGAGGGTATTAAGATAGGGCTGTGTTCGGTTAGCGAGGGCTTCACTAAAAAAATGTATTCAGATGCTAGGAGAGACAGGGGTCTGTAATTAGTAATGTCTGTGCCATCACAGCCTGGTTTGAGTATGGAAGTGACCAGAGCCTGCATGGTGGAGTGTGGTAAGTGACCAGCCTCTAAAGCTGCCTTATATACCTCTTCTAGTTTAGGGACCAGACTGTCTATATGACTATCCAGTACCGTAAATGGGACCCCAGCTCGAATCCAGATGGTAGCCCCTCAAGCGAATGCTGAGTGTCCCTGCCATTTTATGTGTGTTTTTTGGGCCTCGGTGTCGGTGAGATGTGACTCTTGGAGGAAGACTATGTGGGCCTTACGTCTAAGGAGATATAAGTCAGTATATTATAGGAGCCTACGGTGGTGCAACCTCTAGACATAGGGCTCTATTGAAGAAAACACTCCATATATTATTGCAGACCAGGGGTACCCCATTATCTGAAAACTAAGAAAACATGTCTCAGCTTCTAAACTGTGCTGGGCCCAACAACTAATGTCAACATACAAGTTATGCATATTGGTGCATACTCTCTGTGGGGGTGCGCTGTCACCATCCATACTGCGCTTTGTGTGTACGCGGGGTCCTGGTGGCTCGATGGAGCCCAGGGGGGGAAGTATATGCACAATATAAATGACATTCGATTGCCACCACCTTGGTACATTTGAGCCCCTATGAATCAGGCCTGACTGCCAGTAGGTGGATAAAATCAAATAATCTAGCTAAATATAGTCATACTCGAATACAGTAGCAAGTGACAGTTATACGATACCGGGCCTTTCAACTGCTATTAGTCAATCATGATACCAGATGGTGCAGTGGTGGCCGACAAGTTAGTATCCATCCTAATATCTAGGAGTCCTTTCATACATTTATGTCCCCATATAGGGCCAACCAATTCACAGTGTTTATGGACCTTCAATTATCAACTAGATCATCTATTGTCTGAGGTGTAACTGATGGGAACAGGGTGACACTTTGCTCAGAGTCTGAGTGGAGTGTGCTGTCCTCAGCGTCTGTGCAGATCCTGTGGCCATCATTCCTGAAGGATCCGTCCACTTCCAGAGCCTCCGCTCTGTCCAACTGCTGCTGTTCTTGGGTCGGGCCAATGATGTTTTTGCCTTGGGTCATCGACTGTGTTCGGCGAAGCTCCTGTCTTTGCAATCCTTTGCGGCTCCGGGGCTGTGAGTCCGATTGGCCGTTCTGACTCGGTTCGAGGTTCATAATTTCCAGCCATTCCTCAGCATCACTCGGACTGTCAAAGAAATGTGTTTTTTTGTCATAGATAACCTTTAGCCTGGCCAGAAACAGTAAGGCATATTTTAGTTGTGCTGCCCACAATCTTTTCTTCACAGCTTGGTAGGAAGATCTTTGCCGTTGCACTTGGATAGTGTAATCTGGGTACAATGAAATTTGGTGGTTCTCGTAGTGGACCTGTGCTTCTTCTATGGCTTTTTGTAAGAGAACGTCTCGATCCCAGTAGTTTAAAATTCTTACAAACAGTGGTCGCGGGAGAGCACCCGCCTTTGGCGCCCTGTTGGTATCCAATGGGCTCTTTCTACACAGAAGTATGGTGAAAGCTCGTCTTGAGCCACATGATCCTTGAATCAGGTTTCCATAAAGTCCTCTGCCCTGGAGCATTCGCTGTGCTCCGGAAGGCCAATTACGCGTATGTTATTGCATCTTGTTCTGCCCTCTCCATCTTCCACTCGATCCTAAAGGTTGGTTACCTGTTGTTGCAAGTTTTCCAAGTGCGTCGTGTGTGCCGCGATTTTTGGTTCCCAGTCTTTCAGAGTTTGACCATGGTCTTTGACAGTGCCAGCTAACTTCCCATGATCAGCTTTAAGCAGCGTAAGTCCGTATCTGTTGCTCGAGAGCCGTACGGGATTCACGAATTTCCTTCAGAATTAGGTCTAGCTTGTCAGGGGTGCTCTCTGCTGCGTCCGATGACTGGGTCCCTGGTGATGGGGGCCTACTAGGAGTCCCAGGTGTGTTAGAGTTGCCACTCACAACCGGCTGGCCATCTAAAACTTTCCCCTTAAGCCTACCCATGGTGGATACCGACGTTGCCTGAAGGTGGTACCCAATCACTGTTGCACGCAAGGGAAGAAGGGGAGAGGGTGGTGGGGGTGGTGGGTGGTGAGGGTTTCCCTAGTCCGCCCGCACGTTGACCGCACCAAGCCCAATGTCAAGGCACCACACCTCCAGGTGGGACCCCCAGGTAGTAAGTATTGAGTAGACTCCAAGGTGTGTCAAACACAGTCAGTGGCTAGGGGCCCGGCCGGTGGCACTCAGTATATCCAGTCCTCTCTGAGTCTAGGCGTCATGCACCTCAAGGTTGTAATGTGCAGGCGGCGGGCTCAATTCGACTCTTCTCCTGATTGCAAGCCCACACCTCTTTTATACTGATGGGAGAAGGTAGACAGTGGACTTGTGGACTACTGACCCCTAATCAATGCTGTGGTGGCACAGTACATCCCTAAGCCACTCCCCAGGCTCTCCCAGGTCCAGTAGAAAGTAAAAGCCTGGGCAACCGTGGCAGTACCCACAGCGTAATCACTGTTGTGGGTCAGGAACTATCAGGTCCCCCACAGTCCGCCTCTGTATAGGCATCCGTTCCGCGGGCTAGAAGAGGGATTTTTGGGCCTTTGTAGGCCGCGCTCGAGGCAGCACAGACACACCTTGTGGCGTATATGTCAGTCTTTCCGGCTATGCCCCTGCTCCCCGTGCATCCGCTGCCCGATGTCGGCCTCGCGTGGAGTAGTGTAAATGTGCCTCAGCAAAGAGGCAGGCCCACAGTCCCGGCGAGCCCAGCCTCAAGTGCAGCACTCACTGCCCATTGTACCACGGTACAGTGCCGCCTCAATCCAGGGTCCCCTCGGTTACAGCGGGCTGCCTGCTGCAAGGTCACACTTTGAGGGTTTCATGCAGCCGCTGGCGTAGTCCATTTCACGGGTCCAAGGGCGCTACTTCCCGTTGCGGCCCGAGTGGAATTGACCTCCTGGTCTCGGCAGCCCCGCCGCACCAGGTCCAAAGCAATCAGCTGGCAGCCGTATCTCTGTGTTATCGGCGTTCACAGGCTCCGCTGGCGTTGCAGGCTGCAGCTGGGGTAGTCCCAGGTATGTGCCGATGAGTGTGACCGATGAATGTTCGTCTTGGGTGGATCAAATGAATGTCTCCCCACCGGGGATCCGGAGCCTCACCAGGACACGTCTGCCATTTTTGGCGGTTAGCAACGCCCCCCTAGATCAAAATTAAGTTTAAAAAGTTTAATACAGAATCATTAGTAAAACATTGCAGAGAAAATGCATCATTTGCCATAAAGGCTCAGATACATAAAATAGAATTCAAAATCATAGCAGAAACCATGGTTAGTCAATAAAATCTCTCTAAAATCAGAGTGTCAAATGAATAAAAAGTTCTGAAGGCATCCAAAGTGAGGAGGATAATCTCAAACTAATCAGACTGAGTTTCAGGAGGAAAATGGAAAGTTGCCCCGATCTATCAAAACCAGAGGTGTTTATGCACAATTTACGTATAATAAGTAATAAAACTGCAAACTCCTGTGGTATGATCATAGTTGGAAAATCAAACACAATTCCGTAAATCTGAAAGATTCTTAACACTAACACATTTCTTAAGGTAAGAGAAATCTTCTGCCTGCTTCCTCAGCAAATGCACTCTGAAGATTTACTACACAATATGAACCATTTTCTTAACAATAGCTCACAGAAAAATGTTCTTCTGTATGCCTGCATCAAAACTAGCAACAGAAATCCTTCAAAATGATACATCAGGTACATGATGAAATGTTTCATTTACAATACATGCTTTCTACCACTACAGTTCATTTAAGTCACAGCACTCTGTCTTCCGTGGAATCTGTGGGTACAGAAGACACGCAGCGGATAGCTGACTGGCATAAGGAATGATCAGGAGCAGGATGAGGAGAACACCAGAAACCACATCCAATTTGAGATAATGTTGGCTCACATGAAAAGGTAAAAATAACAAATGATAGATGTAATGCTGAACAAATCCAACATTTACCTCCAGTCACAGATTTGGGTTTAATCCATAATTTTTCTGCTCACCACGCACCTCCAGTTTGGACCCTGCTATATACAAATCAGTCTTTATTTTTCAAACTCTTTTTATTGAACAAATCAACAAACGCACAGCAATACAGTTAGTTATTTGACAGTAGCTAGGCACAGTAAAGGTACATTTTGCTTTTGGTGTGACAATCCAAAATGTTTCAGCATCATTGTATCTACCCCTCTGCATTTGGCAAGTCTTGCAACCTCTCCTCTCTCCAGCATAACTCAAGCGTAGGAGACAGGCATAGTTCACCCTTGTGTGTGTTCCAGGCCGCCCACTTATGATCCCATTTTTAGGGCATCCTTTATTTTTGAAGACATCCTTCTCCGCTATCATGGCCCTATCCATGTCACCTACCCATCCTTTTATTAGTGGTGGTTCTCCTATTCCCCATTTTTGTGCTATGTTGCGCTTTACATGGGCTCACCCCAATGAAACCCATGATTGTTCAGTTTGGGTTAAGTCCGTGGCTTCCCAAATATTTAGTAAACTGAGTTTCGGGGTGGCATTCAGTATTTTCCCCTACACATTCTCCATTTGTGCTGTGACCGATTTCCGGTATGTTTGGATGATCGGACATTCCCACATCGAGTGTGAGAAAGTTCCCTCCTGGGAGCATTCCCGGAGGCAATGTGTATCAGCCCTCCTCCCCATCTTAACCAGAACTCTGGTAGACTCAATGCTGGGTTTTAAGTTGGTCCAGTCTCAGTCTCATAGGGATGTCGATTTCCCTTGGGGAGGCCAGAGCTTCAATCCAGTCATCGTCCTTTAGGTTGCCCACATCTGCCTCCCATTGCTGCCTTAGACGTGGCGACAGATCCCATTGGTTATTAAACAGTTTCATTTCTGTTAGGGATATGGCTTTCTTAGGCATGGGGTCTAGTATCAATCTGTCTTCAAGAGGGGATGCTTCGGGTAGTGGGTTTCCCTCGGGTATCGCTGCTTTGAGTGCATGGCTAATCCGCAGGTACCTAAAGGTATCGGACTGTGATAATTGATATTCTTTCTGCAGGTCTGCGAATGTGACTATCCTTTTTATGTTCCACATATATCCTACTGATGAGATGCCTATCAGATCCCATTTATCAAACCTGGGGCAGGTGCTCAATCGGCCCAGTCACTCAGGTACCCAGAGTGGGGTTACTTGTATGATTTTCTTGTCCCATCTGCGTTTTTTGTTGACCAAATGCCAGATATCTATTGTACGGGTCATAGGTCCAGTTAGGCATAGTCGTTTGGGGTTTGTATAAAGTGCTCTGTGGTATCCATCCTGCCCCATAAGCCACCAATCTTTGTGACAGCTCGACTGGTGAACCATGGACCCAGCGGTCAATTACTGTTAGTTGAGATGCCCAGTAATAGAGCTTGAGGTAAGGTAGTGCGATCCCACCATCATACCATCCCAGTCGTTAACTTCTGCATTGCGATACGCAGTGCCTGCTCATCCCATAACAGAGTACGAACTGCACTGTCGTTGTTTGAAAAATAGTAATCTGGGAACTTGTAGGGATGTTTTGCAGTGAATATAGGAAGTGGGGTTGAGCTAAAATTTTGTAAGAAAGCCGCACGACCCAGAAAGGTCAGTTGAAAGGCACGCCAGTGTCTGACATCGGTGCGCAGGCGTGTCAAAGGCCCCTGCCGTTTGGTTTCATAAAAATGTGTTGGGTCCATGGTTATATATATTCCTAAATAGCGGAAGCCACCCGTTGCCATGGGGATTTCATAATCTTTTGGTACTCTAGGTCTAGGGCCATGCACTGGGAATAGTTGAGATTTGGACCATTTTATTGTGTATCCTGAGTGAATACCAAATATGAGAAAGATGTGGAGGATGCGGTGAATTGAAGACGCTGGGAATACCATATATAGTAATATGTTGTCTGCGTAGAGGGAAATACTATCCTCATGGTGCTCTGTCCATTTGAGTCCCCGTATCAAGGGGTCAACCTGTACCCAGATCGCCAGTGTTTCTAACACCAGTGCAAAGATTAATGGCGATATGGGGCACTCCCGTCTAGTTCCTCTGCCCAGTTGAATCTGCTGTGATGTGTGGCAGTTTACCATGATTTGTGCTGTTGGGCCTCTGTATAGGAGCTTGATCCACTCATTTGTTCCGGTACAGCAAACATGTAGGGCCACTCAATAGTGTTAAAGGCCACTTTGGCATCCAATGACAGAAGGGCTATGTCCTCTCTTATTGTGTCCTCCCTACCCTGAACACTGTGTAGTTGGTGTAGGTTTAAAGCAGTGTTTCAGCCGGGCATAAAGCCTGACTGGTCAGGATGCACCACATTTGTGATCAGAGGGGTGAGTCTGTTAGCTAATACTTGTGCGAGTATTTTGGCCTCTTCCGCAAGGAGGGGGATGGGCCTGTATGCCTTACAATCATTTGCTGGTTTGCCCTGTTTGTGTTATGCAAATCAGTCTTGACCCTCCTCCCCGGGGCCTTTTCAGCCTGAACTGCCAGGCCGAGTCGTTCCTGTACTAGAAACAAGCATCCTGGGATTGGTTTTGGAGCATCACCCCTCATCAGCCAGGCTAGCTTGAATCCAGTGGCACAGTGAGCTTGGGACCCATACCTGGGCATACCCTTCCCACTTAGGGCGACAACAGCACAAAAAACAACTGATGGATGGAATGTTGGACAAATCAAACACTCACTCCCAGTCACAGATCTGGGTTTAATCCATTGTTGTTTTTGCTCACCACACCACTCCAGTTTGGACCCAGCCATATGCAAATCAGTCTTGACCCTGCTCCTCCTGGAAACAGTCCGGCTCAAACTACCATGACAATTTTCCATAACTATACTACATTATTGATCACACTTTTAAAGGAGATCATGATATCGATTTAAGTGCATAAACATTACGGTCATATGCATCATTAAAATGACTATATCGCACAAATGATTTGCCACCCACAGCAGTAAAAGCATTAACACTGCTGGTAACAATTAATATGGCCTTCTTGAATCTAACTTCACATATTTGCTTTATGACTAGGCCTGTAGCATCCCCTCTAAGACCTCTTTTTAAGAAAAACAACCAACAGTCATTATATATCAATACAGATTTCGGCTACACTTCTCATTTATGGCATATTCATAGTGAGTGCTTGGTGAACATCTTCTTCATATTGCCATTTCACTTCACAGAGTTCTCAGATTAGCTTTTTAAACAACTTGTGTATTTTTGGATTTTATTACACTTTTTTTACTGTCACTTTTAGAGGACTTTTTCTTTTCCATTGTGATTTTGACTAACACAAAGTGGCATTGCCCTACCGGAATGTGGCACAATACCCTGCTCCCTATTTACAATGTGGGGGTAAGCCACTTCGCGTGGCTTAATGCCTCATTGTAAATATCACAACCTTTCACACAGTTTTCTGTGTCAAATGGGCATTAAATAGCTGTTGCTGTGGACGTCCTACCACAACACCCATTGCTCTTTTGCACTGCCCCAGATTTACAAGGATCTGTAAATCTGAGGCAGCGTCATTGAAAAGTGGCTCAGCAAGTAGAAATACTTTTATTTCTCCTCATTTTTTGCTGTTTCTGCAGCACACATAGAAGGAGTAAATTGTCTTTAATGATTGTTTATGTGCAGGAAGGTGACATTTCCTGCACATAAACAATCATCTCTGCAAACCTGGCACCCTTGCATCATCTCTGCAAACCTGGTACCCTTGCACCATGGCGTAATGGTGTCTGCATTAGCGCTAGGCAGCTTTTTTGCACCGGTGCAAGGGAAAACATAGGGATGCGTCGTATACAGCGCATCCTGGTGTTTTTGAAACAATTCAGCTTGGCACTGCTAAATTGCTTGCAGTACTGCATTGCGTAATTTCTTAGTAAATATGCCGCAAAATCCCTTGCGCTTTATTGTGATCGCTACTTTTTAGCATCTTGTTTGTCCCTTATACAAATAGTAAGATATGTTATCATTTAAATATGGCCCTTACTATCACATGCCTACTTTGCAACTACTTTACTTCACTTTTTTTTACCATATCCTTCCAGGAATAATCACAGAAAGAAGACAGGCCCTCTAGTTGTCTTCTAGTTCTAACATTGCTGTCAACCATTTCATGTAGAAATGTCGTTCTGAATGTTTTGTGTTCTAGCTGAAGAAAGGGATTTCCAATGGTGTGTACATGCCATGCTCGTAGTCAACAGTGGTCACTATAATGACACCTGCATATCCAGGGTAGGCGCCCTCATTTTTTACTCACAACTGTAGGATATTCACAAAGGTAAATCTACAAATGTAAATGTAATAAAAGTAAATGAACTCTTTTTTTAAAAAAAAAACATCTCTACTGCTTTAAAAACATCTGAGTGCAATGTTACTCTGAAGTATAGACCTACATGTTTCCTCCTATAAGTGAAAATATCATCTACAACTGTAAATGTACTACTAGTAGTGAATTTGCAGCTGTATTTGATGTTCCGCAATAGGCCTGGTAAATTACGCCCATGTAAGTTGAGATATTTTGCATCATGTTTATTACACGGAATTGCCGATTTGACGCCATTACACCAGTTTGCATAACTATGGAGCATAAGCCATAGAAATGTACAGTAAATGTGACATTCCCTGTATACATTTACAGAAAACACACAAGAAAGACAGAATGTGAATAGCTGTTGTTCGCTGTGTTTTTGTTTAAAATTGACCACAGGATGCATTTCACTCTAAAATATAATGAAAAATGATTGATTTACATTTCGAATAATTCCATGTAATTATGCGTAATTGTGCCATAATTTTTATCTAATTATGTGAAAGCTAATTATGGAAATTTGGCACACTTTGTGGGACCCCTGAAATCGGGGTGGACAACTGCCTAAGGAAAAGTAAAGGAACAATTTGAAAGTGTACTAAAGTTAATAAAAAATAAAAAACAAATATGTTAGATGTGAATGCTAAAGAAGTTTGCATAGTTATGCTTCATTATCAACGTGATATTAGCAGCTTGTATTGATTTAGAGTTGTCTCCCATTTTTAGGTCTCGCCTAGCTATCGCGTAGGCGATGCTATGCGAGATATTAAGTAAGGGGCTTCTGAAAGTGCTCCCATAGGCTGCAGGCGGATCGGGTACAGTGCATGTGCGCCGGGTGCGCGCACCATTTGTCAGCCTGCATGATCACTTTCGTTCTGTTGATGTTCTCAGTCATCCGCACGGCCACTGAGAACATCAAAGCGGCCGTGGAAGTGATCGCCATTTGCCATCCAAAGGATTTCCAAACGCCACCATGTTCTCTGTCCAACATCAGCACGGGCCTCACTGCAGTTCCCATGACTGCCATTTCCTGTCTGGTTTAAACCAAGTTTCTCCCTGACTTCTTGGCCTGGCTTACTGTTCTGTAGTGGACCACACCATTCTGCCTGACCTTGGTTTCCCGAACTTCATTGTATCAGGTTTATTCGTTTGTGACCCCATTGGAATTTGTGCTGATTCGCCTTCAAGTTTCAAGTATTCTGATACTCTTGATACCGGATATTGGGCACTTTTGAGAGCCCTCGGATCTACGCCGGATTCTTTCCTTTGTTTTTTTTTTCTCAAAACGTCTTTACATAACTCCCACTGGCTGTGAACCAGCAGCTGTGCTGCTTGTGCATTCTCCGTCATAATCGGTAACAAAGTATCCCTCAACGCCTTTTTATCCCTCCCGCTGGCTTTGAATCTTCAAATGCTTTTCGTGCGTCCGTCGTCCTCACCATTAACTAAGCTAAGAATATGAAGCGCCGAGGATTTTCCTCGCACGTTAATTCTGTGTTCCCTCCACGTTTTGTTTTTTAAGGACAAAGAGCGCGCTCTCTTCATGATTTTCTGCATGGACTCCGATTACTTTTCCTTTTCCCTCAGGGCAATCACTATTGGAGGAGACGCGCACTGCATGGATACTTTAATTTCCTCATAGTTTGAAAGACTGTTTCCCAATAAAGTAATTATTTACACAAACTTTGGTTTCGGACAGTTCGTATTTTTTCAACATCAACTTTATTGAACTATTTCTTTATTGACAAGGAGTCAGTAATCTGCTGACCAATGCCATATATAATGCCATTATTTTTGTGACTTATTATTCTACATTTGTTAAAGGACTTGCATCATCATTCCCTTTGCTGGATTCTGCTTGGCGCAAATTTTGAGGAGTCGTTTTATCTGTGCAGGTGTAAGTATGAGGGGGTACACAACCTCACTTCTTTCTTAAGAAGTTATACACAATTGTATTATCATTTACTCTTCAAGGATGAATGGCACACTGATCATTAATTGTCACTCTCCAAAGCCTTTCAACTGTAGTGCCCGCTTCCATCAAGCACATCCCAGCGCAGGAAGAACAGAGGCTCAACGTTGGTTAGTAGGTGTGTGGCCTCTCTGTCTTTGGCCTCTCTGGGGCAAGATCAGAGCCCATTCAGAACACAGCTAGTGTGCTGGCTTCCTTGATGGAATTGCATCTAAGGGGTGAGCGAGGGGAGGCAATGAGTCTGATGGTGCAAGCCACCTTTTGTGATGTCACTTCCTGTCATGACGTCAGTGTCCCCCCACTTCTTTTTTTGGGACTTGGGCCCTGGGTGTGTGGGTAACACATCAGGATTGGGGCCCTAGAGTGTCACACTCAAGTAGCTGTTCTTGCAATATTGTCCATGTTACTGGAGTTCTCAAAGCCTCAGATGCCATAGCTTCAACCAATGTTGTAGTTTCACTTTTCCCACTTTATGAATAGGCTGCGAAGTCCCAGAATGCTTGGCGCTGCCATCTGAAAAGCTGTGATTGGTTGAATTCACCCCATGAGGTCCGCTGCCATCTCGCGAAACAGCCACCTGTCAGCTGAAAGTGCTTCGACTGCTTGGGGTCTGATATTATCCCACTGTACAAAATTAATATTTATTATTCAGTCAGTCTCCACTGAGTGAATGTGAGAAGATGATATGTATTTCACAGTATCGTCATTCTATTTATATAGCACTTAATACCACTGATGAGGCATTGAAGCACTTTATGGCAAGTATTGCACTTGTAATGCCATGATATTGTGACTCGGCACAATAACATACCGTGTACTTGTAAGGCACACATTCATCCTGAAGGGTAGCTTGTCACTGAAATGATGGATGTAGATTGCTATCCAACTCAGTAGAAACTAATTTTATCAAACTTGGAAGGATAAAAGGCGGAGTAGGCCAGCCAGGATTTCAAACTGCGACTATGAGATCAGGCACAGCTCCCCTTAGTGAATGATTAATCCACTTAACCGCAAGACCCAGCAATCATGAGTCACTACTTGACAAACGTATCTCAGCCTGTATTGCAGTGGGATGTGCGGTTTCTGACACGTTGCTGCTGCTTAAACAATTTAATAAATCAAACTCCTGGATCTGGATTCGTCCCTCGCCATGCTCCTTATTCATCCATTCTCTGGCACTGGCACCAATCCACAGTGTTTAACAAGCATTTGCAATGCAATAGGTCTCGCATTTGCGAGAGTTTAAGCTATTGGCATTGTAAATGACAATGCCTTTTATTTATGTTTTAAAAACCAACACATAAATAAACGGCATTGTCATTTACAATGCCAATAGCTCAAGCTCTCACAACTGCGAGGCCTATTGCATTGCAAGCTCTTGTTTATTTAATGTCAGGCATTCTCAAGCTTAGACTTACAGTATCCTTGCACATGGGGATCTAAATTCTAAATTTAGAGATTAGAGACTTGAGTTTTCTAGCCAATAACTTTTTACTGCCCCTTAGAATCATCTGTGATTCTGATAAGAACACCTTATCTCTTAAGAACTATAACGTTGTTTTGTTCTTGTCTTAAACATATTAGGTGCTAAGACTGACTAACTTGAGTTGCTCTGCATCGTTACTGCAATTCTTTACCTAGATTCAAATAAAGATCTATTCTTTTTAAAGATGGACTGAACATTGATTTTTTTAGATAGTGTTCATTGTCAAAGTATATCTGTGTTACAAACCAAGTACCACCTCTTGAAATAAGTCATGTTTGAGCAGCCCTGGTACTCTTGGGAAGTCTTATGTACAAAGGGACTAACGTGGTTATGCAGTTGGTGTACAGTTGTAAAAATGCCCTTGGGCAGTGTCTGTAACTTACTAATGGCTGGGACGCAGAGAAAATATTGCAAAGTGAGGCTGAACAGGGCAATTCAAGTTCCACCTTGGGATAGCCGGGGTGCACTAGGCAGCTATGCCATGACCTGTTTGTAAAGAGGATTAATGAGGCAAAACATGATGCAGAGATTGCAGTCACCATAGAAGGCCCCCAAATGTTCTGGGGAATCTGCAGTGGGGGTTGAAGAGCCAATCATTGCAAGTAGCACTTTCAATTGCATTTCCCATGCATAATGCGCTACCTACCTATAAGCAGTATGGTATAGGCACTGGAGGGTCCACATGTCCATTTGCTGGAATGCTTGAAATATTCTCAGCCACTGGAAACCCTTTGGCACCACATTCCAGTCCATTCCCTCTTGATGCCACACAGACAAAGGCAAACACATAGGAACAGTCTATATCGAACTGCCAGGTGTGGCCCCCTCCAGAAGGGAACACACGCAATTCCAAACTGGTTTGGGCCTTGTTGGGCCTCGTTCATAGGATGCAGCTCTTGTCCTCTGGCACCAGGATCACAGGACCCACATTTGGGTATATCCATTCTAATAGACATTGAAGGCTATCACTGTGATAGGAAGGCACCAGTGAGAATTTGAAACGTTATGCACACATTTTGCATGGGCAATTGAATATTAAACACTAAACCTGTCCAAGGGAGGGCTGCAGAAGGCATCTGAGTTCCCACCAGCACTTGAAGATACTGCAGGTAATACTTTCCGCATTTAAGGGTTGTTGAAAAATGACCCTCTCTGAAGGGTCACCCCAAATTTTGTGTCTCCTCCTCCTATTTTTCTGTTCCTCTATTGTTGGCTTTAGTGCTCTGAGTACTTTCCACTGCTGACCAGTGCATATGTGCATGTGCTCCCTGCTATAAACGTGTGTAATTGGTGTACAGCTGTTTGGCATATCTGATGTTATTGAAAGTCCCTTGTAAAGTGGTATGCCATACACCCAGGGCCTGTAAATTAAATGCTACTAGTTGGCCTGCATCAGTGATTGTGCCACCCACAGAAGTAGACAGACAGATAATACTTTATTTCGACAATGAATCACGGCCATAAAAGCACATTACAAACATAAAAAGCAATATTAATAACACATCTCATGATCATCTCAATAAAAAGGTCTAAAAACAACAGGTAAAATAGTTAGTGAAATTGAAAACAAAGTCCTCCCTAAGCCAAATAGGGGAATCCTGCCATGGGGCTCAGCGCTCTTCAACCATCATATAAAGAGATCAAACTGGAAGGATCAGGCTATCAAAACAACATTTGTTTTCTACTGGCAAAATGACCCTTTCAAAAAGGGGAGTTTAAACCTTGCAAGTAAATCAAGGCCTTGGCCTATCTCCTAATACAGCAATCTTGTCTTAAAGCCATTAAAAACCTTTTGGAGAATACCCAAGAGAATTTACAGAAAAAAGTCAAATGTAGTAATCATCTTATTGATTCGAACTGGCCCAAAGGATGCTGACTTATCATACCGAATCTGAATCTGGTTAATAGGACTCTGTCCCAGGGGCATCCACCCAAGACAGTTATGGCTCCATATAAGGGGTAATCTGCAGAGGCCCATACTCCCTTACTGAGGTTGTGAATAGTTCCTCTGCTTCTCTATGCTGCATTATCCTGGAAATAAACGATATTTGAGCAAGGTACTGTCAGCCTTGACTATAGAAGAGGGGAAAGAAAAAAGTTCTATTTTTCTCGAGGTAAAACATTTCTGCTTAACATATTGTAGCAGGGTATGACCGGGACTCTGTCGCAGGCTAGGCAGTCAGAGAGCACCTTCCTATTAAAACCTGTGGGCGAATTAACCCACATAGTACACCATAACAGCAGGGGGGCCAGTTTAACACAGTCTTCAACAAACTCAACCCCCACATACTGGTGGACAATGCAAGTGGCACAGGCTGTGGGTACTCCTAAGATGGTTCGCAGGACCATATTCTCTTTCCTCTGAAGGGCGGTGTTGATAGAATATCCCTAGATACCAACCCCATTGGTGAGAACGGGTAAACATTTGCTCCTAAAGACCTCCAAAAGGGGAGCCACAAGTTTTTTCCAAAGCGTGAGCCTAAGTTGTAGATATAACCCGCAGTATTGGAAAAACCTTGTGAGGTTTTATTTCTGCAGGGGCCCCAGCTACCCCTGGCATCAAAAACCACACCCAAGTAGGAAAAGTCCTGTGTAGAAGCAACAGGGTGGCCCTGCAGAAATGCACTCTTCATTTTCACAGATTTTGGGCCGCATAACATGGAAAATGTTTTAGAGCGATTTGTGGCTAGGATTGCAAAAGTTAGCAAACTCCTAAAAAAAGGGTATTAAGACACTTGTGTGTTCATTCAAGCAGAATGGTATTATCCACATAGAGTAACACCAGAACTTTTTTCTTACCTACAAATAGTGCATCTGTCGCACAGGTAGATAGCGCGTCCTCAAGGTCATTGATGTACATTAGGAATAATATAGGGGCCAATACAAACCCTTGGTGTAAACCCTTCTCAAGTGGAAAGCTGCTAGTGTGCTCCCCAGCTGTGCCAAATCTTACGGACACGAAAAGATCGAAATGAAAGGCCCGCAAAAATTGAATGAGCAATAAGTCCACCCATATACCCTCAAGCAAGTTCCACAGTTTAGATCTTACCCCACTGTTCAAGGCATTCTGCATGTCAATAAAAGTTAGACAAAGGAAGCCCTGCTTTTATGATGGTATATTTGCTAATATGCAAATGCAAATGTAAACATTGCTCCACAGTGCCCAGCCCCTCTTGGAACCCATATTGCACCTCCAGCAGGATGTTGGTGTCCGTGACTCAGGGCAACAGTTGCTCCAACACCAACTCCTCTGCAAATTTTACTGCACATGCCAACAAGGAGATCGGGCAATAACAACTAGCGGTCTGCAAGTCTCCCTTTTCAAAGATAGGCATGATGGTAACAGTGTGCCACAAGTCGGGGAGGGCAGTGATATAAAAGGCATTGAATCAGTTGCACAATAATGGGGCCCATAGTTCCAGTACTGATTTGTATATGTCCATAGTGACACCATCTGGCACTGGGGCCTTGCTAAATGGAGACTTTATGATTGCATCTCAGATCTCTTCCAGTGTGAAGTTCATATTAATCGGCAATTCAACCACTGCCTCCGGACCTATTTGAGACAAGTCTGAACAACATAAGGCACTAAAATGAGCCACCCAAACCTTTGAGTTACTGGTGGTAATACCAGAGTCAACATTTGTATCCAGAGAGCCAATGTCCTTAGCCACCTTCCAAAACATTGTGGCGTCCTTGAACTTACAGGACTGTACTAGCCTCCCCCAATGATCTTTTTTTTTCTCTTAATCAGGGACCGTTTATACTCAACTCTAAGCATTTGGATCTTCTGGCTATCTCTAGGGATCTCCTTCAAAGCCCAATGCAATTTGGAGGAGGCCTTCCTACAGGAGAAATCGAACCACCTAGCCCCTGGGGTGACAGATCTAATTGGCTTCATGAGAACATTTTGGTGGCTAGCCCTAAACAGTCAAAACAATGATCCTCATCCTGCAAATCAAACAGGGGGTTTAGACAATCCAAGAGTGGATCAAGATGGTTCATTCACGAGCTGCTCATCACAGCAACCAGATTGCATCCCTCCAAACCAAGTGAAGCCCCTGAGACGGGACTATTAGAGATGAGGCAGGGTTGTCCCTGACCATACTTACCCCTTTATGGATACCAAAGCCCAACCACGAAGGATTGTGGTCACTCAATACCGTTACAAAGGTGCCACCTGACCAAACCTTAACCATTAGGGCCTGGGATATAAAAATATAATCGATAATTGACTCATAATACCCCTTGACAAATAGGCAGGATCAACCTCAGCACAGGCATTAAGAAGATCAAAAGTGTTATCTATATTTAAAACAGCTTTAGTTTTCAGGTAACCCTGCTGGGGTGCCCCCCCAGCACATACTTTTTGCACAATAGCAAATTCATTAGACTGAGACAAGTAGGCACGTTTAACATTAAAATCACCACCAACGACAATGTGAAACCCTGAGGTCAAATAGGCTTATTCAATATCCATGCCCAAGATAAATCAGAATTAGTAGGTTTATATTAGTGCATGCCTCCAAACCAAAAGATCCTTTCTAAATATTCATAAAAACAATGTAAATGCCATTAGGCCATGTCAAAAAGAGTGCTTGGGCAGCAGGGCATCCTGTTCAGATCAAACACATTTTGCACTCCAGGGTGACTCAGATGTTTGCAATTAAAGCACCCATGGCTCTCCCAGGAGGAGAAGGAGTCACCGGGACCACATAGACAACACACCCATTCAAGATTATGGCTTCTGAGACCCAAGTCTCTTGCAAGAATATCGAGTCATAGATCGAAATTAAAACAGCCCAATCATTGTCATCCTTTTTATTAGATAACCCAAACATGTTCCTTGAGAGAATTTTCAGCTGACGAGTAGGGTCCACAGGGGTCCTCAGGATAGAGGTATTATTGTCAACATTATCAACGGTCGCAAGGAAGGAATACAGTGAGATTGCAGGAACTTCACCCAAAGGAAAGCCACCCCTTGCGCAAAGGGTAAAGACGGGGGCAGTGAACTGGCCCGATCTAGACTCAGGCCCTTCTCCGCAAGACACCAACCCTGCCATACTCGCCATTCAGTGGGGAACAAGCAGGCTTACAAGAGCCATTCCAGAGTCAATACACATCTGTCAAGCTTCTCAATGGCCAAAAGCGATTCTGGACCTGAATATTGAAAGGTTGTGGGCAGAGTTGTTCGGGACCCTAGACACCCACCACGTTGGCCAGTTTAGGAGGTAAGTTAACCATGGGCAGTAGAAATACCCAAGGGGATAAAGCATAACTTTGCTGTATTTGTGCAAACCCTGTCAGAAGGCGTCATACAGGTTCCCTCCAACTCTTGGATTATAAAACGTGATAATGACAACGTCTCTTGGAAATTCCTTACGCTACTTCCCGAACCAGCCAACCCTTCTAGCCATCACAACTTCATTAAAAAAGCTCATCTTGGCACCCAATATTGCCATGCAGTCAGTTTGCTTATTTATGGATTAAGTCCACAGTCGACTCTTCAATCTGCAAACGAAGGGTTGGCACATCAGCAAGCACGATGACCTGAGGGCAGGCGGCAAGTCACACCATGACATAGAACCAAGGGCCAGCCCTGGGTTGCAGTTAGGCAGGGTAATGCTCTGCTCAGGCCCCTGTGCCATACAGGTTGAAGTTGTACCGATAGTGGCTGGGGCCCCATGGCCCATACCATCACAGAGGCCAAGAGGATTGTTCACAGACACCACCTCAGGAGGAGAGCAATCTTGCTGGAGACTAATTGTGGCAATGTTAGCAGACATGTGAACTATTCTACTGCCTTCAGAGAACTGCTTGTGAAGGAGGTTATTGAGCATGAGACCAAGTGCCAGATGTACAACCATTGAATTTTGCGACTCACAAATTGCGACAAATTGTGTCGCAATTTGCAAGTCGCAAAATTCAATGTACAACAGTGTCTCAGACACTGTTTGCGATTCCCAATGGGGTCGCAAATTGCATGCCTCATGGATATTATTGAGGCTGTCGCAATTTGCGACCCCATTGGGAATGGCTAGCACTCCCAGGGATGGTGGCCTGCTGGGGTCAGCAGACCACCGTATCTGGGACTGCTTTGTCAATAAAGCAGTTTTTTTTAAATGCAGCCAATTTTCCTTAAACAAAAACGGGCTGCATTTAAAAAAGAAAAATGAAACTTTTCAGTTTCATTTTTTAAGGGCAGGGACCACCACCTACTCTTAAAAAATATTTGCGCATCCATTCACAAAGGGGAAGGGGTAGCTTTGGGAACCTTCCTGTTTGCAAGCGCCTTACCACTCTTCTGAGAAGGGTGGTAAACTGCAAGTGTTTTGCGACTGCAATTGTGGTCACAAAACAATCATACATTGGGTAAGGACTCGCTATTGGGAAGGGATGCCCTTGGCACGCCCCTTCCTAATAGTGAGTCACTAACCCTATTTTTCCAGTCGCTAATAGCTTGGCGACTCGCAATATAAGGTTCGTACATTGTGCTGACCTATTACATCTGGCCCCAAGTGTTACATGACTTCCAGTGGTGGCTTAGTACTGGGCGGTTTTGCTGACTTAGAGGAAGTCTTAGCTGGAGGGGGGGCACTTACAGACATTTAGGGGTCGATTAGGATGGCGGACGGAAATGGGTACTGTCCGCCATGGTCGGGGAAATTTTACTCCCGGCTCCGCCGCGGAGATTCCGCGGTTGGGATTAGGATAATCATGTCACGAAACTCCGACCGCGGCGGACGGATCATAACCAACACCGTCTGCGGTGGACGGAACACATCCAACTCCGTCCAACGGCGGACGGAGTCCAATGAACAACCACCGCCGCGGACGGAAATGACCGTGGAAAATAACACATGTACCGCCATACCTGTGAATACTCCGTGGCCGCAATTAGGATAAATCCGCCCGTACCACGGAACGCACAGCCATCCACGTCCGCGGCGGAAAGAATGCAAAGATAAACACTGCATCACTGCGGAAGGCCAACACGCACAACATCCCTAGCGTCAAACAAATGTTAGAAAGTGTACCGCAAGTCCAAAGCAAACATACGAACATTGACAACGCCCCCCCCATACACCAACACCAAGCACAAGCCACCATGACACGTCCCAAGTATCCAATAATGCACACTAGTCAACACGCCCACCTACCACCTGACTGCCAACAACCATTGAGACACGACTATAAAATGACACCCACACACTACCACAATCCTTTGCATCACAGCATTGCTGCTAGCAAGAGGCCCAAATCGAGATACTGCTAACTCACATAGAAGACACACAACCACCACCCTACCACACCCACCACACAAACACCCACCACACAATTCCTACACATCACACACCACACACCTGCACCCCCCAACTCACTCAACTCACACACTGAGCACCACACACCATGGCACCCAGCAGACGTCCGTGGCGCAAAAGAACCACATGTGGGACAGGATCGTCACTCGGGAGAATGCGTTGGGGACTGTGCCGAGGACGAAGCATGAAATTCAGAGGCGGTGGCATGACCTGAAGACCAGGGTGAAGGGCATCCGATCGAAAAACAATGCAAGAGCCATTCTTACTGGCGGTGGAACACCCCCGGAGCACATACCCTACACCGATTGGGAGCAGAAGGTGCTGGTGATACTACACCCAGAGAGCCTAGACGGACTTGACGAAGGAGAAGAGGCTGGTAAGTACAAACCAAGCACCACGATCAGCACGACATGGTCAGGCTCACACAACTGAGAAGAAACATCTCCTACGCCCCAACCCATGCACGTTGGACACCAACTCACAAACATGTACATGGCTCCCAACAGGCCCCCATGTTCACGGGGAGGGTGGTGGTGGTGGAGGGTGGTGTGTGTGAGAGGCCCAAACTACAACTCCCAACAGGCCCCCATGTTCACGGGGAGGGTGGTGATGGTGGAGGGTGGTGTGTGTGAGAGGCCCAAACTACAACTCCCAACAGGCCCCCATGTTCACGGGGAGGGTGGTGGTGGTGGAGGGTGGTGTGTGTGAGAGGCCCAAACTACAACTCCCAACAGGCCCCCATGTTCACGGGGAGGGTGGTGGTGGTGGAGGGTGGTGTGTGTGAGAGGCCCAAACTACAACTCCCAACAGGCCCCCATGTTCACAGGGAGGGTGGTGGTGGTGGAGGGTGGGGTGTGTGAGAGGCCCAAACTACAACTCCCAACAGGCCCCCATGTTCACGGGGAGGGTGGTGGTGGTGGAGGGTGGGGTGTGTGAGAGGCCCAAACTACAACTCCCAACAGGCCCCCATGTTCACGGGGAGGGTGGTGGTGGTGGAGGGTGGGGGGTGTGAGAGGCCCAAACTACAACTCCCAACAGGCCCCCATGTTCACGGGGAGGGTGGTGGTGGTGGAGGGTGGTGTGTGTGAGAGGCCCAAACTACAACTCCCAACAGGCCCCCATGTTCACGGGGAGGGTGGTGTGTGTGAGAGGCCCAAACTACAACTCCCAACAGGCCCCCATGTTCACGGGGAGGGTGGTGGTGGTGGAGGGTGGTGTGTGTGAGAGGCCCAAACTACAACTCCCAACAGGCCTCCATGTTCACGGGGAGGGTGGTGGTGGTGGAGGGTGGTGTGTGTGAGAGGCCCAAACTACAACTCCCAACAGGCCCCCATGTTCACGGGGAGGGTGGTGGTGGTGGAGGGTGGGGTGTGTGCGACAGGAAACAGAAATGTCTACAAATCTATATGACCATGTAATGTCTACATTACTGACCAGCTCTATCTTGTCCCTCAGGTGATCGTGAACTGACTGGGGAAACCAGTACCCGGCCACCAGCCTCGCCTCCCACACATACAGGACTCTCTGGTGACGAGGACACAGGCAGCTCCGCTGCGGAGGATGGAGCGGGACCAAGCACACAGCCAGGGCCATCTGGCTCACAGGGACTCCCGGGACCGACCACCGTCGCATGTGTGACTCCAACGACACCTGTCTCTGTGATCTGCACAGTCCCCACCACCACCAGTAACACCAGTACCACCAGTACCACCAGTACCACCAGTACCACGACTCCTGCCTGTGCCACCCAGCCTAACCCAGCGCACGACGCTGGTCCATCGGCCTCATACCCAAGCAGGGTGAGTGGGCCACAAAGAGAGGCAACGGGACATCAGCCAATCAGGCGACCCACACACCGCCGTACAGAGGAAGGACAGCTACCCCATCCAGTGGCAGAGTCCCTACAAGCCCTTGCCAGGTGCCAGGCGTCATACGACCGGTCCCAGGCAAATGCTGATCGTGCACACCAGGACTCAGTGGACAACACCAACATGTTGCGCGAAATCTCTGGTTTCTTGGCCAGATAGTGCACATCATGGGCCAGCAGGCAACGATGTGGAGGGAATGGGTTGGCCGGAACACCCCCCCCCCTCCACCAATTGTCGTAGCGCCACCGCCACCGTCACCTCCACCTCCACCGCTGTGGTATATAAATAAATAATACCGGATCTAGGTTTGACTAGGCATAGCAATAACAGATAGCTCAATAAATAAGAGTCAAGATTCGAGGTAGTAGGAGTTTGCAGGTTTATTACAGCATAAAGGACAGGAACAGGACAACCTGCATAGGAATAGGATGGCAGGGCCCGGCAGCTGCCGGGGCTGGATCGGGGATGAGCGCGCTAGCATTTAATAACAATACGCAAGTATATATAGTAAAACAGTTGCATTACAGTACATATGATAGGCGGAGCGGTGGGTGGAGCAAAGGGTGTGACGCGTAGCAGTCGCGAAAGATAAGGGTGAAAGTAGGTGTAACAGGGCGTATACATAGACATGTGATGCAAACGTAACAGAATATGTCATAAATGGGGCGGAAACATGGAGGGGGCTACCTAAGGAGCCGGGACCTCTAACCTGATGGTGCGCGCAAACTGGCAATGACGTGTTACTAGGAGAAGCTGGGGGCTACGAACTCTGTGCTAGGAGCAGAGACTGAAGTCTGGAGAGTCAGGGCGACATGTACCTAAACAGTATCTAGTATCTGATGTTTAGAGAACATGTTGATATAAACTAGAAGTCAGGAGGGGAAAGGCTAACAGAATCTAAGACTGGTGCATGCATTATTCTACATGTAGTGCGTGATGAAGAATATTAAATGACCATAAATACAGTATTTCTCTTACATGGAGACGTAGAGGCTAGACAATGACGGAAACTATTGATGCGATTCAGTAGCTTTAGGAATGCAGAGAAGGAGGGCTGGACTGATAACTAGAATCATAACATACTCTTGGCAGACTCAGAGGCAGAGCCAGGCTGAACCGGGCACTGCGAGGCAGGAAGTAAGTGAAGGGTCAGGGATACAGGTGGGGGCTGTATCGCTCCTCAGTGAGGGCTTAGGAGACAGGAGCTGAATCTGGCGTCCGGGCCCTTTTGAGGCCTAGGAACGGGGACTTTACAATGAAATAACGTGCACACTGAGAAACGTGGCAACGTAGCTTTACATAGGCCTGATATTCGTAGTTTTCACGAGAACTGGAAACAGGCATACTAGAGGTGGACACAACTATAATTGCGTTTTTAATCGAACATGGGAAATACATATGCATATTAATCATGCACACATAACATATGATGGAGAACGCGTAGGGACACAGAACATGGCAGAATTTACTTTTCCACATTCCCTCCTTGTCACTACGTTTCCATCAGGAAACATCAATATTCATGATACCATCTATCATTTCATGCAGTATCATTTGCTCGTCTCGAATTTTCTTGGAACGGGATTTAGAACGGGGCTTGGGACTAGGAATACAAGAGGTAGCACAAATGCCGCAAATCGCAGGGCCACATTGTATACAGAGGCAGCAGCTGAATATGATCGCTACTGCGATACCTAGAAAGGACAATACTTTCCATCCCCAAACGGAAATTATATTCCAGAACCAACCGGACCATGTCCAGGTGCCTGGATCTTGGTGTAACAGATGGGCAATTTTATGGAGTCTGGTTATAGCTGAATAAACAGACGGCGCGTTATTTGGAATGAAAATGCAGCAACTAGATCCGATGACTCTACAGGCCCCGCCCCTATCGGCCAGTATGACGTCAAGGACGAGACGATTCTGGAGCACGACAATTCTCATAAAGGATTGTTCTTCGGTTAAGTTACCTAGAGCAGAAGTAGTCTCAATCACTACTGCTTCAAGTGTTCTGGTTAATCTAGGTATCAGTTTACTATTTACAACAGTACCTAAGTAGGGGAAGACACCTTTATTGATATCTATGTATTGTTCTAGAGCAGTTTCAGTATAATCGACAATCGGGAAATTTCTCTTGTGTCTAGTATGTACTAGGTGGGAATTCCTATGATAGTCAGGTGGGGCTAGGAAAACTGGTGGCAGTAGGAAGGCAATGTAACAGGTTCCCTCCCAATCGAGGGGCAGACGAACATATGCGGTTTGACCACAAATAAAATAAGAATGACGTGAAGCTTTGAAAATAGATTTCCCACTGTCACTATACTTGACAATAGTAGTACAATCGCTGTGTCCTACATGTACGGAACCATTATTTCGGACACATAATTCGCCTTTGACTGGTAGTACTGAAATAGCAGGTAAGTCTGGAGTAGTATCAGACTGAACATTCAGGACCATGAAATTCGAAGAATAATTTCCTAAATTGTAAACTTCGTTTTCTAGATCTAACCCTGTTCTGTGGGGAAGACCTTGCTTGTCTGGAAAACATGTACTGTTAAGGAAAGACATATCTGTTGAGGATGACGTTAACGTGGACCATGCTCCACACGAACCATTATGTGAAAATGGATAAGGAAAGAGTGGCAGAACTCCCTTCGGTGTCTGGAAAGGGGGGAGTCGACCACACACCCAACAATTAGTGGCATTGCTGGTCTGGTGTGAATAATGTAACATGCGGATAAAAGAATTGTTACGCATAGCGAGGCGGTAAGAGAGTTCATGAGGAGGCAGATCACTAAACGTGTGCTCTACTGTAACATTAGAAGACTTATTTACATGAGAAACTGGAAAATACAGGAAAAATGCATAACTGGTGCAGGAAATCATAATGCTGAGAAATAATATGAAACTTAGAAAAACGATACATCGGATTGAGTTTTGACTAACTCTCTCACTATGGGGGTCTATTTTATACATGTCAGAAACCGGTCTAACCGTTTCACCTAGGGGAGGACTTAGACAATCAAACTGGCTGACTTATTTTACTAGACCTTAACTTTTTCTTATACTCCTGTTGCGGAGTTGTCTCTAACAGGGAGGGTTCAGTAACAGTGTCTTTTGCGGGACAGTCCTTAACAATAGTACTTTGGCAGTCCTTTAAATCCTCGGAAATGTTCTTTGAAACTGGTTTCAATCCATAAAACTTCTTGATGTGCGAAAGATGCACCCAGCCTTTGCGTCCCTCCAACTTCACGGCTGTACGGGTGGCCAGGAGGACCTGTCGGGGCTCCTTCCAGCGAGGCTCCAGCGGACTTGAACGATCGAAATTTCGCACTAGGACCATGGATCCGGGAACGATTTCATGCGGTGCCACCTCGGTATTGTCTGGAAATGCGGCGGCAACCTGTGAACGACAAGAGTTGAGGGCAGACATCAAGGAAGCTAGGTAATCTGTCAGCATATTACTTGAAACATCGGTAATACTTCGGGGTCTAGGTGTACCCCACATGTTAGGGGGGCGGCCGAAAACGACCTCATACGGGGACAGACCTGATCTGGAATGTGCGACCATGCGCATATAAAACAAAGCAACTGGCAGAGCTATTAGCCAGTCCACGCCTTTCTCTTGACAAACTTTTGCAATTCGAATTTTCAGGGTCTGATTATGTCTCTCTACGAGACCGGCTGCTTCAGGATGGCGTACACAATGGAACTTCCACTGGTACCCTAACAACAGGGAAACATGTTTCATCAACTCAGATGAGAATGGCTGGCCGTTATCAGAATATACGACTCTAGGGAGTCCATAACGGGGGAAGAATTCACGAACCAACTGCTTGGCAGTGGTCGCGGCTGTGTAATCTGGGACTGGATATGCTTCTGTCCACCTGGACAAAGCGCATACAACTACAAGGACATACTTGAAACCTCGACATCGCTCCATCTGAATGTAATCCATCTGGAGGACTTCAAAAGGGTGGTCAGGAGGCTGGAATCCACCTTGTTCCACCGGGACACTTTTACCTGGATTAAACTGACAACATATCATACAGGTACGGACTTTCTGCTTGGCTGCAGCTCGTAAATGCTTGTTGAACCAAATGTTCTGGATACTGTCTAACATTGCTTTTTCTCCTAAATGTGCTGGACTATGTGCGGTATTAATAATGACTTGAACCATAGAGTCGGGGAGAAACCATGTGGCTTTACCCTTCGTTACCCATCCCTGATCTGTCTGGACCCCTCCTTGTTCGGACCATTTCTTGATTTCATCGGGAGTAGCATGTAACTGGATATCTATGACATCTTGAGTAGGGTCCTTAACTGTCATACATGTAGTCGGATCTGGAGTATGTGTCTGTGTTGGCTTAACTGAAAAGTCTAGAGCCTGTGCTGTAAGCTTGGCTGTGCGATCTGCTAGATCATTACCTTGGGAAATAGTGTCAGTAACTTTCGTATGTGCTTTGCATTTCATGATAGCAATGGATGTCGGTAAGTGTATGGCATCTAACAGAACCTGGATAAGGAGACCATGCTGAATCTTGGTTCCATGAGAAGTCATGAAACCTCTCTCCTGCCAGAGCACTCCGAAGTCGTGTACAACTCCAAATGCGTAACGTGAATCGGTGTAAACATTAACTTTCAGGTTCTTGGCGTGAATGCAGGCTTGTGTCAGAGCAACTAGCTCTGCTGCTTGAGCAGACAGGGTGTCAATACGGTGTGTCTCTATAACTTCAGTGCCGGTAGTCACTGCATACGCGGCTACTAGTTCTCCTGTACTTGTTCTCATGCATGAACCATCCACATAAAGTGTCAGGTCGGGATCTGGTAATGGAATATCTGTCAGATCTTGTCTTGGCTTTGTCATAATGTTAACTACTTCCACACAGTCGTGTGTGGCAGGATTTGGATTAACTGATGGTAACAGTGTAGCAGGATTTAGAACGTTGCAGCGTCTGATTTCTATGTGTGGCTGGAACAGTGTCAATTCATAACCTGTTAAACGTGCAATTGTCAAGTGCTGAGTTTGTGTTCGGTTTAAAAGAACTTCCACGGAGTGTGGAACTTGTACGGTCAGGGAGTGTCCTAAGACTATGGAATCACTTTGTCTGATAGCTAGTGCTGTGGCTGCAACTGACTTGAGGCACGCAGGCAGAGCCTGGGCTACAGGATCTAATGTGCTCGAAAAATAAGCACAGGGCTTGTATTGTCCTGCTTGATCTTGTGTGAGAACAGATAATGCTGTACCTTCACGTTCTGTGACGAAAAGTGTAAAAGGCTTACTGTAGTTCGGTGTAGCTAGGACTGGAGCTTGACATAGGGCTTTCTTTAATTCATTAAAACTAAGTGTATGTTCAGATGTCCAAGGGAGAACAGTCGATACGGCTGCCTCCTGGGTCGTTAACTGTATCAGTGGCTTAGCTAGAAATGCATACTGAGGAATCCATTGTCTGCAATAAGAAGTAAGGCCAATAAAAGCACGTACCTCCTTCTGGGTCTTGGGCTGAGGAAGACTCGCTATTAACTGGATACGGTCTGGTGTCAACTGCCTACCCCACTTGGACAGCAAGTGGCCTAAGTAGATTACTTGCTGGACACAGAATTGAAGCTTCGAAGGGGACACCTTGTGCCCCATCTCGGCAAGGAAATACAAGACTGTAAGGGATGCTCGCTCGCAAGCACGTTCAGAACGGGCTGTGATCAGTAGATCATCGACATACTGGAGCAGGGCAGTGTCAGTTGGCATGTGAATATTGTCTAGTTGTCTCTTAAGTGCCTGACTGTAAATACTAGGACTTTCTGTGAAACCTTGAGGAGCGCGTGTGAACATATAGCTCCTTCCATTTAAACAAAATCCGAAAAGAAACTGGCTGTCTGGATGAATGGGGACACTGAAGAACGCGTTCTTGAGGTCTATGACCGTAAAAAATGAGGCTTCGGAATCAATGGCTGTCAATAGGGAAGAGATATCTGGGACAACTGGGTACTGTGGAATAATGCATTTATTAAGTTCTCGAAGGTCAATCACTAATCGATATACTGGAGGTGCATTTGGATCAGTACGTTTCATGACAGGAATGATCGGAGAATTACATATATTGGAGTCAGTTTCTACAACTACTCCTTGAGCCATGAGCTCGTCAATAATTTTGGATAAGGCTGTTACAGCCTCAGGTGGCAGTCTGTACTGCCTGATTCGTGGCAGGACTACACCTGGCTTGAGAGTCACACGATGGGGTGTGATTTGCATATAACCAACATCAGTTGGACCTTGTGCCCATAGATGCTGCGGAACATTAGACAATCTCGGATCAAAATCTCGTAATACATAGTGACCCTTGAAGTCACGTAGGAACAATCGTATTCCCTCTGGGGAACAGCATATAACTGTACCTAACTCTTTCAGTGTTTTAATGCCTAACAAATTCTCTGGACATGACTTCGTAAGTAACAGATCAGTAGTGCGGGACAATGGACCTACTTCTAGAGTAACTGGCTTTGAAATTTCATTTACGATAGGTTTTCCTGAAAATCCAAGGGAAACATTTCTAGAGCCTGAGAGCGGAGCCCCTGGAACTTCGGAGTGACTGATGGTGGTCCTACTTGCCCCTGTATCAATCAGAAACTTTCTGTCTTTCCCTAATACTTGACTGTGAACATAGGGACCCTCTTGATCTACAGGTATCTCGATGAGAGGCAAGCCTACCTCCCTCTCTAGGCTGTTTCATGAATATGGCTGATACTCTGGATACTCAGACTGTGCATACTGGTACATCTGTTGTGTAACATGCTGTGTTGCAGCAATAGGCTGTGGTACTGGAACTGTCTGTGGTGCATTCTGTGGCTGAGAAGTCTGTGAAACTTGCTCTTGTCTAGGCGGACGTGGTCTTTCTTTAGTCTTACCGGTAGCTATGTTGTGTTTCAGAACTGCACACTCGTTTATAAAATGACCTGGCTGTTTACAATAATTGCAGTTCCCTTTAACGGGAGCTGCAGGGTGACTGGCTTGATTCGGACCCCTCTTCTGACTGTCTTGAGGAACAGATTGTGCAACTAGTACTTTCATTTTCGTGTCTTTCATACGCTTTCTCTCGTGTTCTTGCTCTTCTCTGATTCTATTCTGGTGATATTGAAGCATCTGTAACATCTGGGACGGGGTATTAGCTTGCCAGGTACTTTCGACTTTCAAAACTCGTTTTTTAATTGGTGGACTTGAATTCTCGACTAATTTAGTAACAAAAAGGTGAGGGTATGACTCGCTACTTGTCTTGAGGCCACTGTTTATGGTAAAACATTTCTCAAATCTAGAATAAAAATCACTAATGTCTTCGTCTTGTTTCTGTTTACAGGCTGAGATTGCATCCCAGTCTTCTTTTCTAGTTGTCAATAATCTAGGCAAAACTTGTATTAATAATTCTGGTAATTCTTTACATTTGTCTCCAAGACCGGTACCTGGTACTCGTATCTTGTCTTCAGCTTCTAGAACTGCCCAATCGATCTTTTTCTCTCCCACCTCCCATTCTTTTTCCTTGAGTTTCTCATATACCCCTGCGGGCAACAGGACCTTTAACATTTTAATAATATCTGGATACGTGTATTCTCCCATACGGAGCATGTCTTTTAATTCTCGGTGGAACCCTGCTGGATCTTTATCATGACAGGGAATTAACTTTTTCATCTCTAAGAGTTCCATCTTTGTAATCGGGGTGTAAACAAACACTCGTTGCATTTCACCACCGTCTGTCTTAACTGGATGCACTTCTCGTAACGGATTCTGTCTGTCTATGTAAAAGGGCTTATTTTCTGGAGGTGAGACATGAACAAAATGCGGGTTCAAAAACATACTATATTTGTGGCGCTGTTCTAGAATGACACTAATTAAATCGGTACCTAAACCTTTCCATCTATACTGGAGTAACTCGTTCAGGACATCGTGTAACGGACCTAGATCAGAATGTTGACCCTCATACAATGTAATGAGGTGCTGGATCATATACATACCCACCAGTCGTTGCTCGGCTGGGGGCAATTTCAGGAACATTTGTGCCACTATTTCGTCTGGAAAAGTGGTAGAATCAGTAATCCATCGGACTGCTGATCGGGCTAGTTCTTGTTCATGCATAGTACTTAATTCACTGTAACCGATTCGTGATTTCAGAATGTGATCGGTAGCTTGAAATACTTGTTCCAGAGAACCTTGTTCTGGTGCCGGGTGATGGAAAGTTGACTTGTGTTCTAGGCGTAAATGGCGATCTGGAAATCTAGATTTTCCTACATACGCTATTCTGGCGGGATTCTCGTCCTCTACCTCTTCCGCAGAGTCATTTTCTTTTTCGCTTACTTGTGCTGCCTTACGTTGATCATGTAACCTTATTATTTCCTTACGAATTTTCTTATACATACTCTCTATACTGCTGATGGTCTTATGCTTACCCTCGGCTATATTATCACTCCACTTTGTCAGGACTTTCATTTCGGCTTGATTTTTGGTCGGATAATCTTGTTCTCTTATTAGACAATTAATCAGAAACTTTAATAGCATGAGCTGGACTTCAACTTTTCTTTGGCACATGACGTCACTAATACTTTCTGGATCATCCCCTGTACGGATGAAACGGTATATTCTGTCTAGATCTCCTTTCATATCTGGTAGGGTGACTAGATACTCGGTCACCTTTCTTACGCGTAATGAATATAAAACCATATTATCCTCGCCTGGGACTGGATCATAGCCACATTCGTTAAGGGCTTTTCTTATTTCTGCAACAGACTGATACCTGGGCGTACGCTGTGACGCTTGTGCATGTAATTCGGCTAACGTTAAACGCTTGTGTGGCGGCGGGGTTCCTGGAGGACCTCCCCCTGCGGCCCCTAAACTAGAGTCGTCTACTGATGCTCTTCGTCCTGGCAGAGTGGGAAATGGAAATGCAGGCTGGACTTGTATGGCGGGCTGGACCGGGGGTACCGTAACAGGTACTCCGGTGTCTGGAGGAGCGGGAAGTGCCTGATTTACAGGGACTGGCGGAGCGGGATTTGCATATTCTGGGACTGTGTCGTCCAAATAGGACGAAATGAAAATATCAGCTGCGGTCGGTTTGTGACGTAGCTTGGTCGGAACTAAGGGTGGCGGAAAATTACTGGATGCCTCCGGGGTTGCTTTTGGCAAGCCCTCGGCAAGAAGAGGATACATACCCTTGATGAGGGCATGCCTCTGTCTGTCTGACTGTTCTGTTTTAACTCGTTCACCTATCTCGATTAGTTCCATTTCTTGGGCTCGTTCCAAGGATTCTCTACTTAGTTCTGACTTTCTGATTTCTTTTTCGGTTCTTTTATGAGATTCTTTGCGCCATAACTCAATGGCATCTTTCTGTGACTGTCTGGCTTTCTTTTTCCATAATGCTTCTTCTACTCTCATGATGCACTCGGCATCCCACGTACCTGATACGGGCCATCTATACTTTTCCTCTAACTGTTTGGTATACTCTACCCATAAATCTAGATACAATATGGCGCTTATGCCATGTTTCTGATACATAAAATGACCTGGACTGTCCCTAGGCGGGACAGGAACTGCTTCTTCTAGCAGACCCTTTCTAGTTTTTAACTGACGTAATCTCGAAAAGAGGGACATTGCAAACTTGAATCTGAACACAATACAATACACGAGGAACAATAACAATTGAGAAAACAATTCAGGCATACCACGACATTGAAAATACATTGAATAACATTATGAAGCAACAGTTCGGACAGAATACTACCTGGAACACTGAGAACAGAAACACATGAATTTCTCGAGAACGGAACAGGCTAGAATTACTGGATGCGCTGCTGAAACAGCACGGAACATACCGGTCCCATAAAGGGACGCATCAAGACCCGTATCCACCTAGGTGAACACTTCGTTTCAGATCTGCGTACCCAGACCCATCGGACCAGAGACAATTTAGATTGACCCTGTCTAGATACTACCCCAGCAACGGTACTCACCGGGCAGCAAGAACGGAAGGCCTCAGACTGGACGGGACTGCTTCGACGCCGGACGGACGAACTTCGGACTTCTGTTACGGGTGGGCCTCCGGATACCTCGGACCTTGGACTCTCGGCTTGGGCTCTGGTCGGGACTCGCCGCGTTCCTCCACCGCCTCGTCTGGATGCTGGACCGCCACCTCCGTCTCCTCCGTGGGCCTGAGGGATACTTGAAGCAGAAATATCTGCCGGTGCACGGTATGGTTCCGTCACGGCTGCAGAGGGTCAGGGGGCCGGCGTGGCTTCACCGGCGCGTGGGGAAAGGGCAAGTCCCTATTCGGGCGCCATTATGTGGTATATAAATAAATAATACCGGATCTAGGTTTGACTAGGCATAGCAATAACAGATAGCTCAATAAATAAGAGTCAAGATTCGAGGTAGTAGGAGTTTGCAGGTTTATTACAGCATAAAGGACAGGAACAGGACAACCTGCATAGGAATAGGATGGCAGGGCCCGGCAGCTGCCGGGGCTGGATCTGGGATGAGCGCGCTAGCATTTAATAACAATACGCAAGTATATATAGTAAAACAGTTGCATTACAGTACATATGATAGGCGGAGCGGTGGGTGGAGCAAAGGGTGTGACGCGTAGCAGTCGCGAAAGATAAGGGTGAAAGTAGGTGTAACAGGGCGTATACATAGACATGTGATGCAAACGTAACAGAATATGTCATAAATGGGGCGGAAACATGGAGGGGGCTACCTAAGGAGCCGGGACCTCTAACCTGATGGTGCGCGCAAACTGGCAATGACGTGTTACTAGGAGAAGCTGGGGGCTACGAACTCTGTGCTAGGAGCAGAGACTGAAGTCTGGAGAGTCAGGGCGACATGTACCTAAACAGTATCTAGTATCTGATGTTTAGAGAACATGTTGATATAAACTAGAAGTCAGGAGGGGAAAGGCTAACAGAATCTAAGACTGGTGCATGCATTATTCTACATGTAGTGCGTGATGAAGAATATTAAATGACCATAAATACAGTATTTCTCTTACATGGAGACGTAGAGGCTAGACAATGACGGAAACTATTGATGCGATTCAGTAGCTTTAAGAATGCAGAGAAGGAGGGCTGGACTGATAACTAGAATCATAACATACTCTTGGCAGACTCAGAGGCAGAGCCAGGCTGAACCGGGCACTGCGAGGCAGGAAGTAAGTGAAGGGTCAGGGATACAGGTGGGGGCTGTATCGCTCCTCAGTGAGGGCTTAGGAGACAGGAGCTGAATCTGGCGTCCGGGCCCTTTTGAGGCCTAGGAACGGGGACTTTACAATGAAATAACGTGCACACTGAGAAACGTGGCAACGTAGCTTTACATAGGCCTGATATTCGTAGTTTTCACGAGAACTGGAAACAGGCATACTAGAGGTGGACACAACTATAATTGCGTTTTTAATCGAACATGGGGAATACATATGCATATTAATCATGCACACATAACATATGATGGAGAACGCGTAGGGACACAGAACATGGCAGAATTTACTTTTCCACACCGCCACCGTCACCTCCGCCTCCACCGCCACCGTCACCTCCGCCTCCACCGCCGCCACCACCACCTGTGCCCCTGGCGACGGATGTGGCCCATCAACAACCTGCCCCCCAGCTGCCTCTGTTCCACCTCAGAGACGGAGGGGCTGGCCGAGGCAGGAAGTGGCTGAGAGCAGTGTTGGAGCGCCATCCACACGCTCCAAGAGGGGACGCCAATGACAATGTCACTGCCTGTGCCAGACATTCACCCTGCTAAGTATCCTGTCCCACATAGACAATCATTCCCACTGGTCTGCTGGACTACCCTGACACCCCCCAATGTGGTGTCAGCACGGACATTTCATCTGCCATTACCTTCAACTCCAACTCCCTCCACCCCACTTACTTGTAAATATTCACCAGCACAAAAGCACAACCTGTAAATAAATTTCACTTACACACACAATGATGTTTTGCCTCCATGTTTATTCACATGATTGCCTTCAGAAACAGACGTAAACAGGTTCAGGGATCATAGTCGTACATGATCATGGCGCTGCGGGAGTGACCTAGGGAAAATCAGAGACAGCAAACACACGTCAGGAAACAGATTGACACACATCACAACACAATGCACAGCAACATTACACAAACTACAATCATCACAAAAGCATGGGATGAGAGCACACACATCATGGAGACTTGTATGTCCAAAGAAATGAAGACACACATATGCAACCATCACAAACAACACACAGCTGATGCACCCCACATCCACACAACACCAGCAAACATACATGAGGCATTGTCAACCGCCACTAGAGGTAGTTACTCACATTCAAGGGAAGTAGCGATCTATGAGCTGGCGCCTATGGTCCACACCTTCCACCTCACCACTATCCTCATCAGTCGACATGGGTGGGATGGGAGGCCGGGGAACTTCTTCGTCTTCAGGGTCCAAGAGCAGTTCAATGTCATTGCGTACTGCCAGGTTGTGGAGCATGCAGCAGGCAATCACGATCCTGCATACTTTTCCTGGTGAGTAAGGCAGGGCCCCTCCGGTCTTATCGAGGCACCGAAACCTAGACTTTAGCAGTCCAAAGGTACGTTCGATGACTCTCCGTGTCCTTCCATGTGCATCATTGTACCGCATTTCACCCGCTGTTGTAGGATTACGTAGGGGACTGAGGAGCCAGGGCCGGTTTGGGTACGCCGAGTCGCCTATGTAGGGGGATGAGAGACACAAACATCACTACAAGATATGGTGGGTACCCCATGCCACACAGAGATCACAAGAGTCCCCACTGCACACTCACCAACAAGCCACGCTTGACCGGGTCGCAGATTTGCCATAAGTCGTGGGACAATGCTGCTCCGCATGATGTGGGCGTCATGTGCGGAGCCAGGAAATCTTGCACACACATGGGAGATGATGTTGTTTGCCAGGCACACCACCTGCACGTTCAGCGAATGGAAGTGTTTGCGATTCCTAAAAACTTGCTCACGTGCCCGTGGTGGAATGATAGCGATGTGTGTGCCATCAATTGAACCCACAACGTGAGGTATGTGGCCCAGTGCATAGAAGTCAGCTTTGACTGCTGCCAACTCTTCCGGCCGTGGGAAATCTATGTAGTCATTCTTGTACAGCATCATAGCTGTTAAGACATCCCGAAGAACCGTGCTGAACATGGCCTGTGACATCCCCCCGGCATGTCCAACTGTGTACTGAAAGGTGCCAGTAGCAAAGAAATGTAGTACCGCCATGACCTTTGCAGTGGGTGTAATCGAACCAGGATACGTCCTACGTGGCTGCAGATGAGGAGACAATTGAGCAACAAGCTCCAGCAACCGACGTCGATCCAGCCGGAATTTCCTAATCACCTCCTCGTCAACCATATCCTCCAGCACAGTGTATGGCCGATGCACATTTGGAGCCCTCCTGTGTGGGAGAGAGATGTAACTTAGGTCAACTTACAAACGACGCATACGTGTACAACTCCATCACATGTGAACCTTACTGACAAAACGTCAGTCTTCACCCTAATGTTTAGTAGCCACATCACAGACACACATGCAACTGCATGCACACAAACGATAATGATACACACGCCATGTCATCAAGCACCAATGCCAACACCAATAATGTTGTGCATACGGTAATTACATGCATGGTGACACAACGTCCAAAACACATACACGGAATGCATGTGTACCACCACCACTGTAGTCACCTCGCCAGAACCACACACTGACAACAGATGCATAATTTGGCCATACAGCCGTGATGTACTGTGTAGTTGTGAAGATGTAATAATGTCTGTAGGGTCACACCCGACGTCAACACGTCCAAATGCACATCTGTTGCCCATTGCGTGCCGACCGATGGGCATAGTATGGACACACATGCTATATTGTATGACATATGACCTTTCCCTATCACGCTCACAACCCTCATGACGCAACTGCACACAACACATCACGGTGCAGCATCTGACAAGATAACATAATTGGCGCCGCCATGGCGGTGCACAACTTCCGCTACTTCCCAAAGGCCATACGCGGCCAGCGTCCCTCTTCCCATTGGCTGCATGTGCACGGACCGTCACGGGCACACATCGGCAACCGCACGTGCAAGCTTCAGGCACGGATGCTTCAGTTGCAACAATGTTCTATCACTGGCGCCACCATGGCGGTGCACGTACTCAGCGGGGGAGGTGCAGGCCTATACACCCTTTAGATGTACTCAATGGACATGCCAGTTCATGTCCCCTCTTACAGTCACATTGCATCATCCACCGTACACCGGCCGGAGCGGCCGGGCCAAGGACGGCCGTGCCGGCCATGTCCACAACCGCCGTGCCCGGCCATGTACACACCCGCCGTGCCCGGCCATGTACACACCCGCCGTGCCCGGCCATGTCCACACCCGCCGTGCCCGGCCATGTCCACAACCGCCGTGCCCGGCCATGTACACACCCGCCGTGCCCGGCCATGTACACACCCGCCGTGCCCGGCCATGTACACAACCACCGTGCCAGGCCCGGCTTGGCACTGCGGGTGTGGACATGGCCGGCACGGCAGTTGTGTACATGGCCTGGCACGGCAGTTGTGGACATGGCCTGGCACGGCGGTTGTGGACATGGCCGGGCACGGCGGTTGTGGACATGGCCGGGCACAGCGGTTGTGTACATGGCCGGGCACGGCGTTGTGTACATGGCCGGGCACGGCGGTTGTGTACATGGCCGGGCACGGTGGTTGTGTACATGGCCGGCACGGTGGATGATGCAATGTGTGCCCGTGACGGTCCGTGCACATGCAGCCAATGGGAAGAGGGCCGCTGGCCGCATATGGCCAATCGCAAGTAGCGGAAGCAGTGCACCGCAACAACAGGGCCAGTCATTGGCCCATTTCACGAACACGCTTCCAGAGCTGACCAATTGCTGGCGACGTATGCCACTGACACGTGCTGAGGGCCCTATATATGTGTGTTGGCCAAAATGACACTTCCTACCCTGGGGACCAGTGCTGCCTGTTCACCTCGACCTGCTGCTGCTGCTGAGCTGACCACCGACTGCTGCCTGTGACCATCACCTCGACCTGCTGCTGCTGCAGAGCTGACCACCGACTGCTGCTCTAGTGCCATACTCCGTGATCTTGCCATGTCGAGAGGCAAAGAGATCCGGTCTCGACCCTTCACCGCCGCGGAGCTTGATGTCCTCGTGGACGGTGTACTCCGCAACTATGGACGCCTCTACGGCGCACCAGGACGGGTGGTAAGTGCAGTGTGGGACATGTTGGTGTGCATGAGGGGGCCAAATAATCAGGCCTATTGCTATCTTAGCTGTGTAGTGTGGGCTACACATATGTTCCTGATTGTGCATGGCTGCTGACAGTTACGTCTTGCCCCTATGTGTGTGACAGGCCAACTGTCCACTGACTTAAACCCTTTTGTCTCCCATCATGGTAGGTCAAGCTGCACCTTCGCAAGGACCTGTGGAGGAGCATAGCACGGGAAGTACGGGCATTGGTGGTGTGCAACAGACGACATACACACTGCCACAAACGCTGGGACGACATTTCCAGGCTGAGCAAGAATGTAGCGGAAGTAACACTGGGCATGATTCCAAGGACGCCCCGTCTGGCCCGACGCTCCATGACCCCTCTCATGCACCGTATCATTGCAGTGACGCATCCTGAACTGGCCGAACGTCTGAGTGCCGATCAACAGCAAACTAGCGGTGAGCATACTGTCTGTGTAGGAAACCTGTGAGTGCTATGCATGTATTGGTGCACAGACACAGTATTGAGTTCCGTGTTGCGTATGTATCTCTGTGATGCCATGTTGGTCCCATTGGGTGGTTGTCATTTGACATCCAGGTCCGCCATGTTATGTTATTATGTTATTTATGGGTCTTGTATAGCGCAACGGCTACTCCAAAGGAGTGTCCCGGCGCTTTGTGCTCCAGACCCAGAAAAGAGACTGAAAAACATAACAGCATAGAAGGCTAAAACAGAGGATAGGCTAGCAGAGGTCTAATCCGAGAACAACCAACCAGGTCTTAAGACCCTTCCTGAAGGCGAGCAGATTGGATGTGGACCGTAAAGACAGGGGTAAGGAGTTCCACAGCTGAGGAGCCAGAAATCTAAAGGACCGACCTCCCAGACGTGCCTTCTTTACACGTGGAACTACTGCAAGTGCTAGGGACTCCGATCTTAAGGATCGTGTCGGCTGGTAAAAGTCCAGCCTCTTCTGTAGATATTTTGCACCCTTGGCATACAATGCTTTGTGGGCTAATGTCAAGGCCTTGAACGTTATCCTCTTCCGTATGGGAAGCCAATGGAGGGATTGCAGCAGGTTTGAGGCACTGGCTCGACGACACGCCACTTGCTTAGTAGTTGAGTGTTGAAGCACATCCCCTAGTGGTCCATGGCCCCATGGCAGGAAATGTGTGCAGATGTACGTGCTCCTGCCCTGTCCGCATGCTGTACATGTGTCACGGCCACCAACGCTCATGAAATGTGAGGATGACTGGTAGAGGTGGGCCGTGTGCAGGATGGGGGCTACAAAATCTTTGTCAGATATGGAATTTGGCAATCCTGGTCCTTCTGTACGTCAGTGTGCCCATGACTCACACATCTTTTATGTGCATTTCAGCTATGACAGAGGACACTCAGCCACAGACGGTGGAGAGTAGTCGAGGAAATGAGTCCGGCTCAGACTTCGCACACACGCAGACTGACACAGAGGAGGCCAGCGCCGGAGAGGGGGAGAGGACAGTCCCTGAGGACTCGCATGTGGAGACACCATCGTCCTCCTCATCGGACACTCTTGGTGAGCCTGCACTGTTGTCACAGACTGGGAGTGGGCAATCATCACCTTCTGTCGGAAGACAGCACACAGGGCCCACACTTCCGCCAACTGCACCATGTACTGTTCGTGGCCGGAGGAGTAGGGGGAGCAGAGTGGCGTTCGGTGCAGGCACCGCTGCCCCTGCCACGGTGAGCCAAAATGCACTGTGTGCTGAGGCCGTTGATCTGCTGCGACAGCTGTGTGTGGGGCAGACCAATATGACAAATGCTTTCCAGGACCATGATAGGAAGTTGGGGCAGGTGGTGGCATTCATGGAAGGGATGCATGGCGATCTTGCAGGTCTACACAGGACAGTGCAGTCATTGGCAAGCAGTGTGTCGTCTGCAATAGTACAGTCGCATGAACAGGGTGCTTCTTCTGTTTCCCCATCTACACCACTGGATGTCTCAGGGGGTAGTGATTATTCTGAGCAGGACTCAAATACAGGTTATTGCACTAGAAGCAGCTATAGACAGCACGTCAGGGCACGCAGGGCACAGACCCCATCCCCTAGATCAACTAAATCTGTTCACGTAGACAACGTCAGATACACTGGAGTACACACACAGGATCCACAAGTGTTGTTGGGGGACATGCCTTCAGGAGCTACACAGGCATTCAACACAAAAGGTACTCCCAAGGCAAGGGATACTCACATGTCCATGGACTGTACCTTGGACAAGGCCAGTCAGAAGACAAAGGCACCTCCTAAGAGCAGGGAGACTCCCAAGGGCAGGCCCACAGCAGAGGAAAGGGACCCTCCCAAGGACAGTGAAAAGACAAAGGCACCTCCTAAGAGCAGGGAGACTCCCAAGGGCAGGCCCACAGCAGAGGAAAGGGACCCTCCCAAGGACAGTGAAAAGACAAAGGCACCTCCTAAGAGCAGGGAGACTCCCAAGGGCAGGCCCACAGCAGAGGAAAGGGACCCTCCCAAGGACAGTGAAAAGACAAAGGCACCTCCTAAGAGCAGGGAGACTCCCAAGGGCAGGCCCACAACAGAGGAAAGGGACACTCCCAAGGACAGTGAAAAGACAAAGGCACCTCCTAAGAGCAGGGAGACTCCCAAGGGCAGGCCCACAACAGAGGAAAGGGATCCTCCCAAGGACAGTGAAAAGACAAAGGCACCTCCTAAGAGCAGGGAGACTCCCAAGGGCAGGCCCACAACAGAGGAAAGGGACCCTCCCAAGGACAGTGAAAAGACAAAGGCACCTCCTAAGAGCAGGGAGACTCCCAAGGGCAGGACCACAACAGAGCAAGGTCCATCTCCCAAGGGCAGGGACACACACAGAGAGCAGGTGTCTACTGGAGACAGGTGCACCACAGACGACAAGTCTGCTGGCAGGAACAGGGCGGCGACCAGGGCACAGGCTACATCCAGAGACAACACTCCACCTAAGGATAAGGCACATCCTACGGACAAGGCTTCTAGCATGGACAATGGCGCAATCAAGGACAGGCATACTTCACCCCTGGCTGCACTGAGGCTGATGTTTTCTACTGAACGCCAAACAGATGTCTCCGCGGCGGAGTCCCCCCATACCTCCACTCCCATCCAGGCCAGTCAGAAGCAGAGGAGGGTGTCCCCTGTTGTTGCATCCCCCATTACACATGATTCAGAGTCCAGGCGGCAGGCACACACCAAACGACAAGCAGGCTCCAGCACGTCCCCAGAAACCCGATCCCCGGCTGCAGATGCTCCACCTATGGTGGGTGGTGATTCTTTAGAGTCCCCACCACTTGGCAGTCCTGTCCTGTCCAGAGTGCACTCACACATCCCTAAGAAACGCAGACACACACCATTGACACCTGCCAACCCCGATGTGGCTCAAGGTCAGCTATCCCCAGCTCCCAGGCCCACCCTGCCTCCTGGCCCATACAGCCCTGTGGCTCATCATTTCAGTTGTCCCAGTGGCGCAGGTGCAGTTGACTCTCATGTATCAGATGGTGGCACTGTGTCTGTTGTTGGCTGTCATGCATCATGTAGTAGCACAGTCTCTGTTGTGCCCTCTCCTGTTGCAGGTCCTGGCACTCTATCTGGGTCTATGGCTCACGTGTCAGTTAGAAGATCTGTGGCTGTGTTGCACACTCCTGTTTCTGGTCCTGGCAGTCTGTCTGGGTCAGTGGGTCACGTGTCAGTGACTACATCTGTGGCTGTGTCTCACATTCCTGTTGCTGGTGCTGGCAGTGTGTCTGGGTGTGTGGCCCATGTGTCTGTCACTCGGGCTGTGGCTGTGTCTCACACTCTTGTTGCTGGTGCTGCCAGTGTGTCTGGGTCCGTGGCCCATGTGTCTGTCACTCGGGCTGTGGCTGTGTCTCACACTCCTGTTGCTGGTGCTGCCAGTGTGTCTGGGTCCGTGGCCCATGTGTGTGTCACTCGGGCTGTGGCTGTGTCTCACACTCCTGTTGCTGGTGCTGCCAGTGTGTCTGGGTCCGTGGCCCATGTGTGTGTCACTCGGGCTGTGGCTGTGTCTCACACTCCGGGTTGCTGGTGCTGCCAGTGTGTCCGAGGCAGGTAGTTCACGCAGTCCCCCTGATTCTGTGATGTGAGGTGCTCTGATACTGCATTCTGCCCTCTCGTTTACTGCCTCTGATGTACCTGCTCTGTTGGGCACAGTGCCCTTTTGATGCTCTGATACTGCATTCTGCCCTCTCACGTGCTGCCTCTGATGGACATGTTCAGTGCTATGGACTGTTGTTGCACTTGGCCCCTCTCACGTGCTGCCTCTGATGGATATGTTCAGTGCTATGGACTGTTGATGCACTTAGCCCCTCTCACGTGCTGCCTCTGATGGACCTGTTCAGTGCTATGGACTGTTGATGCACTTGGCCCCTCTCGTTTACTGCCAATGATGTAGCTGCTCTGTACGCCACAATGCCCTGTTGCTGTTCTGATACTGCATTCTGCCCTCTCGTTTACTGCCTCTGATGTACCTGCTCTGTTGGGCACAATGCCCTGTTGATGCTCTGATACTGCATTCTGCCCTCTGATGTGCTGACTCTGATGTACCTGCTCTGTTGTCCACAATGCCCTTTTGATGCTCTGATACTGCATTCTGCCCTCTCACGTGCTGCCTCTGATGGACATGTTCAGTGCTATGGACTGTTGATGCACTTGGTCCCTCTCGTTTACTGCCAATGATGTAGCTGCTCTGTACTCCACAATGCCCTGTTGCTGTTCTGATACTGCATTCTGCCCTCTCGTTTACTGCCTATGATGTACCTGCTCTGTTGGGCACAATGCCCTGTTGATGCTCTGATACTGCATTCTGCCCTCTCGTTTACTGCCAATGATGTACCTGCTCTGTACTCCACAATGCCCTGTTGCTGTTCTGATACTGCATTCTGCCCTCTCACATGCTGCCTCTGATGTAGCTGCTCTGGTGCCCACTTTGCCCATGCTCACGCATACACTGTGATTATACCCCTATTATGTGCAATAAAGGTAGTCAATCATGTGTTGTGGTTTGTCGTTGTCATTCCTGCTTGCGTACTACAAATGTGTATTCGTATTTGCTTCTCATCAGTGGTTTCGGTAACATGTCACTCTCCCTCCCTACGTCACGACCCTTGCTGGTATTCCCCTCCATGCAGCCAATGGTTTGTGCCTTACCTGCGTCGGCGTCGATGGTGGGCCATGACTAGGACGTGGTGGATCGCGAAGAGCATCGGGAAAGCGTGTAGCGCTGGGTCCATGGTGGTGGTCAGCTTGCGGTGGGTATCTCTGCTATGTCACCTATGTTCGCTGTGGGGATTCCGCCGTGTTCAGACAGGTTGTTTTTCCGCAGTGGTTTTATGTGTATTTTCCGCCATCTTGATTTGGGGGGCGGTCTTGGACGTCAGTACGTACGGCGGAGCCTCCGGATGTGTTCCGTTCGCCGCGTGGTCGTGTGTAGTTCGACGGCGGTGCGTGCTTTCCCGTCGCGGATGGAAATTTGACACGTTTTCCTATCCTGATATGGCGGACGGAGTATCCGCGGCAGGCGGACACGGAAAAGGGTTTTTCCGCCTACTCCAGCACCGCGGTGGCTCTTCCGTCCGCCATCCTAATGAGCCCCTATATCTGTAATTTATGAGGCCTGAGCTTGAAATGTGCACCCAGCACTGTTGCTCTGAATAGCACCAGCGTATGGCTGGCCAAAGAAGTAGGTTGAGGGGCATGTGCATCATAAAAGGTGCTGTCGTGAGTTGTGGGCTCAAGGTAAAGCCTTCTTTTGACAATTTACATCCTTTTCAATATAACCATCTAGGGTGCTCGTCTTTCTTTTCACCTACTTTCACCAATGAGCCCCCCACTTTAGAATCAAGTTTTCATTTAGACCTCCACCTTTAAGGTAAACACATCTTGTGTGGCCAGAGATACATAAAAAGCACTCTCCACCTTGCAACTGATATTAGACTGATTAATAAATAGTTCACAGACTCACAATATGACAATGGAAGAACAAGGTCGTGGCTGTCATGACTAGGAAAAAGAATAAACTCAATGAGCGTCCTTTAGGCATCGCCTGGTGCAGTGAACATATTGTCAACCCCTTGCTGCCACAGGTCACACTAGAACTTGTGGTTTGAGCCTCCCAGCTGCCGGTTAAGTAAAACTGCTGAGGATGAGAGTGAGATAGCACGAGGAGAGTGGGGCCTCAAACCACACCGAGACCTGGCTCAACCACTTCTGCTGCTAAGCGCTCATCCCCCTGGTGAGGACCCCCTAACAGAGGGAAAACGCCATGCACGTCAATCTCCTCATCTTCCTGGCTTCTCCTCTACCTTCCACCTCTATACCGGTCCCAACACCACTGCATGGAGAAACTAGTTGGGAGCCAGTCCAAAGGTCCAGACGGCAGTTTCATGGGGGTCAGATGAAAAAAAATAGATCAACAAACATGGGGGTCCATTAACAGCACCCCAACATTTGCTCCAGCCTTAGACACTCGTGGTCTCACTGATGGCCTTTTAAAAGATGTCAAATAGCAGCAGGGTGAGAGGCAAGGTAACCGACTAGCTATGAGCCTCTCACTGCCTCAGTGCGAAACAGATGTACAGACCATGCCTCTCCTTCCTTCTTCCTGCCACACTTCTTTTGGCACTGGAGCCAGACCGAACTCTGGGGCTGTCAGGCAGGCAAGCAGTGCTTCTCCAGCATGATCGGTGGGGCCGCCCCACTCCCCTTGCATTCCTCGCCTTGCTTCTGTCTCCACCAAGCCCCTACATTCTTTGTCTCTAGTGGGCATCCAGCACTGATTGTGCCACCTACAGAAGTAGCCTTTCAAATCTGTCTCAGACCTGCCACTGGAAGGCATGTGTCTGCAGTTTACTGCCACTTCGACTTGGCATTTAAAACTATTTGCCAAGCTGTAAAACCCTATTCATTCCACATAAGTCACCCCCAAGGTAAAGGTAGGCCCTTAGGTAACCTTAAGTGAAGGGTGTTGTGTAAATGAAAGGTAGAACATTCACTGGAATGTTTTCCATGCCCTCATAGTGACAAACAGCCTATTTAGGTTTTCAATACTGTGAGTTCTACTTCTCTCCTCGGTTAGCATTGGGAATTCCTTAATACACTTTTAAGCTGTATTCCTGATGAAGGAAGAGTAGATTTTTCCTGTTTCACATGTTTGGAATGGTAATGACAAATCCTCCTTACTTGTAAAGTTGGATTTGGCATTATTATTTTAGAAATGGCACTTTTAGAAAGTGGACATTTCTCTGTGCCTATACCTCTATGGGCTTTGCAGCCTGTCTCCAATACATATCTGGGGTGGATGACAGCTGCACTTTGTGCATTCCCTCTACACAGCCACAACTCAGTATGGATAGGTGTGCCTGATTACACCTCTATGTAATTTGCATTCTGATGACTTTGCCTGGGCAGGATGGAGTTAAGGCGTAAACACTTCACTTGAATAGACGTGTCTTCTCTTCAAACATAGGACTGCTTTCCCCTCACAGATAGCCTGACAGACAGGACTGGGTTGAAAGGGATCTGTGTGCACTTCAGAGAGTTGCTTTGAAGTCACCCCCACATCAAAGGCACTTTGGGCACAAGTACTGGGTATATGACCCCCTAAAAATCAGACACTACTGTACTTGTAAGTAAGCTCTGCGAGGAGAAGAACTGCTGTGCGGTTGCTTGACACTCAGGGCTATCAAAGTCTCTACCCCTACTCCTGTGACTGGCTCACTGCAATTGACCCAGATACTTGCAACACAGTGTTTCTTGCATGCCCTGTCTGTTTGTAGCATAACCGGCACATCGACCCGGTTGTGGGAGTAAAATCAGTGCATCACCTTGGAACCAGCACTTTGCATCCAGAGATTGACGCAACGGACAGTGTATCGATGCAGCTGCAGCAAAGTGAGATTGACGCATCCCCTCGACTGCTTGGCAGAATCTGGGATATCGCTTGATGCCTCTCGACTCCAGCACCTGTCTTCAGAACTGATGCATCACCTTCACTTCATGGAGCAGATGGACGCATCCTGCGCCTGTGGGACTCGACATAAACGCATCTTGTTGTTTGTGGAAAGGAAAGATAGCTTGTTCACCAGGGCCTGCATGGGCCTATAGCCGGCTGGCGCTCCATCGCGGTCGGCCCGAACTTTGACTTTACCCAGGTCCAGGGTGACCAAAAATCACTTTTTTAGCGCTACTTGCTTCTAAGTGCTTTACTGCATTTATTCCTTTAAAATTCAATATCTCAACTTCTATACATTGAATATTTGTCTGTTGGTTCTTGTGTGGGGTCCTTTTGTGGTGTATTCATTGTGTTACTGTGTTTGGGTGTTGCATTAATACCTTACTTCTTGCCTCTTTAGCTAAGCCTGACAGGCTACCAGAGGTTGAGCACAGGTTATCTTTTAGTGTGTATCTTGCTTTCACTGTCTAGGGTGGTGGTTCCTGCTTGACCTGGATACATGCCTCAGACAACCAGGGATTCCATTTCTAACAAAGAAACTATTTTCCTCTCTTCTTAACACTCAAAGAGAATTTCTTAAAGATTCAGAAAAAAACCCAGAAATGCCAATTCTCAGCCCATGTTGGTTTACTCTGAAGTAGACACCAAGGTGGTCATTAGGAAAGTCCGCCCGTCATCCTACCGGTAAAAGGGACCGCCCGCCATAAGGGCGGGGGTCCCGTGCCTAGCATTAGGATGCGCCCGCCACAGTGGCGGGTGCATCCTGCAGTCCTACCATTGTGGTGGGCGGTGCACTCAGCACCACCCGCCACAATGGCAGGAAGGCATGCGGTGCACTTCCATGCACAGCATGGCAGGCACCGCGCAGTGCCTGCCATGCTGTGCATGGAACTGCTGGGGGTACCATAGGTACACCCCATGTGCACCCCCCGGAGTCCATGGGGGCCTGCATCGGGCCCCCAAAGCAGACTCCACATACCTGCCACGGAAAGGCATCTGAAAAACCCCATTGTAATATGGCTGTTGGTGTCTGATAGACACCGCCACCATATAAAACCTTTTCCGCCCCAGATGCAAGGCGACCAGGGCAGAAAAGCGGCAGACGGTCTTTCCGTCCGCCGCGGACCCCCCAGCCATACTAATATGGCGGGGGGGGGTCATTCCGGCTAGGATGGTGGGCAGATCGCCCCCGCCAGGCCGGCGGTGGCTACCGCCGCCTGGCGGGACAATCCGCCAGCCATCCTAATGGGGGTCCAAGTATCTAATCTGTCCTCATTCAGACAATATCTTATATATTTCAATCTACTTCTAACTTATCATTGCAATAATCTTACATTGCATGAGTTCGTTACATTTAAACCATACAGTGAACTCGATCTTTTAACATGTTTTTATTAGTCTCCCTCGCATCCTGAGGTGGCAGTTTTGAAATGTGGAGCCTGAGGTGGCAGTTTTGAAAATTGGAGTGTGGTCCAGGGTAACTACCAGTGGTTCAAGCATTCCTCAATCTCCTTCTCATTTTCTTAAGTGTGACAGTTACCCCTCGACATGGGTCCTATGCTCATTCGGTCATGGGAATCAAGTACTGATGAGGCCCAAAAAGGCCATAGCTGGTCTGAGGTTGCTAATCACTCAGCCAGTGTGGATCAGGCCTGGTTATTCAAAGAGAGCTGCACATACTGTACAGGACCTAGCTTGATTTGCATGATGGTGGCTCTTGACTGGAGAGGCACAGTGGGCAAAAAACTATCAACTGAAATGTGACCCAGAATAATGGTTAACGGATGAGTTTAACTCAATCATTCCACTGATCACTTTTTCTTGTCAAATGTACAGTGTGCAGTAGCTTAAAAGACCCCATAATAAATAAATGCCTGAGTAGGTGCCACTACACATTAAATGCAAAAGAGTCAATGAGGTGTGTCCGGCATGCATGGAAAACTATGCATTGTTATAAAGAGCGTGCACAAGGCACAGCGAGGTGTATTCAGAATAAAATATGTAATGTTACCATACTATCATTTCAGGAAATAGTAGATTGTTGTTATAGTGTTTCACGCCAGGTTTGCCGTATCAAAGATGCTACTATCATTAATTTTAATGCTGTTCAGTTTGGAATGTAATGATGGAAGGCTGAGCACACTGTGCCATTCCTGCCAGTGCCACATTAGTGAGGTTATTTTTAAACAGCAATGTTGATTTAAATACTTCATGGATGTAACAGATGTACACTGAAAGAATCAGAAAAAACAAAACATAAATCAATAATTCAGTGCACCAAATTAACTGGCATGTGCCCCAGGTGATTAAATGGCTGTTATTCATTCACACATTTCTCTTATTATTTTTTATACCAGTTATAAAAAACAACTATAGACATGTGAAGATAAAACAACAGCTGAACCTAGCACTGAAAGGCTAAGCTCCAGTTAAGTGTCTGGGTGAATAAAAAAATGTATTGTAAATGATGTGGGATGCTTAATTTAGAAAAAAAGATATTAGAAAGATTATTTTATCATCTCATCCTAGAAGACTGTTGACCATGGATTAAATGGCGATGATATCAAATATACAGTTCTGGGAACAAATAAAGGCCATTAATTTCCTCATATAATATTAATTAGAAAGATAATCTCAGGTCAATCTTATGATGTGCTCCAAGTATCAGAAACAATGAAATAAATCCTAGAAAGAGATAGGTTCGGGGTGTACAAAGTCTCTCTGATGCTGTTCAAAGTCAGGCTTCCGAGCTACAAACATCCAACTTCGAGCTTTTTAAAACAACTTTATTTGCACATAACGAATAGAGAGCAAACAATAGTTTGAAATTCAACAATTTTTCAAATCTATTCCACAGCTGTCAATATTTTTCAAATAATCTTGTCTCACCACAACGGTACTACGCCATTGTAGCAAGCAAGCAAGCAAGTAATACTTTATTCGATAGATGTATCATAAAAGTACAAACATAAAAATACATACATACATAAATTTCAAGTATTACAGTCCTCATAAAAGTGTTGCATCAAAACAGTTAAAACTGGGGGAAAATATCATAATTAAAATTCATACTAAGTCATGATCTGTGCACGAGTGAGACACCAACCTTAACCAGATAATCCAGGCGCTGGCCAAAAACTTAGCGACCCCGCAAACAATAACCATACAAGAGGTATTGGAAAGAATAATTCGAAGGGCTGATCTATGGTCCCTAACTCCTAGCTTCCTACAGACTGGCTTCAACCATTTATCTCTGGCCTGTTTGTATGCTTCACATGCAAAAAGGAAATGGCCCAGGGATTCTTCCGGGCAGGGACAACCTGGGCATTTCAAGTCCTCTTCCCTCCTATCTTTCCATCCTGCCATGACATTTTTAAGGGGGAGAATGCCATATCTAAGTGTCAGAAATAAAGTTCTGTCTCGAGGGGTCTGTATGAAGTCCAAGAAGGGTTCTAACTTAACAACAAGCTTGTGTTCGAAAACTTTCTCCGTTAAGGGACCCCAATTTGGGTTGAGCAGAACCTTGGCCTCTATCCACTCCCAGTATAGTCTTTTCACTGTTTGTTTTGGTGGGGGGGTTTGGGAGACCCAGGAATCGCTCAATCCAAAAGATACCACAAGCTTCTTTAGATTGTTTAGCCACTTTATTTTATTTGAAACATTCAGGCTAATTAACTCGTCCAGCACTAAAGCATATTTTACTAATTCCGGGGTCCTTCTAAGGCGCACCCAAAATAGTAGTGGTCGGAGTTGGACTATTTCAGAAATAAATCTCTTACCCAAATCAGCAAATAAAGGTTTTAAAGGGGTTCGAGAAAGGGAGCGAGACTAAGTCTCATAAACTTGTTCTCTGCCACCACCAGTGCTTTAATGTTCTCAGTGCCCCATAATTCAGATCCATAGACCGCAGAGGCTAACGCCTTTCCCTCATAGACTGCTAGGGCAGGGGCTATTGGTCTACTAACTGAAAGACGTTGATTCTTTAGGATAGCACCGGAAACCCTTTTAAGATTTAAAACCATTTTACACAAGTGGGATTCCCAATTCATTTTATTAGCAATTCTAACCCCGAGATAATCAAATTCATCCACTACCTCTAGGGGGGACCCATTCAAGGAAAGATAAACCTTCCTATGATTTCTTTTTACGGACATGACCATCAACTTAGTTTTTGCAGTATTTACCGTTAACCCACGGTCTTTACAGAACACATTAAAACGGTCAAGGAGTTTTTGCAGGCCTTTGGGGGTTTTGGACAACAGGAGGGTATCATCAGCAAAGAGGAGTGTGGGTGTTTTCTCCCCGGCAAGGACAGGGGCATCCGCTGGGTCCTCTCTCAGGTGATCCACCACCCCGTTTATGAAAAGAGAAAACAAAGTCGGGGCCATCACACAACCCTGCCGCACCCCTCTGCTGACAGGGATCCTCCTGGTTAATTGCCCCTGGTCCCCCCATTGGATCCTTGCATAATTTCCTTTGTGCAGTCTAATTATGAACTGTAACAAATAACTAGGAAATCCCAAATCCAGGAGAACCTCCCAGAGTTTAGCACGTGGGATAATGTCGAAAGCCGTTTTCAGATCTATAAAAGCCAGGTATAAACTCCCTCTGGCTATAGACACAGACTTCCAGTAAACCGCACAAAATCTAAAGACCTGGTCCATGGCGCCTACATTGCGTCTAAATCCGGCCTGGAAGTGGGTCAAGATATCATTTTCCATTAACCACATCTCTGTCCGGTTTATGATGACCCTGCCAACTACTTTTTGGATGGTATCAATTAAACTAATTGGTCTGTAGTTGGCAGGGTCCTCTCTATCACCTTTTTTAAATATGGTAATGACCTCTGCACCTTTCCTTTCCTTCTCAATATTTTTTATTAATAAACATGTTCGCATTTACAGGCGCTACAAAAACTGAAAAAGAATGAACGAAGGACAATTTGAATAAATTAAATTCCTCAAGAATTAAAGGTGATTTTCTAAACTTGTTCACCTTAAACAATCATACTCTTCATGTGTATTTGTATCTTTGGAAAGTAGGCATGCTTACTTCAAGAACGCTAAAATGCAATTACAGACTCTATGTTTCTCTTGTGATCAAGAACGCCATATCCTTTGGAACAAATCTCAAAACTAGGTATGACTTTGGAAGGAACTTTCAACCAACTCTCAAAACCGAATAATGTTCGCATACAAAATCCAGTGCAACACCGCCAGTAGAAGTGCATCTTAACTAAATGTAACCATGTTAAATAAAGCAAATCGAATGCTAGTCAAGAAGCAGATGACAAATATTAAAATTGACCAGCAAGCATGACAGGTCATAGAGTTTTTAAGCCTCCTGAGTTGGCCTCTGAGGGTGTTTACCCCAAATCTACCCCAATTGGAAGCAAAAAACCCCATTGACACCAGGGATTTTTTGGGGGGAAGCAAGTCACCCAGAGCATGTGCCTGCTCCCCTTCCCCACACCCAACAGTTTTTCTGCCCCCACTTATGGGAATATTGAGGAAGTTTATTGCTATTCTGCCCCAGGGGTCAGAAAGCCCACTGGACACCAGGGAAAAATAAGCCCCAAAAAAGAGGGGATGGGGCACCACACCGTGGCATTGGGTCATGTTCCCATCCCGTTAGGTTGCAACAATCATTCTGTGGTTCCCTGGGAACGTGGATAGGGGGTGTTTACCCCCAGCAAGCCCCCCCCCAACCCTGGGCAGAAAGTCCACTAGTCATCAGGGACAAAAATTCCAAATAAATACAATGGTAGAGGCTACCTGACTAGGTGTGTTCTTTAGGCCAACGCCACAACAGGTGCAGCAGCTATTCTTCCTTCTGCGGGTTGATTGAGAGAGCTCATTCCACCCCACCTGAGGAGCATACAACTCACTATTTACTAGGGGGAAAAGATTTTAAAATAAAAAAGTAGGGACGGCCTTCCAAGTCATCGGTTCGTTCCCCCAATCCCAGAATTGGAGAGGCAACCTTTCTGACCACCCTTGAGTGTCTAGTTTTCAGATTTGTCTAGGGTAGGAAGGATTCCCAGGGTGGCAGGTGAATCCTGGCCCATAATCCACAGCTTCCCATAGCTCAAAAAAGCATTGGATATGAGTGGGTTGGGTTGGGTTTTGGGCCTTTTCTGTCGTGGGTGCTACTGCTACTCACACAAGTTGGGTACTGTTTTTATTAAGACAAGTGTGGGAACGCCGGATGGTAAGAAATTTGTGGGTCTCCATAGATTCCAGAACTCTATCTCACAGAAATATGAGGTACATGTGAATTTGTTGCCAAAGTTTGAGGTTTGAAGGGTATTGTGGGTAAACATCTTCATGGGATCTATCCAAGGCACACCACCAGGATGTCAAGCTTTCAGAACTTTTTGAGTTTTGTAGGTTTCCCTGAGTTGCGGTTGCCCCTATGCTCAAATATCGCAGCTACCCCTGACACCAGGCAATTTGTTTGAAAGGAAATGCTGATATTTCCATGTTCTGTTTTGGGATTTTTTTGTGTTGCATGCACTAGGTAGAGGCACACAAGTGGGGTAGCGTTTTCATAAGGAGAAATGTGGGAGCAAAAAGTATTATAACATTTGTATTCTGAACTAAATTTCATTCCATTATTGGCATCCAAATGTTAGCCAATGTGCAAGAAGTATCACATTTTGCATATTGCCATCATAATACAGGTAATCCCAAATTCAGAGGTGTACAAATACCGACTATTCCTAAACTCAGTTTCTTCTGTACTTTTCAAAAATACAGAGGTTGCCTTCATGCTCATCCATTCATTAGGTTCTGCCCTAAGAATTCTGCATGGTCATCCTTGAAGGCAAAATCATTACAAGCTTTTATTCAGTTGTTCGAGGTATCCTCGGGGCACTGGCTATAATACAAAAATATAGCACTCAGGAGTCATGTGGCTCATCTGCTAGTACTGACAGTCCCTCTGTTCATATTTTTTACAGTATCAGAGTACTTGTGGTTCCCATCATATCCCTCACAATGCATGGATTTTCAGGCACTTTACACCTGATGCCGACAATTGACTATGGGGCATATGTAGGTAATTTTCGTTTTGCGAATCTCAAATTGCGATTTTTAGGGAATCGCAATTAGAGAATCGCAAAACGAAATGTAGGTAGGATTAGCAATTTTTTTTAGCGAATTCCACTTATTCCTTATTTGCGAATCGCAAATTGAGATTCGCAAATAAGGAATACCTTCTCATTCATTCCTATGGGCTAGAAGGCCCATAGGAATGAATGGGAAGACATTCTCAATTTGCGATTCTCAGTTAGAGAATCGCAAATTGAGAATGCAATTTCATGGTTGTAAGGGTGTCAATAGAACACCCTTTTGCACCCCTGAAATTAACATGTCTGCACATGTGGCCCACATACATGCCCTAAGGGCATGTATATGACCCACATGGAATTTTGAAAAAAGACAAAAAGTGCATTTTTCAAAGAAATCGCAAAATACCACCAAACAGAAGTTGGTGGTATTTTCCGATTCCTTAAGCCAATATTCGCACAACTTGGGTGCATCCTACATCGCATTTAAGGAATCACAATTTGCAATTCCTTAAATGCAATAGCAAAACAGGAAATCGCAAATTTTGCGATTCCTTATTTCACATGTGGGTTTTTGTGTGCTACATAGCACTCTGCCCTAATTGCGATCACAAATGCTGAAATTCTGCGAATTTCAGCATTTGCGAGCGCAATTAAGCTTCCTATATATGACCCTATGTCATTTACACATTTGTGAAAATCAGGGACGTGCATGTTATGAGATGTGCTACTTACATAAAGAAACCTCAGCACTGCACCCTGTTTTTCCTACCTATGCTATCATAGAGAAAGATCAATGAATGTTTGAAACTTCAATCTCGATCGCCATTTGAAGCATCAAAGACATCCTTCATGTTCAGAATGGGCACTTCCTGATGTTTCACTAACTAGAGGCAGAAACAATGCTATATCTGTCTTTTTCTTTTTAGGAACTAAACTGAAGACCAAAATACACGAAGGAGATATGCAACTACAAGACAGAACCTGCACTATAAGTAAGCCCCCTCTTTATCCATAGACTACCCACATACAGATGTTAGGGCTGACTCGCAACAATACACAAGTTGCTTCTTCATATTGAAAGGAGAATATCATGATTAACATTGACATACTATGTGGGAGGGACCATACTGCCTCTGTTACAGAAAGGACACAGGAATTCTTTTGTAGATGATGCTCCTGCAAGATGATAAACCCAGCCACAGCTTGTCCATATGCGCTGAGAAACCACTCCCCCACCTGTTTCCCCAGCCGGAAGAGTGTCTGTCAGGCTCAACAACGGTCAGCCTGACAGACACTCTTCTTGTTCATGTCAGGCAGCCAGGAGCTGTATACGTGACCTCTCCACCTGGCAAAAGTGCCTTAAGACCCTCTCCCTCATCACTGATTGCCTCGAACCTGGGCACTTCAGTTTTAAGCCTTGAAGTGCCCAGGACCAAGTGTCAGTCTGTGAGACCTCTTGACAAAGTGGGGTGGGGTCAGCAGTGTCTCTGACCCTATTCCACTCTGTGACGAGTGAGGGACTGCTGCCTTGCCTCCAGCCAATGAAGGAAGGCAGCATCCCAACCCTCCTGGGACCTCCGAGGCTTCCTTCTCTACAGTGAAGGCAAGTTGTATGTGTTCTTTATGTTTGGTGCTCGTGTGCGTGTATGTATGAATGTGTGTGTATTTGTGAGTGAGTGTTGTGAATGGGTGTGTGTTTGTGAGTGTGTGTTAATAATGCATGTGTGTGACTGAATAAGTATGCGTTAATGTGTGGCTCCCCGCCTCCTTCCTGGTAAAATTACCGGCTGCCACTGGCTAAAATCATGTGGCCAATATCACTCCAGAATGCCTCAATTTAGTGAGAGTGAAATTAAGGTTGAGGAAAGATAAGTGAGTGACTAGATAATCACGCATGGCATTTATAGATTTTCATGAAAGGCGGAAATGTTCTCTAAGCACAACACTATCAGGGCAAATTTCCAACTTTCTAAGCAGCCCCTTAGAGAATTGGGTGCTAAGGGACTGGCGCTCTTATAAAGAATAATATATTTAACATTGTACAGAACAGCTAATTTCCTACTATTTCCTTGGTAATTCTGGCGGGTGATTTGTTAACCTGCAGTATTACGAACATGCCTTTTTGATAATAGTTTGAATTTCCAAGCTGATAATTCTAAAACGAATACACTGATACTATGAGATATATTACATTCCCAGTGCTCGTTAAAAATAATTATATTAAAACGAATGCTATCGAAAGTTTAAAAGCTTACAATATTTTTTTGTATTCTCTTTGCTGTTTAGTAAAAGGAGCTATACCCACATCCCACCTCTTTATTGGGAACTAACTTTCAGAGTTTCCCTGGCTCTTGGAGTTCCGTAAATTTCAAGATTGTTTTTTTTTCAAAACCTCGTTCTTTTGGCATATTCGAATGTGAAAATCATAGGCTTGTTACCTCAAGATGCTTTATACATCTTATAATTTAAACATTGCATTTACTCCACATTCCTTGGAGAAAGCTTAATATAAAGATGATTATATGCTACTGAGCCAGAGACACCAACTCGCTTGAAGAAATAACTCTATTTATGGTGACGTTGCTATTCATTCGAACGGATTCAATATTTCTCTCTTGTTTATGTCACCGCTATAGCAACAGTAATCCTGTTATGAGTAATCTTCAGAAAACTATTGACTTTGGCTGAAAATGTATGTCCACCAGGAAAGACTCGTACTTATTCGTGTTACAGCTTGGATACATAGTGTATAATTATAGGCCTGTCTCTGAAAGGATCACAATAAAAAAAAAATAATGCCCAGACTAGAGCAGTTCTTATTTTAGTCTCATGATTTGCTCCTTCTCTGTTAAACTGAATGTTATTGTATCATGGTCAAAGAAAAACGAAAGCTAACCAAAGTTCAAAGGGAACATTTGTTACATTTAAGGCAAGTACTATTTGTTTATTTTCTTCATTTTTTCTACAGTGATATTCAAATTAGAGGTGTCAGCGTATTTCCTGGACAAGGAACAGGTAAGTTATGTCCTGAGTACTACCAAGGTGTCCTTGGATGGAGAGGTGCTAAATTGTACTTTGAAGAAACAATGATATTGGTCACAAGAGTGTCCCTGGTGCGTGTAATGAAGCGCTATGTATCAAAAGGGAACCCTTCATCCGATTAATTCACATACACCAAGAGGCAGCATGCGACAACCTTAATTTGACTTCCATGTGGACTAGAGGCTCTTTCGTCCTCACTTACAGATAAATCTAACAGGAAATTCAGTTTCAACTCTGAAACCTTTTAGTCAGTATTGGGGCTATTTTTTTCCTGATGGTAAATTTAATTAATTCACGATCTTCTAATCAACTGGCCTGATTCAAAAAGGTAAACTTGCACTTTTGAGTAAGTTTACTAATATTTTGGTATTTCTGAACTATGAGCTAATAGTAAGTTTACGGGGTGCCTGAAACTTGCCTCTTCCAAATATCTATTTCTAAACTCCTTTTAGGAGTCAGAACAAGTTAGTGATGTGCAAAAAGTAATTTTGCAGTTGCAAACTCGGGGCCCGATTCACAGAACTAACCTAAGACAAAATCCTAAACTTACTACCATTTTGGTATTCACAGAAGGCACTTACTCATTTTGGTATTCACAGATGGCACTTACTCATCTCGGTATTCACAGAAGTTAGGAGTCCTAACTTTAGGAATACCGAAATAGTAAGTGCCTTCTGTGAATACCAAAATGAGTAAGTGCCTTCTGTGAATACCAAAATGATAGTAACTTTAGGATTTTGCCTTAAGATAGTTCTGTGAATCGGGCCCTCAGAATCTGAGAATTTGCTATTCCAAAAATGCTTAGTTATCTGGCTCCTAGTTCTTTTATATGATGTGAATATTTTGGTATTTCTGAACTATGAGCTAATAGTAAGTTTACGGGGTGCCTGAAACTTGCCTCTTCCAAATATCTAATTCTAAACTCCTTTTAGGAGTCAGAACAAGTGAGTAATGTGCAAAAAGTAATTTTGCAGTGGCAAACTCGGGGCCCGATTCACAGAACTAACTTAAGACAAAATCCTAAACTTACTACCATTTTGGTATTCACAGAAGGCACTTACTCATTTTGGTATTCACAGATGGCACTTACTCATAACTTTAGGAATACCGAAATAGTAAGTGCCTTCTGTGAATACCAAAATGAGTAAGGCCCACATGCATCATTGTGACATTTTGCACTTCCTAATTTGCGAAAAATAAGGAATCGCAAATTAAGAAGTGCAAAATGCTATGCATCATTATTTTCGGTATTCATTTGTGATTCGGTAAAAATTGCAATTTTTACCGAATCCCAAATGAATACCGAATTCTTAAGTTAATTTTCGCAATTCCCATTGATTCCTATGGGCCAAAAGGCCCATAGGAGTCAATGGGAATTGCGAGTGGCACTTAGAAAATTTCATGGGTGCAGGGGGGGGTCCAAAGGACCCCCCCATGCACCCCTGAAATGTATTTTTCGCATCATGTTTCACACACACATGTCCTAAGGACATGTGTGTGTGAAACATGAATGTTGAAAAAAAAAACATTTTAAGCATTTTAAACACTTTTTCCAAATTTACCGAGTGGTTCAACCACTCGGTAAATTTGGAACCCTAATTGCGAATTTCCACTTGTCAAAGTAATGATGCATTGCTTTTAAGAAGTCGCACATCTGCGACTTCTTAAAAGCACCCGCAATTTTAGAACTCGCAAAAATATTACGAATTCTAAAATTGCTTCATGCATCCCAAAAAGCACTTTTGCATTTGCAAGCGGCCGATTTTAAGGAATCGCACCGTTTGCGACTACAAAAATGCTTGATGCATGTGGGCCTAAGTGCCTTCTGTGAATACCAAAATGGTAGTAAGTTTAGGATTTTGTCTTAAGATAGTTCTGTGAATCGGGCCCTCGGAATCTGAGAATTTGCTATTCCAAAAATGCTTAGTTATCTGGCTCCTAGTTCTTTTATATGATGTGAAGTTTTATGCTTTGCATATTAGCAGATCCTTTAAGATTCAATTACGTGTTTGTGAATCTTTACGGGCATGAAGAGCAAACCGCTTAGATAAACTAATACTACATTTCAAATTTCAAATCCTTGAGCATTGTCTTTATCCAACACTGGATATAAAGAGATGCTGGGCTGTTCACCACCTGTTATTTGATAAAGCAAGATAGGGGATCTAGCAGTATCCACAGCACAGTGGGGCCCTCCTTTCCCCTCCTGTTGTCCTTCCCCTCCTGTTGTTTATGATGCGGTCATTGTAGATCAGATACTCTGATTGAAGAGATTGCAGGTAATAGGTAAAATATCCCAACAGCCAATTTGGGCTCCATTGACGAAAAATGTAGGGCCTGCCAGTGTAAGACCTGTCAGCCTTAGGGTGGTCTTCGCCCAAAGTTTTGCCTGGCTCTACCATATTTTTCTACTATCCTTTTTGCTGGTCTTTACCAGTGCTAAAGTGCTTGTGGTCTCTTCTTAAAACATGGTAATATTGACTTATTGCCAATTGGCATATTTAATGTAATGATAAGTACTTAGTAGAGAGGTACCTCAAGTTCCTAGGACCAGTAAATTAGATGCTATTAGTGAGCCTGCTGCACATAATGTGCCACCCACTTAGGAGCTTTTTAAGCATGCCTCAGGCCTGCCTTTGCAGCCAGTATGTGCAGTTTTAAACTGCCATTTCGATCTGGCACAGGAAACCTTCTGCCAGGCCCAAACGTTCCTTTCTAATACATATATGACACCCCAGGGTAAGCTGGCCTAAACAGCACAAGCAGAGGAAAAGGCACAATGTATTTAGACATTGGGACATGTATTTTTAAGTTTTACATTTTCTGATAGTGAACAACTCTCAAATTAGTTTTTCGCTGTTGAAGGGCCTATCTCTCCCATAGGATAACATCAGAGTTATTTTATTACATTTAATTAAAAAAAAATCCAAATTGAAACAGGTACAGGTAAACAGTTCATGTTTGGTGTCTTTGTAATTGTAATATTAGAGTGGGATTTTAAATTACAATTTAGAAAATGACACTTTTAGAAAGTTTGCAATTTCCTGGCTTTGCCATTTAATGCTCGCACTGTCGGTAAATAAGAGATTTTAGGTGTGCCTCGATGGGTCATCAGTGGCAGGATAAAAGAGTGATGCTGGGCACAGCCCTACTACCAACTGAATAGACTGTGTCCTGCCTTCAAACAGAGGATTGCATGGACCCTTCGTTTGTCTGGAGGCAGGATACCTGAGCACTTTAAAAGGAATCCTCCAAAGGTTTCTCCTACTTAAAAAAGTCACCAGGTATAAATAATGGAAATCGGACATCAACTGTTCAGTACACTTCTGGAACTGTGTAAGACTGTGCCAGGAATATGGACTGCTGTGTTGCTGAATGGACTGTTACTGTGATGGACTGCTGGACTGCTACCCTGAAGGACTGTTGCCTGTTGTGCTGACCTGCTTCCATTCTGTCCACTCGACTTGAAAGTGGGCTTGAAGGTGCTCTAAGAGGGTTATGGGAGTTGCAGTTATGAGGACTGTGGAGGTTAATGTAATTGGTTGATTGGAAGGTGCAGTTTTTTGCTCAGACTTGAATAGGGAAGAAAGGTGAAAGTGAGCGTTTTTTTGCTGTACGCAAGGTAAGAGCATGTTGGGCAGGAGATTACGCCTTAGAGGATTAGGGTAAGGGCGAATGCTGATGTTTCTCTGTTAGGGATGGGTTCGTTTAGTGAGGTGTTTAGCATCAGTGGATGGGGAGTGGTTGCAGGGGGTGCTAAATGAATTGAAGGGATTAAACATGGAAGAGTTATGTAGTGGGGTAGAAACTGGTTTTGGCACTGCGGGGGTAATTTTAAAACCAGGGATGGAATTTGTGACGTATTGTTGATTACTTCGTGTGTATTAAGATTGACACATATAACCTAATGTTGATGATATTTAATTTAATTTGTAGTGAACCCCTGACAAAGGGCTATGGAAAGCCTGAAATGGGAATAACATCTACCTCTGAGGATGATTGATATATAGTTCTTGCTTCAGAAAAAGGCCTGGATTGGCATATCTGCTGCATTAAAAATATAATATACACTGTGCCTCTCATGTGACATGACAAAATGATATCAGTAAACATGAACATTTTGGAATATAAGGAATAAAACTGATTTGAACGTGGAAAAAGTTGAAGGTGCTCTGCCAGCCCATTTGTGGAACCAGCAGAACCAACGCATCTCCTCTGCAGTGCGGCTCAACCCCGAGCAGAAGGGACGCACTGTCTCGGCTGCCTGAACTTTTCCAGCCCCTGGACTTCACATCCCAACTTACAGCCTCATCAGAACCACCACGTGCAATGCATCTTAGATGCAGGCCCTTGTTCCACAAGAGTCTCATCAACAGCGGCCTCGGCGATTACTCCACATCCCAAACACCGCAACTTCTTCAGAACCAGCCGGTGCAAAATGAATACTCACACAAGACTTTTCATCACAGGCCCCTTTTTAGATGGCCTCTTTGAAGATGAAGCAGGACCTCGCATTGCAGACTTGCAGTGCCCCATGACTGACATTATGTGATGTATCTCTGAGCCAGACCTCACATTGCGTCTGCTGCATGGCACATCCTCAACACAATACTCTTCATTTCTTCACAACCAGGATTGAGGTACTGTGATCAGTGGGACTTCGTCGGCTCCTGCAGCCGGCCCGCACTCCATTGCGATCAGCCTGAACTTATGACTTTGTCCTGATCCAGCATGACTAGATAACCACAATTGCCACTTTGTGCTTTTTGGCACTATTTTTCACAGAAAACTTCAAAATTACATATCGCCCCTTCCACTGTTTGGATTTTTTGTCATTTTGGTCTTGTTTTATCTATAACTATTTTTCAAATCTGGTATGGGATCGTTCTTGTGTTTCCACTTTATTACTGTTTTAAGTTCTGCATATATACTTTACACATTTCCTCAAAGTTAAGCCTGACTGCTCCATTCCAAGCTACTAGAGGGGTGCATACATATTAATTTGGAGTTGCTTGCGACTTCACCCTGACAAAAGTAGGTGTTCACTGCCCTAGAACAGTGAACACATCTCTTACAACCTGTCTCCAAATGAGGTGAGTAGCCTGAGAGTTTGGCAGACAGGGTACTCTTTGCAATGAATTACCCGCGCCTTCAAACTCTAAATCTGGCCTTTTGGCTTTTTTATGGTAATAGAAATCCTACCAGAGGGCTAGGTCAAAGCTAATCATGTCGTAGTCTTCTTAAAGTCAGATAGCTGATGAACAAGGTCTTTGAAGCCATTGATTTGAGAAGCAAAGCTTAGAGCAGAAACATTGAAATTTCACCAATCCAAGGTTTTCTCATTGATAGGATACTTTTTTTGCCTCTTCCAGTCAGGAATTCTACCTTTGAACTCATTTTCAGCAACTTTTATAGAGGTCCAGTAGGGCATGCATGGCGGTGTATCCAGCAAAGACTTCTCAAAATCGCATACCTTTGACATAAGGCCTGCTGAAAAACCTGCCTAAGGCTCCCAGGGCTTCGTGGACAACATTCAGTGGCTAAGATCCAATCTAGCAGTGGCATCCTCAAGGTCCAGTCCTGGTTCAATTGCAATTGGTCAACTAATCATTCAAAGAAAAGCCCTCAAAGATTGGTGTAGCCACACAGACCCTTGGAGTCCACTTCTCAACCCTGCTGCAAAGGGTGCAGGTTCAGCCCTTCACGTTTTCTCAAAAGTCACAGACAACAGGCTAAGCCCTTCTCTGTTCACCCACAGGTCCAGATGTGTTCTAGCACCAGCTCCCTTCTATTTGGGATGTCCAGGATGGCTAAAATGTGCCCTGTGATCAAAACATCTCTCTTCACCAGGTCACAATTAACTACGAATGGGCAGGCCATACCCAGGTCCTTTTCAAGTTAATTACGTTCCTGAAACCTCCCCATCTGTCCTTCCTGAGGGAGGATGAGTCACACTCCTTACACCCAATTCTTCCTGTCAAAAAGCTCAAACAATTATTTGTACTTTTATAGCTTTTTTCACACCCCTTAGAGGGGGAAGTATTGCAATGGTGCAGGGGCTGACATGCCAATGGAAATTAGCCCATTGCAGCATCAGGCAGGCAAAGTCTACCTTTTTGGATTGGAGCCCTTTGGAGCTTCAGGATGGCAAAGTCTAACTTTTATAGAGTTATTCTTCTTGTATACTTTAATTTCACTATTGAATTTGATTTTTAATATATATTGAATACAGTGGTTGAAGCATTTCCATAGCTTATCCCAAACCAAAGCAAAACAAATATTTTAATTATACTTTAGTTTTTCTCATGGGAACAACTACAGTCATATACAGTGAAAACAGCTTTTGGGAGATTGTTACTGTGGGAAACAGCCTAGCTTTTTTCACTTTTAAATGCTAGGTACACTACCTTTTGGGCTACAAGACCAACTTAGAGATGACTTAATAGTATAAAGTGGGGCTCCTTTCTGTCAGGGAGGTTATTCTAAAAGGTTCATCAGCAGGTTTGGAAGCTGCAGTGGTCAGGCTACACATGTGCTTCCTTGCCAGCTTAGTAAATGGCATGGTATGTGATGCACTCCAAAGGTGACATTTAACTTTCCAAACCGTTGGTATATTTTCATGCACCATATACTATGGCTTTACTGGAAAGGTAAATATATCAATTAGCTATCAGCCAATTGTATAAAAGTGTAGGCACATCCACTGAGGACTGTACAGTAGTACCTCAGTGTACTGAAATCAAAAATTTGAAATAACAGTCAGCAACAATTGGGGGGGGGGCAAGCAAAAAGAGGGATTTTCTGACCCTGCCCTCCCCCAACTAAGAGAAAAGGCTCAACATAGCTTTTCACTTGGAATTTCTCTTAGTCTAATCTGTTTAAAAGCCATTACCATTGGTATGATCAGTTCCTGATTCCCATCCTGCTATCAAATCCACTCCCTATCATGAAAGGGGACGCCTCAAGTGTTTTAAACCTTCTATCATTGTTTGACTTTGAAAATATAGTTTCTCTGTCAAGCTAAGCCCCGCCCAATAACATTACATATGAGGATTCACTCTCATCTGTGAACCCCCATGGGAAAGGACAACCCATAGCCTACACACAAAACCATTCCAGCGGGTGAACAGTACCACCACATCCAGCAGGCTATGTGATCCATCCTTCCCCAGGTCAGATTTTTGACTCCAACGTAAGGCCAGCTCTGCCCAAAAGACAATCACTCATAAGCCACTCACAGCTGTCAGTGTCAGGATCTAGGCAACTGGCCACACACTGACAGGTGAATGCTCAAATCCAGTGCCGCTGGTATGCTTCACTTTTAGGTGTTGGGCTCAACCCTCAGGATAAAATCCCCTTCCTTCCGCTTGTTTCTACTACCTCCATCTTGGGGCTGGCACCCTTAGTCTGAGAATGTACCTGTTAGTTCAGGACTTCTATGGTGGACAATTAGTCCCACTCAAGGGTGACATACTCCGTCTGTACCCTGTAAAAGTTGGTCTGGTCTAGGACCCCTCTGTCTTCTGATTCTATGACAATAGAGAGAGTACATACTGGTCAGAAAAGGCTCCACCAATACCAGTCTTTGAGCTCTGTTCTCTGGTTTCCCAATGTAGCTGGCAAACACTTCCTCCACTTTAGTTTCGTCTTGGGTCTCTGTACCCTCAGCTTATGGAAGCACACCAAGAGAGTTGAAGTGAGTCATCTAGGTGTACCCATTCTCTGGTTCCCTACCCTCCTGTGGCTGTTTGCTGCCAAGTTTGCAGTCTATAGGCAAGTGGTGTCATACCCTTACCCTTCTCGGGACAGCTACCATCTTTACTTTGTGGGGACCAGGGGCAAAAGGCAAATATACTCCCATTAATGGACATTTATTAATCTACAAGGCCTCTCCTTGCGGATACTGTTCTAGGGAAACCTCTTCCCCGCTTTATGAAACTCCTTGAGTTTTATACATTGTAAATTGCTATTACTTAATTGCAATTCTCAGAAATTCGCAATTAGGTATTCGCAATATACAATTTTGATACATGTAGCCCTTTGAATGTTGTAAAATAGGGTGGTAAACTGTCTATAAATACGGGGTTTCTGGGAAAAATATCATAAACTCTTTGCAAAGGAAGATGAACCAAGGAGTACATATCACAGCAAAAAAGTCCTGTTATGGTTTCCTTCACAGACCAGGTGAGGCAAGCAATTGGACAACCACTTCAATTGGCTGTCAACCCACTGATTGCCAAATAACTATTTATTTATTTAAGAGTTTTAAATAGCGCTGGCAAGACCCAAGGATAACTGAGCTCTTTACATCAGAATATCTTTACAACAAGATAACAAGTCTAATCACATCAAAAGAGTTATATCAAGTCCAAACAGGGGATGCACATGGCGGAGGAGACATAGTAGGGGGGACTTAGGCAGAGCAGAGGGTGGGCGAATGATGATTCACTGGTTGAGATGTCGATTGAGGTGGAGAGCCTTTAACTGACTATTAAAGCATGAAAAGAGGGGTTCATCTTGATATGTACCGGTAAGTAATTCCAGATTTTAGGGGTGTTACTTGAAAAGAAGTGAGACAAAGTTTTTTGATTGTGGACTTTGGGAGGGATCAGGACATTGATGTTTGAGCTTCAAAGGTTTTAGTCAGTTCTGCCCTTTTGAGCTTAGAGGCAATGTATGTTGGTTTTCCCATGTATTGGACTTTGTGGCTGAGACAGGCTGATCTGAAGCTGCAGCGAGCTTCAATCTGGAGCCCATTTAGTTCTTTTAGGGCAGGGGAGATGTGGTCATATTTTTTGATTCCTGTGACCATTCTGATTGCTGCATTGAGAGTGGTTCTGATGGGTGTGAGGGGGGCTTTGGCTGTGCATGTTAATGTGGCATTCCGGTAGCCCAATCTAGACAGCATCAGCAGTTGTGTGGCATATTTGATATTGTCTTGGAGAAGGTAGGGTTTGACTTTGTTCAGGAGTTTAGATTGTAGAAGGCACTCTTCGCACTAATGTTTATATGATCTTCCATAGTTAATTTGGAGTCCAGAGTGATGCCTAGAGATTTGACGGAGTCAAGTAGTGATAGAGTGCAGTTGAGAACATCTATGGAGTTTATCCATTCTAGCATTGGGGGGCTGCTCTGTCTTTTATATGGGTACAATTTGTGTCTTATCTTGGTTGAACTTTAGGTGATTGTGAGATAATCAGTGTTTGACGTCTTTGAGGGCGCCATTTAGACAGTGGATATCTTCTATTGAGGAGATTTCCATGTCTAGCTGGGTGTCATCCACATATAAATGGAAGGGCATTTTTGCTTGGTTTAGTATGGCCCTGAGAGATTCCATGTAGATAGTAAATAGTGTTGGTGAGAGGACAGAGCCTTGGAGGATCCCCCGTGTTATTGCTGTTGTGTCAGAGGTCTGATTGGCTAATTTAATTTTTTGAGCGCGGTTAAGTAGGAAGGATGCAAACCAGTGGAGCACCGCCCTGTCTGCACCAATTGATTTTTTGAGGGAATCTAGGAGAAGCTTGTGGTTGAACGTGTTGAAGGCCACTGATAGGTCCAGGAGAATGAGCAGGCAGTATTGGTCCTCATCCAGGGAATTGTGTAAATCATCTATTATGTTCAGGATGGCTGTTTCCATGCTGCATTCCTTTCTGGCCCCTGATTGGTGAGGGAACAGGAGACTATTGTTTTTGATGTGATGGTTAAGTTGCGCAAGATCACATCGCTCCAGAATTTTGGCTAGGATGGGGCGACTTGAGACTGGTCTGAAGTTATTGAGTTTGTTCAATTTGCGCCCATATTTTTTATTATTACTTGACTGAGTTTGAGACAGTCAGGCATCACTTCAGTTTTCAGATAGCTATATGTTATCTTGTTCCAAAACGGAAGAGGAGAAGTATGATTTAGTTTTTTGAATGGAGAGGATAGGAGGGGGCCTTCAAGGTCGGAGGAGGGTTTGGATGTAGCAAGCAGGGAAGATATAGCTGCATCAATGAGTAATTTGAAAACCTTCCATCTTCTCTGGTTTATGTGGGACCCTGTGTATTGAATGTGATCGATGTTTTCCTGTGGGATACTCGTTGCTATGGGGGGAGGGAAGTGAGAAGAGGGGTTATCTTCATTTTTGAAAGGGGCGTCCCTGTTGGGGGAGCTGTTTGAGACCAATGGAGAGCTTGATTTTCGTGGTTTTATCATTGAAGGAGGCACATTTTTCATATTGTTCTTTGGATATCTGAGGGTTTTTTAGGGCTGGTTTGCAGGTTTGTTGATTGATGATGTCGAAGAGTTCTTTTGGGTGATTTTCCGCCTTAACTAGAGCGTTGCAGAAAAAGGAGGCTATTTTATTCTTGATGTGCTTTTTATACTTTCTGCATTCCTCTCTGAGCTTTTCCAGGTGGGCTATGGATGTGTATGTTCGCCAAAGTCTCTCAGCTGATCTGAGCTGCCTTCTTTCAATGTTGAGCTCTTTATTGAACCAGGATCTTGAGGGGTTTTTTCTCAGCTTTTTCATTTTCAGATGGGCTACTTGGTTCATGATGGAGGACATTGTTGAGTTGTAATGGGTGATGAGTTCAGTTGTTGAGAGGCTCTCTGATGAGGAGGGTAATAGAGACACCATTATATCTTAAAGGTCTTGTAAAAGAATTTGTCTGAAATTTCTCTTCCATTGGAAGGTTTTTTGCTTCCACGTGGGGGGGGCGATACTTTGTTCATGTGAAATAGGATGATGTCATGAGCTATCATGGCATCCAGGGTTGAGCCTTTTAATGTGGCTTTGACCTTTGCAATACAATAAGTTGTTGCCAAGTAATAGGCTGTTTAGGGATTGAATCAGGTTGTTGGTTTTACCGTTGAAGTGAAGGTTGACATAACCTAGGAAGATGTTGTTGGTGTGAGAGTGTGAGCAGTGTGCTATCATGTCCGCTAGGTGTTCCCCAAATGATAGTGTGTTACGTGGTAGGTGGTAGAGGAGATGACAGTCCATTGTTAAGTTGCCTTTCATCCTTATGGAAGGGCTGATATGTTCGAATGACGTGTAGGAGAAGGTGTCTGCTTCACCCATGTTGATGTTGCTCTTATGTACAATGGCAATGCTTCCACCACAGTGGTCTTTTCTATATTTCCAAATGATTGAGAACCCTAGTGGGACTAGAGTGTCCAAGATGGGGTAGGAGGAGTCACCTAGCTGAGTCTCTCTAATGAATGTGATATTTATGTTGTGATTCAAGATTGTTTCCGCTAGTTCTGTTGAATGCTTGGTTGCTGATCTGCAGTTTATGAGCATGCATTTGATCTCTCTAAAGTTAGCAGTATCTTGGGGAGGAGGAAAGGGGGATATTGATAAGGTTATTTAGTGGCCTGGTCATTGATGGTGGCATGGGGGCCTCCCTAGTCCTGTGATAATGTTGAATTTATATGGGGGGATGTGCCTAATATTCCGGGCTGTAGGATTTGGTTAGCTCTGACACCTCTTTCAGAGACATGGTGGGGGTTGTTATTTTGGGCTGCTGGGCTTTATTGAGAGGTGTTGTGGCCCAGCTGAGTGGTTGTGTCTTTGTTCGTCTTACGGGTTGTGTGCTGTTGTATGTGGTGGGAGTAAGGGTGATAGGTAGGGTTTTAACCTGAGTTTAGGTTCTTAATGATAATGTTAAGACCCTGAAGTAGTTTTTCTAGTTTTTTCTCTATACATGGTAGCCATTAATTTAGCTTGGACAAGAGCATTTGATTATGTGAGGAGCGATTGTGGGTAGATTGTTTCATGCTCTGCGGGGTAAGGCTGTCTGTAGTCTGAAACACTGAATCAGTGTGTCTCTTCATGTTGTGATGGGTGGTGTTGACCAGGGTCATAGAGTGCATGCCAGTGTCAGTTGGAGTCAAGGAGCTGGTGGGGGTGCAGTTGGAGGAGTTGTTTAGTTCTTCGATGATGATGGCAAGACTGGTGGATATGTTGAATCGGTCCCTTTGCACGTGTGTTCAAAGTGTATTGTTGGGCGCAAGAGGTAGACAATGTGGGTTGGGTGCATGAGTTTGAGAGGCCTGGGAGGGAGGGAAAGGGAGTATGGTTTGAGGGGGTGGATGGCAGAAGATTTGAGGAGTTGGGGCGTGGGATTGATAGAGGAGATTTGACCTATGCTGGTGTTGCGATTAGGGCTAGTGAGTGAGTTAGTGTGTGTGTTCTCCATATTCGATGCAATAGGGGTAATCTTGTGGATCAGTGACCTCCCCAGAATATTTGTTCTTTCCCTGCTGAGGTGGGGGATGTGCATTGTGAGGGAGTGAGTTAAGTTTGTGGTGTTACTCATAAGTGTTTCAGTGAGGGGAGGGTGATTGGTAAGAGAAGGAGTAGAGTTAGTGGAGTGTGTCTGGGGATATTTTATTTTGTTTATTGTTCTGTGAGGAAGAAAGGTTGGAGGGGAACTAGATATGCGGTTGTGATAACATGTTTTTAGTATAGGGGATATGGTTTCAAAAGATCGGAGGTTGGCCTTGTTGGCTTGTATCATTCTAGTCCTGTTATTCTAGATGGTTGTGATAGCATTGCCTTAGAAAGTGAGTGTGCAAGAGATCATTAGTTTGCAGCAATGAGGGGCCTTTAGCGGCTTCAGTGTTGTGAAGGTGTTTAGTTAGAATTGTATTCCATTTTGCTGTAGAAGATCAGATCAGTTCTCTTTGTACATTTTGAGGTGTTGCGGTAGAAGTATGCGATGAGCAGTTCAGGGTGTTGTTTAATTAGATGATGTTTGTATTTTTTGGCTACTGTGGTAAAAAAGGATTGGAGGGAGGGTGATGGAGAAGGAATTTGAGCAGGGATGTTTTAGTATGGGGTACTGTAGGGGAAGTGCAGCGCTACAGTGTTGTGTAGTAGGGATTCTGAGCTTCGTTGGAGGGGGTGCAGTGTGGAGGCTCTGTGTAGTAGGGCATCTCCACTAATTTGGAGAGTGTTTTAGGGCACAGAATAGCAGTCATCTTGCAGGTGAAGCATTGTGTCGGTTTGTGGGGGGTTGATGGGGGTATAAGCAGGGATATATATGTCAATTAGTGATCCTTAATCCAGGGAGTTCTTCCTAGCGCTCCAGCTCAGCACTCAGCTGATGATGTGGACTAGTGATTTACCTGTTGTCCATTCACACTTGTAATTATAGGACAGTTTGTAATTTGCATGTAATGAGATATACTTTCTATAGGAATAGTTGGTTAGGGGAGGGGAGTAAGTTATTGGAGGGTTAGAGGGAAGTTGAGGTGAACATTTGGCATGGTAGGGGCTATGGCACAAGATGGGCGTCATCCGGGGACACACTAGTCCAGTTCACAGGTAAGGATACCAAAGGCTGCAGATGTCACAACTAGTTGCACTGGGGGAGATTGTTGGAAAAATGCTGAATATGCAGCATAAATCACAGGGACCAGGATTAACCATATGTCAGTGGGTGGAGCGTGAGCAGCAGCGGCGCAAAACAGATAGTTCACCTTGAAAAAAAGCAGGTAGGACCAGTATAGGCAACAAAGTAAGATCATCTCACTAGAAACATCCAAGCTGGCCGTGGGTTCCTTACTCCAGGGCCAGTTGAATAGAGAACTCTGGCTGGTAGAGGATGTGGAGTACTACAGCGATCAACAGTGCACAGCAAAGGTGAGGTGGTATCTGTCTCCAGCTGCCAGATTCAGCCTGCAAGAAAAGTGGCAGTAGAGGGCAGACAGTTTATCCGGCAGGAAAGTCGGCCAGGATGGTGAATACCACCCTGATGGCGGCGGGCTCCTTCTACCATATCCATTCAGTAGGTGGGGCATTGCTCCTGCAGTCATCGGCACAAAAACAAGCAATGAGCAAAAGATTTGCTCTTTGACAGACGGCAGCCTGACTCCAAGCCATCGCAAATATGTGCCAGTCAAAGCTAGGCCCTTTCCTTTCGGCATGAATGCGGCGGGACCCACCTACTGCTCCTGTTTACTGTGGGAGGCAGTGGCGGTAACGATAGTAGGCAGGAACTCAGGTCTCTTCCACAATTGTCTCCGCAATGTCGGCGGGCTCCTTTCTCCAGAGCTAATCGGCCCCAGAGCTCTGACCAGCACCGGGTGCCCACTGCCAGCCAAACAAGAAATCAATTTCCAGCTCTTACTTGACATATGTAATTGGCTTCTTCTTTGCATGACTTTGTAAATTACTAGACTCTTTTATTCTTTTTATTCCATTGGTGATTTAAATATGAGGAAGAACAGCTGCAGAAAGCCACAATCAAAAAGGTGAAAGATAGGTTGGGGAGGGGATAACAAACAGTAACAAGGGCATCTGTGTAGTTTAAGGTCATGGATTGATGCTTACCTGTCTGTTCCAGAGGCACTAGTAATATATTAATAAAATTTGACTTCTTTTGAGGCTCTTTTGGGGCTTGGCGAAGATGGCGAGTGAGTGAGACGTGTCTCCCTTCGTCTCCCCACTCCCGGAGCCCAATCCGGCCTAAAACAGAGCTTTTCTTCCCCTGTAGCACTGGGACGAATAGATTGGTTGCCGTTGTCCCGGCTGGTTGCTACAGGAAGTAATGGCACAGAGCAGGAAGCTCGTGGGGGGGAGGAAATTGAGCCGAGGCCGGCAACGGACGGCAATAGTAAATGGCGGTTGGAGCTGTCCAGGCCCACTGAATCCACAGCTCACCCATAGACCAGCTGCAACTGGGGAGGTGCAGTCACAAGCCTCCAGATGCTGAAGGGAGTTGAGTGGGTGCCGGGAGGCGCGAAGACAGACCGTCGACCAGCGGAATCTGAGGCTGCTCCCAAGGGGTTGAGAGTGGGCGTGAGGCCTGTCGGACCGTGGCCTCCGATAGAATGCTCCCCTGCGAGTCTGGCAAGTGGGGACACACAGCGCGGATGCTCTTCCCACAGGTGCATCGGACAGAGCACTTGGCTGGAGTGTGCGGATCAGAGTGGCAGCTCAGCAGCATCGGGAGGCTGGGGCTCCGTGGGAAGGATAAATGCTCATAGGAGGCAGGCTGGGAGCTGGATAGTGCAAGATACGACCTGCGCTGGGGGCAGCTGCGGCCCGTGCTTCTGGGCAGTGATCTGAGAGCTGAGGGGGTTATCCTTGGACTTAGTGGAGCGGGCCCCGTGAGCCGGGCCAGAGGCTGCTGGGGCCACAAGGGATCAGCAGTTGCCCCACCTGCGCAGTTCTGGAGTGCGGATGTCGGCCGGCATTGCATCTGGAGGGAGTGGAATTCGGGGAGGCCTGGCAGATCTTCCATGAACTACTGCTCCTTGGGACTGTCATGCCTGGACAGGACAGGACAGTAATTTATGGGGCGGTTGAGTGGCAGAGGACAGCACAGTGGCCTCCAGATGGGTCCCTTCATGGGTCTACGGTCCTTTCAGAGCTTATGGCCCCACACGTGCATCACTGAAAGGGACTCCAGGAAAAATCACAGGGAGAGTAAGCAGGGGGAGACCTCTGACATCCCATAGAAAACCGGACAGGACAGGGGTGTTCAGAGATCATCACTGGGCCCCTTGGAACTCGAGCGGAAGGTGATCAGGGTGCTGCAAACCAGGGATCAGGATCTGACCAGAGATAGGTCAAATCTCCCTTTGGGACAGGGTGGATCGATCCAGAGAAGGAGGGAGAAGAGCTGCGGCCATAACATCCGTAAGGAACAAGAAAGACTGCACATTAAAAGAGATTTTGACAAAGCTTCTGCCCTCCGGCAGTGGGCACGGGAGAGTCTCACCACAATGACACAAACGGGGTAGGATGCAGAAGCTCATGATGCCCCGGTTACCCACACCTTTCTGGAAATTTCTCTTCAGCACGCTAGGAGATGACTCCCAGACACTGAAAGGGGAGATAGCAAGAGAGATAAAGGAGTTGCAGTGGGACATTAATGCAGTGGGGGAATGGGTGGCATCTATTGAGGATCAGGAACAAGCATAGGAGGATGAGGTAGAGCACCTACCTCAAGAGGTTCTTCGGCTCCAAGAGCAACAGATAGACCTTCAGGCCCACACAGAAGACCTGGAGAATTGCTCATGTCGAAATAACATTCATGTTAAGGGAGTGCCGCCTTAAGAAGAAGGGACGGACATCACGCTTTACCTGCAGGGCCTCTTCCGAAGTGTGCTAGATGCTCCTCCAGATTTGGACATTAAAATAGATAGAGCGCACAGAGTAGGTTTCCAGAGGAGAGCACCGGTGCCCCCACCAAATATCCTGGCTTGCATCCCAGATTTTTAGCTTAAGGAACGGCCAGGGATAAGCAACCCATCTGATATTAAGACCATCCCATCACCTTATATCAGGATCTGGCTCTAATATCTCTACAAAAGCTAAAAGAGTTCCAATAGCGACCACGCATCTCCGGAACCAAGGCATATCATATTCATGGGGGCACCCCTTTGGGCTAATCTTCAAGTGGCAGGGCAAGCTGCACCAATTTCGCTCACTGCAGGACACTTTCTGGTTGCTGGTTATTGAGCATCCTCAATCAGAGGAGCGAGAGAACCGACCGACTCACGTCCCTAGGGATAGCTGGAATAAGGTCACCGGTAGGAGACGCACGGAGCCAGCGACGAGACCAGATCCTGTGACGATGGCACAAGAAAGAAAATTGGTGCTAGAGACCTGTCTTGGGGAAAATCCACCCAAACACCCAGAAGGACTGAGGGACAGATAAGAGGGATTAGAAGGGCTGGCGGGTGGGGGGCATCACCTCACGGGAGCAGGGGGGCACTGGGACTTGGCCACACAATGCTCCTGAATGTTTTAGACACCAAGGGCACACGCACAGGTTTGACGGGCCCTGGACATTATGTTGTTCAACTGGGATTTCAAAATGGGGTTAGAGAGGGGAGGGTGGGACACTGGTACGCAGAAGGGATAAAGCGCAAGCACTGGTGATTGGGCAGGAAGGGGCGGATAGAGGGAACGGGAACATCTCTGACATTGTGGGTCAGGTCAGAAGGATGCACCCCCACATTGAGTTATGTCCCACACTTTGCTGAAAGTTCTCACTCTCAATGTGAGAGGCCTCAATAACCCCATTAAACAACTGTCCTTCCTTTCCTATCTGGAGAACTCGGAGGCAGATGTGTGTCTCCTCCAGAAAACACATCTCCTCTCCAAGGATTGGCATAGGATGCCGTTTTGAGTTTTCCCACACCTGTTCTTCTCATCCGCCTCTGATAAGAAAGCTGGGGTGACTATCTTGGTGGCTAAACGATTTAAGGGGGCAGTGGGAGAAAAAGTGGCTGAGATCAGGGAAAGGCTCTTGGCTTATACGATACAGGTCAGGACACACCTCAGTCCTAGGTACTGCATACGCACCCAATACAGGCCAAGAATTGTTTCTGAGATCGGCCCTCAAGGAGGTCATGGACAGACAAGAACTTAGGATGATAATAGGGAGAGATCTGAACGTAGTTATGGACGGGTCATTAGATAGGACCGGGAATCGATACTCACAGACTGGAGTGATGTCGCAGGAGGGCAAGGATTGGCTTCATTCCATGGGCTTGTTGGAGGGAGGCGCTCCCCGTGCGTCGCAATTCTTGTATTTCTCTCATGCACACAAGGCATATGCCCACCTGGACTACTTACTGGGTATGGTAGAGATCAACAAGATGGTGGGGATGTGGACATCCTTCCGGCGGCACTGTCTGACCATGGGCGGTGGTGGTCTCCCTACATTTGCCACAACAGCGGAAAACACAGGGGGGCTGGAGATTGAGGAAAACTTTGCTCCACAAAGAGGCAGTGCATAAGCTGCTCACTGAGTGCATCAAGAGGTATCTCCAGGTAAATATACCCCTGGCTTCCCTAAGGGGAGCTATGAAAGCGGTAGTGAGAAGGGAGCTAATTGCGATATCGGCGGTGGACGCTAAGGAATGTAAAGAGGAATGTAAAGAGAAGAGGGCAGACCTCACAGCACAGGTCTTGAAGCTAGAAAGGGTGCATATACGGACAGGGGCCCCCAAGGAATGGTGACATCTGCGTGTGGCACGGGCCCAACTGTTGGGGCTACACCTCGACAAGATTGAGTATTCAGCACTGACACTAAAACAATCCTATTATAGTGGCGGGGACATAACGGGACGCATGCTGGCAAGTAAACTCAGAGCACTCAGCAGATGAGAGTACAGATGACTGACGAGGGGGAGGGACTCACAGAGGGCAAGGACAGGGCAAGGACATAGCGCAGGCCTTTGGGGAATTCTACACAAACGCATACATCGCAGGTCTAAAGCCCCAAATGCCTAGCGCAGGCATTTGGGGAATTCTACACAAACTTATACACCAAGGAAACCGGAACACCTTATGTCAACCTACACACGTCCGCACTAGTGAAGAACCAGGAGTTGTTAGAAGCCCCAGGAGTTGTTAGAAGCCCCGATTCAGATTAAGGAGGTGATAGGGGTAATAACACGTCTGAAATCGCTAAAATCGCTGGGGCCAGCCGGGTTCTCTGTGGGTTTTTACAAATCCTTTTTTCCAGCTGCTAGCGCCAATCCTGACACAACTGTTTAAATCATGTATGGGGCCGGGTTCGATCCCCACAGATATGTTAGCAGCCTCAATTGTAGTCCTTCCTAAGCCAGGGAAAGTTAGGAAGAAATTGAGCTCTTATCACCCAGTGTCCCTATTGAATGTAGATCTCAAATTGTTCACAGGCATCCTGGTTGTGAGACTGGGCCCTTTGATGAACAGAATCATACACCCAGACCAAGCAGGATTTATCCTGATCCGGCAAGGAAGCGACAACACAAAAAGGATTCTCCACTTCATAGACAAGGCCCACCGCACAAATATGAACGCACTACTGTTGAATGATGATGCAGATAAAGCGTTCGATCGGGTCGATTGCAATTTTCTTGGGTCCACGTTGGCAACTTCGGGCCAGGGGAGCGATTCAGAGCATGGATAGTGAGCTGTTATAGTTACCTCACTGACTCTATTAGGGTAAATGGGATCTCGTCACATCCCTTCCATGTTCAACGGGGTACCGGGCAGGGGTGCCCACTATCGTCCCTTTTGTTTGCCTTATACATTGAGCCGCTGGCGCAGAGGGTATGGGAAAATCCAGACATCAGTGGGATTCCATTCCCCGGGAAATGACACGCCATTCACCTATATGTGGATGACATATTGGGCTCACTGGAGAACCCCAAGAGGTCGGTCCCGGCATTTTTGGTAACACTGGAGGCCATTGGTGAGGTATATGGCTACAAAGTCAACAATGGTAAATCGCAGATCCTCACTCTGGCGGGGACACGGTTGGGCCCTCAATTGGAGGGTGATTGGTGTCTGGGGATTCAAGTTACAAGCGCGGTCCCTTACCTGGGGATCGAGTTGGCCCCATCAGTCCCACTAACAGTCACAATGAACTATGATATTCTCACTGGGCAGATCACAAAGGATCTGCAGGCGTGAAAATGCCACTAGCTGTCATTAATTGGTCGGGTGGCCGCAATAAAGATTTCGGCCCTCCTGAAAGCAATGTATTTGTTTCAGACACTACCAACCAAACCACCGGCTGGAGTACTCAGGGCTCTACAGAAGGAGATGTTTCATTTCATATGGGCTGGAGCAAGACCTTGCATGTGACAAGAGCTGGGTCACCTGAAGGCGGAGGAAGGTGGGCTTGGGATACCGAACCTGGACGAGTACTATAGAGCAGCCCAACTGCGATACTTGGTGGAATGGAGCAGGGAGGAATCCACAAAGCGGTGGCTGTTCCAAAATAGAGCACTGGCCCAGATCTCATTATGGAAGTTTCCCTTTTTGGCAAAGGTGGACAGGCCACATGGTCTCATTGGGTCCCCCATCACTAGGGAGGTTTCGGGTGCATGGGAGAGGGCTGCTCTGAAGAAGGGACTCACAACATTTCCCCCCCAATGAACCCTTGTTTGAAAATAGGGAATTCTTCCCAGGGACGGATGCTACGGCCTTTAGAGCTTGTCAATCCACGCATTGCAAAGCAGCGGGCCACATGTTTGACTTTGACAGGATTATACCATTCACACATTTGACGCACTCCCAGAGAGTGAGAAGTACCGTTACATGCAGCTACGGCACTGGCTCCTAAACCCAGACATATGCCCCAATGTATACAGAAAGCCGACTAAAAACATAAAATGGCTGATTACAAAGTTGTCAGACAAAAAAGTTGATCTCAGAGCTATATGATATGCTGCGCACGTCGACCCCTACAGAGCCTACCAAGTTTGAAAAGATGGGTGAAGGAAATAGGCTGGGATCTCTCGAAGAAAGAGTGGGGGAACATCTATTATAGGGTCAAACATACTGCGAGGAACACCGCCAGTAAGAAAATCGCATTTAAGATAGTTAAATACTGGTACTTGACACCTGTGCGTCGGAACCAAGGGAACCCAGACCGTAACCCTATCTGCTGGAAGGGGTACGGGTCAGATGGGACTCTGTTACATTTGTTATGGGACTTCCCGGTACTGTTCACTTACTGGCATCTGATTCTAGACAAGATCGATGAGCAGTTTGAGACACAGATTCCAAGATTCCAGGCCTAAGTTGTACTAGGGCTACCCAATCCCCTAGCCTTTCCACTGAAATCCCGCATAGGCAAACAAATGGGAATAACGCCGGGGGCGGCGCTGCACAACATATTAACACATTGGGGCATGCAGACCGTATCCACACATACGGGGTTGGCTTCATAAACTATGGTACGTCTTGGAGATGGAAGGCATCCAGGCATGTCTGACAGGCTCGGAGTCCGGATTCAGGGAGGTATGGAGGCCCCTTCTGTCCCTGCTGTCCTCTGAATTTAATGAAGTCACGTGCCCAAAGTACCTTCACCTCCTTCGTCTCACAACGACGGAAGGTGCTTCACTAATTCAGTAAATACGTTGGGACCAATATTTTCACAGTGACGGCATGGAAAATGAGAAATCTGCATACCAATGGGGGGGTTGGGGGGGTTTGGGGGGGTTCATTGTTCCGTTGTATGTTTTTTTTCTCATCCTCTTACCGATTCATGTTTCAGCATATGGACTGCTTTGTTGGCAATTGGTACATTAAGGGGAACACCAGGACCAAACCGGAGCTGCCTGTATTACGAATCCAATGCTGTTTACTGATCTCCAGAGCATTAGATAACAGTGCGCTCACTCTTTGACAAGATGTCAATGGCTTTTAATATATGCCTTTGTATCCTGTCATATTTCTTTAGCCGTCCTGCAATTATTGTGAATAAATTTTTTTTATTGCAATAGTAAGTTTTACAAGTTTGGGAAATGTGCGTAATTTGATTTAGTTCAATTAAGTTAAATTTAAACAAATGTAAATCTTTCTTTCTAGCACTATATTTCAGCACAAAATACGTCCTTTTCTCACTTTTTGATGTGAGAATGCATTTCACAGTTAAAAAGAGTGCAAAAATTAAAGCACCGCCAACAATGGCTGGTTGTGTTCTTTTGTTCCAGTGCTTTAGTGGTTGATTTTTACAGCACCTGGTATGTAATCACTCAAAATGGCGTAGTACTGAAATTTCTCTTAACATACAGAAAACTAAATTCCATTAAATTACACAGAATATGCAGACCAATTTTATTCCTCCCATGACAAAAAATATTTGTATTTAATCATAATTAACATTATTATATTTCAATAATTTTTTTTAAAAGTGATATAAAAAATATGTATAAAAAGTGTAAACAATAAATTATTAACTTAAAAAAATATTATTTTTAAAATCACATTTAACTTTAGAAAATTATCTATACATACAAAATGATTTAGAAATTAAACTATAGATTGCAATTCATGTATTATACCTGCATGTCCCAAACAGTGGGTTGCACCCCACTGAGACAAGTTTTGGTGAGTTGGGAAACTCCAGGCAATTTATGAAGATACCTCTAAAGTCTGTGTTTATCTTGTTGCATTGCTGGTGCTTTAAACACGAAGATCAAATGTCGTGCTGCGCTTTCTGAGAGATTATTGCTTATTATTTTAAATTGTTGATTGGTGTTTACTTTTCTTTCTGTCTCTGACTGCAAAGTGAAAGTTGTTTTTAAAGTGAATTATTTGACAATTCTATTTAAGTACTCGGTGTGTGAAGGGAATGGCAGTATGGTTTTCTTTTGCAACATACAACAAACTGGAAATACCAGTAAATTAAACAAATGCATTTAGCAGTTAGGAAAGCATAAATTAAGAACATTTTGTTTTGTAATTCTGAAGTGTGCTGAAAACAGAGGGGCAGATTTATAAGAATTGACGCATCTCTGCATATTAGCAGGGATGCGTCAGTTCCTTTGCGTCACACAAAAAAACCTTGACCCACCATAGATGTGTCGCATTTACAATGTGGTGCACCGTGGCACAAGGATTGATAGATGCATCACGCATCTGTTGGCGTAAAGGTAACGCATTGCTCGAGTCATGTCGCAAGCACGACGCAACTCCAGGAATGCTCAGGAATGCTTATTCGGATCGTGCTGCGTCACTCCTACTCTGCTTCAAGCAAGCATAATGTTTTGACGCAGTGGCGTCATAGAAGTGACTCAGTGAAATTTTTTAGATTTCACTGCGCCATTTTTACAAGCCTTGTCTGCGTGGAAACGCCCACACTGCATTCAGTATACTTGACGCAGGTATAATGTGACGCAGGGCTTTACAGCATGACGCATCTCACTAGATGTGTTATATTGTAAATGTGTTGCAAAGTGGCGCATTGTTTAAGACGCCGTTGCATCACAAAAGTGACACAACAGCATTGTAAAAGTGTCGCAAGGGACTTGTAAATCTGCTGCAGCAATTTTATTAGGGTAAAAACAATCAAGGCACTTTATTGGTGCTGCACAAATGATAAACATGAACTGATACTCAATTTTCACACATTATTTTTGTGTGCTTTATAGTGTTATCAGTAACACAATATATGTTTGTGCAAATGTACTGCCTATTTCAATGGAAAATGTTTTTTCTGTAAATGACAATGCGCTACTTGATACGTCTTTAGATTCATTAAAAAAATGACCACTTCATGTGTATTAAAGGTAGGTGGACTACGAAATTATGTTGTTCTAAAAATTGGGTTGTGGTTCTCAATAGTTTGAGACGAACAGTATAATACAAATAAATGCATTTCTTAGATAGTAAGTATATCATTCATTGCTAGTAAAAAGTAGAGCACAAAATAAACATGTATAATTATTGCATATTTTTAAAAATATAAAATCAATGTAATTTTTTTCATCCTTTATACATTATATTTGAAAATGTGTGACCTAAATTATTATTTTTAAGTTACTAAACGTATAATAGAAATAGTAAATAATTCTAAAAAGCACAATAGAAAAATACAATAATTTAATAAATGTTTAAATAACGTGTTCAAAATATATTAACACTTTCAGAATTCAGAAAGAAACATGTAAGAAACATCGGGGAGAGGAGTTGGCCTAATAGCTAGGGCGCTCGGCCTCGGACCTGGGCATCTGGGTTCGAGTCTCGGTAATGACGCCATAAATCTCCTGTGATTCTGGGCAAATCACCGTGCCTAAAATGAATGTGTGTCCGACCTCATGTAACGTAACTGGTGCTATGTAAAGCGCTCTGATACCTGATTCGGTTCGGGTCTAGTTCGCGCTATATAAACCTCTGCAAAAAAAAAAATGTAGTAACCTAACTTAAAAAAATCTACAAATTAAAAATGTAAATACACTATTGAAATTACAATTCCGCAAACACTGAAGAAAATGCATTGATTGTTCGGGTAGATGGATCAGATTTCCAGTCTACAAAACATTGGCAAAGTGCATATTTTGAGAGTCATTGTTAGTATTTTACCTCGAGTCTAACACGCACTGTGTAAAATGAATACATTGGACAAGGTCAGCTATACTATACTAACTCCAGTTATACAAATATTTAGGAAGGAAGTCAAGCAAATATTGTGGCGGGTCAGATTGGACCCCAGTTTACTAAATATTGGGGACCAGATGCATCAAGGTGAAGCAAACAGTGAAGTAAACATATATGGTGACAATGGAGGGGGAAGTATAAAAAACAAACATAGCGGGTAGTGTATATTTTTGCGTATGGGGCATTCGATTTGGTAATCCAATTCCAGAGTAACAAACAGTGGGGAATAAGCATACATTGTGCAGGGTCAGAATTACTATTTTAACTCAAGTTCAATACCTATTTAGGAAAGTGAATACATTTGAGGACTGGGGGGGGGTTATTGTCACTATCAAAACCCCAGACTAAAAACATTGAAGAAAATGCATACATTGGGGGTATAGAAATACTATTTTTAATGGAGTCTAGCAAATAATTGGGAAGTATAAACATTGGACGTGGTCAGTTTTAATACTCCTACTCCAGTTCAAGAAATGTTTGGGAAAGAGCATACAATGGGGGAAGATTCATATTCTAATTCCAGTATAACACACATTGGATAATAAAAATAAATGGGTAGGATCAGGCTTAATATTCAAGCTTAAGTCCAATAAATGGTCAGTAGAAATCCATCCTTTGGTGGTTAGATCGACTAATCTAACTCCGGCCCAAAATCATTGCAGAAAATGCATACAGGGGAGGCAGGGGGTAAAATTACTTTTCTAACTCCCATCCCACAAACTCTAGATTAAATGCATACATCGAGTAGGGTCAGGTTTACTATTTTAACTCCAATCCAAGAAATATTGAGGAATATGCATACATGAGGGGTGATTTACAATTCTTACACCAGTCTAATATAAATGTAGGTACATTTATATTTTCTGGGGGAGGCAGATTAACTATTCTAACTACAGTCCCATAAAGACTGGAGAAAGTGTATGCACTGAAGGTGCGAGTTACATATACTATTCTATTTCCAGTTTGGCAAACATTCAAGAAAGTGCGTACAAGGAGGGGCAGATTTACTATTCTAACTCTGCTCTAACAAACATGGTGGAAAGAGCATGCATTAAGCAGAGACCAATTTACTATTTTAACTCTAGTCTAACAAACTTTGTGGAAAGGGCATATTTATGGGATCCAAATAATATACTGACACATTACATTATTTTATACATTGTTCTAAAGGTTTAATATGGCAAAACATAATTATTAACTGGACAAATATCAGAATTGTACATTTTAAAAACGTATTAAATAAGTAAATGTGAAAATAATCGGTATGCCTCAACCCAACCCCCAAGCAATACATAAACATTTAGAAGAGTGATACACTCAATCATGAAAAATATATATATTTAAATTAATAATTTTAGTATAATAATTATTTATTTTTAGAAAACACTACTGTGTCATTCCCGAGCATACACCAATTTACAAAAATAACGAAATATAAACAATGATAAAATAAACCATATAAACAAAAATCCAACATTACACATTTTAAACATAAATATTGTTGAAAATTCAGTTTATCACAGTATCAAATGCAAAATATAACATATAAAAATGCTACAGTCATAGCAATATAAAACAATAATCATAAGTTATTCTGTCTCTTTGAAGCCCCGTGACCATGAATCGAACCAGGCCTGTAGGAAGCCAGATCGTTTTGCCTTCTTTGCTGCTATATTTTAAGAGCCAGTCAGAGTGAAAGGCATTTGAGTCTCACCAGGGGCATTAGGACGTTGCATCCCTGCGTCATCTAATGATATATTTTATTTAAAAAAAGACAAATATACAGTCTCCTTGCCTACTGTGATTTGGTACAATGTAGGGCAAAGTGCAAACCAATTCCCATGCCAGATGCGCAAATGCACAAATCATATCATGTAAAAAAGAAATACGCCATTCAGTACAATATAAGTCAATGGAGCCTATTTACAAGGGAAGTGGCAGAGTGAGACATTAGCCTTCCTGGCTTAATGCCTCACTCCGCCACTTCAGAAATGCAGGGATGAACCATATTTACAAGAATATTGTGCAGCCTTGCATTTCCCCCTGAGCTGGCGCTACACTTAGCAGCCTAGCGCCAACACAGGCACCTTTGCACCGTAGTGCAAGGGTGTCTGTATGCAGGGGGAGATTATATATGTGGAGGGAGGTACCCCTTCCTGCACATAAGCAATCTTTAAATGCCATTTTGAAACTTCCATGTGTGCTGCTTAATGCAGCACACACAAAAGTTACAAAATGGCATTTAAAAAAAATGATTGTTTATGTGCAGGAAGGGGGACCTTCCTGTACATAAACAATCATTGGCCCTTGGCTGTTTAAATGTGTGCTGCTCGCAAAAACGAGGATAAATGAAACATTTTCCCTCGTTATGCCAGGGTGAGACCAGGTTTTCCCTTGTCTTAATTCTGGTGCTGACTCCTATTTACGGCTCCCTTGTAAATAGGTGGCAGCGTCAGAATCAATGGGTGTTGCGGTGGAACACCCCCAGCAACACCCATTGCCCTCCCCTTTCATGCTAAGCATTGCGTGAACGGGGGCCTTATTACAAGGCAGCGTTAAGCCACGTTAAGTGGCCTAACACTGCCTTGTAAATAAGGTGATTCCCCAATCACCACAGGAACGTCCTGTAAAGTGACAAGGTGACAGGGGCATGTAAATTTGCCACAACGTCCCTTATTAATTGAGGGGCATATTACCAACGATTAGCGATATTTATCGCTAACGAGGCTTAGCAACGAATTTTTTAACGCTAAGCATCGCCGGAAATTATCGCAGAGATAACTTGATATTAGCAAGGTTTATCTCAGAAGTGATAAAAATCCTCGCGCTAACTGCCAAATGAGAGATTATCGCTGGAAAACCAACGATAATCTCTCGAAGTTTGGCGTTAGCTTGATAATAGGGGCTCACAAACTTAGCCATGATATCCACCTTCCATAGGATATCATGGCTAAGTCAGGAAAATACCATGTGTAAAAAAAAGCAGCGCTAACCGCGGTTAGCGCTGCTTTTTTATCACTAACAGGGTTAGCGAAATCCTTGATAATAGGAGAAATGTCGCTTAACAACATTTCTCCTATTATTTTTCTCTGGAACGCCCCCTTTGTATCTCATTAGAGATGCAGGGGGAAGCGTAGAGAAAAAGGGTGCTAACATGCGAATTTGCGTGTTAGCACCCTGTTGCTGATAGGGAGATAATTTTATCTCCGCTTTCTTGGCTTTTAAAGCCAAAAAAGCGGAGATAAATCCCTTGACAATATGCCCCTGAGTCTCTTCAAAAAGCCCACATCTGAGAGGGAAAAGGTGTCTATAGGCAGGCCGACCTGTACATGAGGCTACCAGAATGAAAACGCCTTCACAATCTGACCGGTTGCATTGCATTTAATGTTATGTTTTATAAAAAGATGACAAAGATACAGTCTCCTTGTCTGCATGATTTGGTGCAAAGAAACATAACGTGCAAAGCAGTTTCCTATCACCCTAACATACAGTTACAACTACTTGTTTGTGATTAAATGTTAGATACATTTTTTTTGTATTGGCCATTGCCAGCAGTGTATGTAGTCTAAACCTCGTGCACATGGATCTTTTTATCAAACAGTTCCACATATTTTTTGAACACACAGTGAACTTAATTTCCGGAAACTGTGATGATAGTTTGCGTCCATGCGTGGCATGAGTCTTTTGCCAAGGGGGGCAAAGTTGCATTTCAATTAGTTGAAAACTAGATCTATTCATCCGCTCAAGGGGCATCAGTACTTTACACAACCTAATTCATGTATTTATTTATTTTTCAGTTCAAAAAATTTTTATTGTAAGAAGTGCATGGTAAAGGAACAAATTATGAACAAGTACTGTAGGGAAAAGAAAAAGGGGGCAAAAAGGGAAAGGGAAATATATGATGATGGATTAATAAAAAGATAGAGCAGCAATACAATGGGAAATAAACAATTCATAGTATAGAAACTAATCATGGAAAAGCAAGAATACAAAATACAGTAAATATGCAATAGAATAGAATGCAAATATAGCTACGCAGTAAAATAGATTAACTAACAAGAAGAAATGTAAAGGGTATCATGGGGGTTTAGGGACTTCCTGCTGAGCAGGTCGAGGACGAAAGGAACGGGTTGTACAAGTATCTAAATATGAGGTGATAGGAAGCCATAACTCAGCACGTTTAGTCGCCATCTGCGGAGGAAAAACAAAAGCAGTATCTAGTCTATGGTTATGACACACATTGTACCACCAAGCTTTAAACGTAATACTCGATGTAGATTTCCAGTTGACCGTGATTTGTTGAAAGGCAACTGCTAATAATAAATCAACAATTCGAACATTGAGATCAGTGTGGTCCCAACAAGGAGAAAGGCTACCTAGAAAAATATGAGCGTGTGAAAAAGGAACAGTAGTTGAAAAAATGACATTGAGTTGAGCCCATACTTGTAACCAGAAGGCATGGACATTCTTGCAAAGGAACAACATGTGAAACAATGTAGCATTTGGGGAAGCACATGACCAGCATGTATCTGGTGTGGTGGGAAAACGTTTATGAAGGGTGGAAGGAGTATGAAGTAAACGGTTATAAATAAAAAAAAAGGGATTGCGTGAGGGAGGCAGCTCTGGAGGATTTGCGAATCTTCAACCAGATCTTATCCCAAGTGGAGGTGGGCCAGGATAAAGAAAGGTCAGTCTCCCACTGCTCCTCTACTTTGCTTTTGAGTCTAGGGAGAGTGCTTGTATGAAGATGTTTATATAGGAGTGCGGCTTTTGGAAAGGTAAGTAAGGTAGAATGGAGGTGAGTGAGAGGATCAGGATTTGATGCAAGAGGGCGAGAGTGGGGAAGTTTATTATAAGTGTCCAGAACTGATGCTTTAAGTAGGAGATATTGGGGAAGAGAAGAAAGAGGTAAGTGAAAGGTGAGACGAAGAGTATGGAAAGGTAAGAAGACGGAGTTTGAGAACAATTGTGAGATCCAGAGCAGCCCTTTGGTTCTCCAAGATTTCCAAAGAATGGGCCTACCTCGGATCAAAAGATATTTATTATGCCATATAGTGGTGGAGAGGAAATCAGCAATGCAAGCGGGGGGCGGGGGCTTGGAGGATAGGAGGAGTTTAAGGGTAAACTTATGTATCGGAGTGAGAATTGAGGCAGGCTTGCGTGAAAAGGAGATACATTCGGCGAAAGAGAAAGGTGAGAGAAAGAGGCGTTCTACCTTGGTCCACAAAGGGCAGGGAGAAGCTGGATCTTGTAACCAGAAAGAGGATTGACGTAACAAAAAAGCCTTGTGATAGGCAGAAAAATCCGGAAAATTAACTCCACCATCAGAAACAGGACGAATGAGCCTAGCCAGAGACATTCTGGGTTTTCTCTTACTCCAAAGAAAGGAAGAGAGAATTGAATTAATTTGTTTTATGTATTTAGCTGGAATAGCAATCGGAATATTAGATAGGGTATAAAGAATAACAGGGGAAAGCATCATTTTGATGGTATCTAGGCGACCCCACCAGGACAAGTAAAGAGGGTGCCATCTAGCAGTAAGATCAGATAATTTCTGGATGCATTTGGTTAAACAAAGGGAGACTGTATCAGGGATCGAGGGAGTAATATGCAAACCTAAATATTTAATATTGGAAGGACTCCAGGTAAAGTTTGAGGCACTAAAATCATTCTTAAAAGTGAACTTTGTCAAAGGTAAAATTGCGCACTTATCATTATTAAGCTTGTAGCCGGAGATTGAGGAATAGTGTCGAACTTCCGCTAAAAAAGCGGGAATAGAGACAGTAGGGTTAGAGATGAATAGTAAAATGTCATCTGCATAAGCAGCCAATTTTATGGATAAATCATTAGTATGAAAGCCATGAATATTAGGGTTTTGACGAAGTCTAGATAAAAAAGGTTCTAGGGCCAGGTTGAAAAGGAAGGGCGAAAGAGGACAGCCTTGACGGACACCTCGACCAAGAGCAAAATAAGGAGAGACTTGGCCGTTTGCGTAAACTGCAGCACGTGGATGAGAGTATAACAGCGAAACTAGGGAAATAAATTTAGGGCCAAATCCAAACCAATTAAGGGTGTGAAAGAGGTAAGGCCACTCAACCCTGTCGAATGCCTTTTCAGCGTCCAAGGCAATGGCTGCAAGAGGAGATTGGAGGTGTGAGGATTTTGTCAAGATGTTGAATAAGAGTCTGGTATTATCTATAATATAACGGCCTTTGACAAAACCTGATTGTTCATCTCCGAGGAGATCAGGGAGCAGATGGTCCAACCTAAGTGCTAATAATTAGGCAAAAATTTTGTAATCTATGTTAACTAGGGAAATGGGTCTATAATTTTTACAATATTGGACATCCTTCCCTGGTTTGGGAATTAAACAAATATGGGCGTCGGAAAAGGTGCCAGAAGAAGCACCCAATTCAGCAAAAGAGCGTATAAGGGAGTGAAGTTTTGGAATAAGAAGCTTTGAAAAATGAAGATAAAACTCAACAGTAAACCCGTCAGGGCCAGGCGCTTTGTTCAGTTTTAAACGGTTAAGGGCGGTAAGCAGCTCTCTTTGTGAGGCATCAGATTCTAAAGAGGAGAGGTCAAGAGGGAAAGAAGGAGGGAGTTGAATGGTAGAGAAAAAGTGAGCAAGAGTCTGAGGGGAGGAAGGTGTATCTGAAGTGTATAGGGATTCATAAAAATGTGAAAAAGTGGCAAGAATGTCAGCATCTTTGTGATGTAAATGGGCATCATCATCATATATCGATTCAATGTTTATTTTATTTTGTTTGACCTTTAAGTAATTAGCAAGAATCTTCCCGGCTTTGTTCCGACCACCATAAAACTTGGCACTAGATTTAAGCAAATATAAAGAAGCATCTTCAGTAGACTTTTCATTGAATTTAAGTTTGGCAGCAACCAGAGATGTCAGACTATCTGATGAGTGTGAGGTAAAATAGGCGTGTTCCAATCTCTTAATATCCTGAAGAAGGGTTTTGGTGAAGTAACGAGCAGACCTATGTTTTTTAGCAACAAAGTTAATAATGAAATCACGGGCAGCTGCCTTAAAAGCATCCCAGAGAGTGTGTTTCGAAACAGGAGGGACATCATTAAAAAGGAAGAATTCATCAAAAAAGGCAGAAAAAGAAGAAGAAAAATTGGGGTCTAGAAGGAGAGCATTATTGAAACGCCATCTCTTAGGACCCTCAGTTTTGGGTAAAACTTCAAGACTAATCAAGACAGGGGCGTGATCCGAAAGTAAAATTGGAACAATTTCTGCCGCCTTTAGAGTTTGAGAGAGAGCGTGTGAAACAAAAATATAATCGAGCCGTGACTGAGAACGATGATGGGGGGAATAAAAAGTAAATTCTTGCAAAGTTGGGTTACATAAACGCCAGGAGTCAACAAGCTTATGTTGCGAAATAGCTTGGGTAAACAATTTGTGGGGCCTTGTGGGAATATAAGTAGCATCGGATTTCCTGTCCAAAAAAGGATCAAGAGGGTGATTACAGTCTCCCGCAAGGATGAAGTTATCATCCATAAATTGAGTGATACGGGGAGAAAGGTCAGCCCAAAAAAGGGGGTCACCCGTCGTGGGACCATAGACATTAAGGAGAGAGATTGGAACACCTCTAAGTGATAGTCTGACATGCGTCCATCTACCATTGGTATCAGAATCTTGAGAAATGACCAATAGAGGAAGTGACTTACGGCAGAGAATGGCAACACCATTACGTTTCCCATCGCCCTGTGAAAAAAAGACTTCACCCACCCATCCTCTCTTAAGTTTATCAGATTCTGTGTCCGATAGGTGAGTTTCTTGAAGAAATGCAATATCAGTATTTAATTTGGCCAGGTGAGATAAAATACGCTGTCGCTTAACAGGTGAGTTAATACCCTTAACATTCCATGAAACCAAATTTAAAGATATCGTTTACAATTAAAATTCATAATTGGCTGAGCAGTGCGTCCAAGAATTAATGAGAAGTAGAAAAAGAAGAGATTGGAAAAAGAAGAATGAGTGGACAAAAGGATACATAGAAAAATGGAAGTGAAATGAGGAAGAAGGAAGAAGTGTACAAGAAGAGTGAGAACAAAAATAGGAAAAAGGTTCAAGAACGATGAATAAAAAGTGAGAGATAAGAAAGGGGTGTTGATGGATGGAGAAAGGAGTAAGAAAGAAAAATGAATTAAAGTAGTAAAAGAGTTACTATGACCAGAAGAGAAAAGAACATCATCGTAAAGGAAAACAGGAAGTATGTTGATAAAGGAAAGGGAAGTGAAGTGGAACAAGAAACAAAAATGGTACAAAAAACATGAGGAAAACATACCTACTAAGGGAGAATACGAGAAGAAGATGAGGGGGGAAGGAGCCAGGTAGGGAAGGCAACACAACTGAGGATAGCCGGGCAAGGAACCAGGGAGATGTCATCATGGATCAATGGGTTCCTGTGGAAACAAATGCGGGGTAAAGCTGAAAAGGTAATACAAAACAGAAAGCAGTAGCAAAAAATGAAGATGAGGGAACGAACACAATGGGAAACGTCATAATATGTAAAAGGAAGAAAACAAGCAAGTAAACAAGAAACTTCAAAAAAAAGGGGAAACCAGAACAACAGAACTTATGAGTAGGACATGAAGTGATTAACAGAACCAAGTAATTAGCCTAAAACATGAGGCGAACAACAACACAGCAATAAAAGAGCGTAAGTCTCCAAACAAGCGTGCAATGTGAAGAATCAACCAGGAGAGGAAGATGAAGGACCGGAGGTATCCATAGTAGAGGTACGATGAGCATTGATGAAACTCTGCAATCTCACTGGATCTTCATAGGTGGTGGTTTTGTTATTATAGGTAACCTTGAACAGACACGGATGATATAAGCCATATCGGGCACCCATGGCGCGAAGGACCTCTCTCATGCTGAGGAAAGCTTTCCTACGGTTGGCAGTAGCTTTGGCATAATCCTGAGCGAAGAATAGTGGGGAGTCAAGCCATGTCAGTTTGGGAAGAGCCTTCGCCGCTGCTAGAACTTTCAAAAGATCAGTATACTCCAAGAAGTAGAGGATGACACCCCTAGGCCTTTGAGACATGGAGAGGGATGTGGGTAAACGGCCCAGACGATGTGCACGTTGGATGTTGAGAGATGTATCCTGCGGTAGATGGAGCAGTTTAGGAAGGAAGGATTTAAAAAAGGCAATCGGGTCGGACCCTTCAAGATTTTCTGCAAGGCCGTAGATGCGAAGATTATTACGCCTGCCTCTATTTTCCAACTCCTCCACCTGCTTTTGAAGAGCTCCTACTTGTGAAGACAAATGTGTAACTTTGGCTTGTGATTCCTGAAAAGATGCAACAGAGTGTTCCACCGAAGAGACTCTCGTTTCAATTTGAGACCAATTGCCCGTGAGAACTTGAAGCTTGGCATTAGTCTCCTCCATGAAAGGGCGGAGTGTTCCAATTTCCTCGAGAAAAGGCCGAAATGAGCGTATTTCCTCCAATAGAAGCTCCATGGATACAGGAGATGTTGACTTGGGCGGAGAAAGAGGAGTTTTTTTTAACCGCTTGGCAGTTGTTTTTCCCAATGTGGTAGGAGAGGGCGTTTCCATTAGTTCCTCCGAACCTGAAGGTGATAGAGAGTCCTCTAATTGGGAGAGAGCAGAAAAGACTTTCCGGTTCTTAATAAAAGCCACCTTTGTAGGTGCTTTGGAAGAAGAGCGAGACATGAGTTGCTGTTTTCCCATGAAAAGGAGCAGAGAGACCAAAAGTAAATGACAATTGGTAGTAGCGAGGAAGAGTGCTGGAAACAACCCCAGTGATGAGGAGCTATTCAAGAAGAGCAAAAGGCAAGATAGCGGAGACGTGCAGCCAAATACATCACATAAAGTATCCACAAACTGCGCCTAAAGTCATGAAATTCCGAAGTGGAAATGTAGGTCAGCAAGACCTGTAATAAGGACAGATCACCAAGTCATCACTGGGCTAAAAAAAATAGGTAAAAAGGAAGCTTCTTCGTCATTAAGACAAATCCCATAGAAATATATTAGCTGGTGAGGATAGTACGCAATCTACCATCCCTGCTTGCAGTAGAACGAGAATTTATGCAGAAAAGCCGTTCCAGAAAGCACCAGAATAAATTGTAAGTATGGAAAGTCAAATTGTGAGGCAGAAGGAGAAATAGTCCAACATATGGGCAGAAAAACTGTAGAGCTCTTAAAATGGCGGACGCGCTGTGTGAGGGATAAATTTTACCTCAGGTGCGTGGCGCTTGAGAAAGACAGCAACAAGTCTGGATCCTGAGGGGTTGCATAGGCGGTCCGGAAGATGAACAGCTCACATTTGAAGGCTGGGCGGAGAACCACATTCGTCTCAGCGATAGAGCCGCTCCGTGACTGGATGCGCAAAATGGCGGCTGCGCACACCGGAGCGTCCGTGAATGCGGAGCGGCAAATAACTTCTTCTCCTGCGCTGTGAAGAGGTCGGCAAGAGCGCCACTGCAAAGCAGAGAGGTTCCGACGGCAGTAGAAGGCGTTAAAACAGGAACATCGCGGGAATGAAGGTAAGACTCCCGGCACCTCGGCGGAGCTTCACTCAGGCGCCGCCATCACCCACGGCGCCAAGCCACGCCCCCTCCAACCTAATTCATTTAAACTATTTGTGATGTTGTTGAGACAGGGCAGTGTACGAGAAACATTGCTCTGCCAGAAATCATGCAAGACTTTTAAACGCACTCCCAGGTTTGGGTTGGTCCATACACTGATCTAGTATTGTACCGGTGTTAGAACTAATAGGTTTTCATGCAGTGCAAGACCAACTCTACCCTCAAAGTGACCATTGGGATCCCAGGACCAAGATATAATAAGAGCCAGAGGACCTGGTACTCAAAGTTTTGCATCTATCGGACCTTTCTGTGCCCCCAAAGCTCAGCTTCATAAGTACTCGAAGCTTTTAGTTGGTATGCTGCCACATTTATTGGAAAAGCCTCAGATCACACAGGCATGCATGCTCATGCTGGTTTCACTGTTTAGCCCAGGATAGTTTATCGTTGAGCCTGATCCTTGGATAAACATAACAGTCAACTTGATTTAAAGCCATGCCATGAATTTTAAATGTACATTGTACAATCATGATGGACCATGAGTTTAATCCCATATTCATTGGTGTTGAACATCATGTTTTTTTTTACATACAATACATTCTTAACCCTCTGAGTAATGGATGTATTGATAGCTCCATGTGTGCCACTAATACTGCAATATCTGCAAATGGAAGGATGAGTATTTTGTCCCCACACATCAATGGTACATCCAAGTTTCAAAGCCAATAAGTATTTGATTAAAAAAAGGAACAATGTAGAAACATGTTCTGTTGCATAAACTGAGTCTCTGGCTCAGCTCTACAAGGTTTATTTTCACACCCATGGGTGTCATGAGAGACCTTCTTTTTTTAGTCCTCGTATGCCACAATCCAATAAAAGGCAATAGTTATGGTGTGATCAGGTTTTGGACTCGGACCTGGTACCCATATCCTGCTGGATGTTCCTGTCCCTGTTGCACCTACATTCAGCCTTTATGTAGAGGTAGTAGTGTTACCCCCATTTTACTTCTCCAAGGATTTGGGGGTTTTTAATCCTTGGACAGTTGACCTCCTATTCTCTAATTGGGTTAGAAGTATGAAGTAAAAGGGGTTCCCAAGTACTAATTCTCTTCGCTGAACCATTGACGCAGTCCAACCTACCAAAAAGCCTAGCCGCCCTTAGCCAAACTGCACAGGATGGTATATTGCTAGAGACCCTTTTAATGTATATTTCACTTCGTGCAATTATAATTATAATTAATAAAAGTTGCTCTAATGATTTCCTGTTCTTCCCAATAAAGCCAACATTATCCAAGAGCCCAAAAATAATCTGAGAAAGGCTTACCTCTATACTCCTTTTCAAAATAGCTGTCAAGATCTTACCCACTACTAGCCAATAAGCATGAACACCCGGGCACTGCCAAGACATATGCACATCATCTGCTTTGGTCAATCCGCATTTCGGGCAACTCCTGATTTGCCCTCCTATTCTGGATAATTTCTTTGGAGACCAGTATACTCTATGTAAAGTAAAAAGATGATTCTTCATTAATGGAGCATATTTAACAAACGACCATAGCATGTTCAAAGATACTTGCCACAGAGATGTTAAGTCGGCATCGGGTAGCTCATCTTTCCACTTTCCCTCCAGAGGTATGTAATAGCAGTCTTCCTCCTGTACCAACATCCAGTACTATTTAGTGATCTCTTTTTTTGGTAGACGATTCCTGCATAGTGCCTTCTCCAAGTTATTCGGGCTACTAAGTACTTGACTTTGAGCCCATCTTGTCAATTGGTAGTACTTAAATCTGGACAAATGATTATTAGTTTTCTTCGATAAGTGCTCCCAGAAGATAGCAACACGCTCATCCTTCAAGTGGCCCCATTTCTCCAATGCGGCTTCCATAAGTGGCGTGGACATTGACTCTTGTAAACACTCCGGAGTCCCAGGTGATGCCAAATTGGGGCCATATGGCTATAATAAGGTAAGTCTATTATTCTCCGAATTTGGATCCACAATTTACATGCTGTGCTCAGGACCTTTTTAAAAAAAATTGGGTGCCCGTATTTAAACATGTAGAAACTGCCTTGTTCAGCAAAGTCATGAGTCGGGGCTCCATAGCATGGCCACCTTGATTGATAATTTTTGGTTAGGAGTACTCTAAGATTTTTCAGCTGAAAAGGCCAACAATGTAATTGGAATTGTGGGAGGGCAAGTCCACCTGCAATTGTTTTCTTCCGTAATTTTTTTCAGGCAATTCTTCGATTTTTGCTAGCCCAAATAAAACTAATCAGGTCACTTTGTAATTTCCTGAAATACTTTGCCTCAAAATGCAGCGGTAAAGCATTGAATATGAAGGTGAACTTTGGGAGAATTATTTTAATCAAATTTACCCGGCCTATAATTGATAAAGGCAGGTGAGATCAAAGGTGTAAGAGCGTCTTGGTCTCACTTTGGGGTTTCCGAAAATTAATCTGGGCCATTTCCTCCAGATTTTTGACCACCTGAACTCCTAAGTATCTTATCTCCAAGATGGTACCCAGTTGTACATTCTAAACCAATATATCAGTTTTTCCTTCATTGACCTGGTATCCAGTTACCTTCCCAAAGTCTTTTAGTATGTGCATAATAATTGGAAATTATTCTATTGGATTTTGTGGGTGCAGCATTAAATCATCAGCATAAAGAGCCTCCTTCTTAACCCAGCCATGATATTGAAAGTGCCAAATCTCCTGTTCTTCCGTAATCCTCCTAGGTAGGGGCTCAATATATAGATTTAACAGTAGGGGGGAAAGAGGGCATCCTTGACACCTCTCCTTATCATAAATTGTTTAGTAAGGGACCCACTGATTAAAATCCTTACTGATGGATTCTTATATATACTTTTTATTGCATCAGGAACTTATCCCCTAGCCCATTCTGTCTCAAAACAGCATAGAGAAAAAGTCAACTGACCCTGTCAAATGTTGTGGCGGCATCAACTGTCAAAACGGCTAATGGAAGATTTTCATCTATGGCCAAGTCTATGGCACACACCAATTCATGAGTAAGGTCCTTTAGCTGTCTGCCCTTCATGAATCCTTTCTGCGAGGTCCCTATTAGAGGTCCTAGTACATACTCTAGTCTTTTGGCTAAAATGTTTGTGTATGGTTTATAATCATTGTTCAATAGGGAAATCGTTCTATAGGACTCACAACATTTTGAGTTTTTATTTGCTTTCAAGATTAGTGTAATTGGAGCAACATTCCAAGAGTCTGCGAGTGCAGCTTCTTCTATATTCACTACATTAAGTAGTGAGGTTAGTGCAGGAGTTATTTTATCTGCTAAAACTTTATCAACTTCACTAGGAATTCCATTGGACCCAGGCGCTTTACCATTTTGTAAACTTTTGATAGCTATAGATACTTCCTCCACTGTTATTAATTGATAAAAAAAGAAGTTTCTTATCCAAGGAACTTTTTGGCAGGGGATTGTTTAAGATACAGTTAGATATTTGCTCGCCAGATAGTTGTATCTCTTACTCATAAAGATTCTGGAAAAAATCAGTAAAATCATTCCCGATGTTCTGGTCATCAAATCAACTTTCACTCGACTCCTCCATGACTATCTCCTTTATTGAGTTCCGTACTAAGGGGCCGATTAGGATGGCGGACGGACTTGCGTCCGTCCGCCACCCCAGAGGTGGAGGGACCGTCCGCAGGGGCAGCGGCGGTCCCTCCGTGCAAATTAGGATGTGAACGCCACCCTGGCGGTCACATCCTGTATGTTTTAACATTGCGGCGGGTGCTGCTTCAAGCAGCACCCGCCGCAATGTTAAAACTGCATGTGTTACATTTACATGCACAAAGCGGCAGGCACCGAGCGGTGTCTGTCGCTTTGTGCATGTAAATGTTGGGGAGTACCATAGGTACCCCCCATGTGCACCCCCCACCCCCGACACCCTGGGGGCCAACAACGGGCCCCCAAAAGCCAAAGACCACATGCTTTTCCACGGCGGAAAACCCGCCGTGGAAAAGCATCCTAATATGGCTGGCGGTGTCTGATGGACACCGCCACCATATTAGAGGTTTTCCGCCGTGGTCTTGTGGCGGAAAAGCGGCGGACGGTCTTGCCTTCCGCAGATGACCCCCCCGCCATCCTAATTCGGCGGGGGGTCATTTCTCTGACCGCAGCGGTTAATTCGCATCTTCTGGGCCGGCGGTGGCTTCCGCCGGCCCTGAGGATGCGGATTAACCGCAATCGTAATCGGCCCCTAAGTCTCCCCTGGCCTTCCATGCAAAAAGTTTCCCACACCCCTCCCTATATTCATAGTTTGACAGTTAACTGGCAAACCCTTTTTTTTTTAACAATACCTTCTAAGAGCTGTAGCTGGTCTTTTTTCCCCTCGTCTATTTTTGCCTAGATCTTGTTTTTTAAACCTGGATCAGCTACCTCGTGCAGGTCTTTTTGCCAAGTAGATATTCTCTTCTCGATCTCCTTTGTTATTGTTCTCTCTCTTCTTGCAGATAGCATAGCTGGTTATTCTACCTCTGATAAAATCTTTGTATGTATCCCAATTAGTACACACAGAGGCCGTCCCTGCATTTAATTCAAAACACTCTTTGGTGTCCCATTTCAGATTTTCTAGTATTTCATGTTCTGCCAAGTAAGACCTATCCATTGTCCATCTAAATCTAGACAAATCATGATCTAGGACTAGCTCCAGGCTTACAGCTGAATGGTCTGATAAATGGTCTGGCTGATAAACCGCCTTGACCTTATATCCTAGTCTAACGTCTATCAGAAAGTATTCTATACTGGAAGCATGACCATATTTCTTGTTCTGGTGTGTGAACCTCTTATTTCTACCAGCTTTTTGTCTCCAAGGGTCTATCAATCCCAGGTTCTTCATAATATTATGTATATAAGCTCTCTTTTCTCCGGGGTGGTGATTGTTGGTGTAGTAGTTGATTTAACTAACTCCAGATTGAGTAGGGTGTTACGATCATCTGCCATTTTAATGGGATTATTATCATTTAAAATCTGTTGGAACAGCTCCTGTAATCGTGATGGGTTACCTATGTTCGGGTCGTAGTAGCTTATCAAAGTGAGTTTTGTATTATGTAATCTTAATTTGATAATGACCCAACTCCCTTTGGGATCTGAAATAGTTGTATTTATTTTAGCATGGGCCAAATTCTTAGTCTGAATTGCTATCCCTTTAACGTTACAGTTCTGATTAGTACATGCAAGCTGTTGGACCCATTTGTGTCCTTTGAGCATTGTGCCCCATTCAGCTTGCTGCCAATGCGTCTCTATTAAAATATTTTTTTCACTTTTGGATTGTTCCAATAATTGGAGAATTCTCCTTCTCCTATCTGCAACTCTCAGACCATTTATATTCCATTTTAGTATCCTCAGGATGTGTTTTTTGTCTAGATCAGCAATCTACCAGCAATGTCTCGCTTCCTGCGCTTCCTATTCTGTGTGTGATTTTCACATATGAGGACCATGCATATATATTTTTTTCTCCCAATGCTCCCCACCCAATGGATTTACATATTGTGCATGAACCTCCCCTAATCTATTTACATTCCGCCAACCCTCCCACCCCGGGGTACCCTCCCTGTAGCAAAGATGGGCATAGGTCTGCCCAGCATCCCTTGTCTCTCCTAACGTAGTATGTCTAACAATGTTTATGGACTTAGCCTAATTATGTTTTTATTTGCTTAATGAAACGTTCCACCTCCTCGGGTCTTTAAAGGTGTGCATTATGTTATTCCACATAATTTTTAATGTGGCTGGGAATTTAATTTGGGCGCTAGCTCCTATGAATTTAAATACCTGTATATATGTACCCAACTCCCATTGACGTGTTTTGTGAGGTAGGAGTAGATGCGAAAGTACCATCCATCTTTATTATAAGATACCAATTTGAATGCTTCAGAAATAATTTTTTCTTTAATGGAATAAGTGTTAAAATTGAAAAGGATTTTCCTGGGCTTATGTCTGTTCATATTATGTCTAAAGGGATCTCTATGAATCCGCTGAATGTCTTGAGAGGGATCTAGGCCCCTGACTTCTGGTACTATTTCTCTAATCAGGTCTGTAAAAACCCTTTCAAGTTCTCTCCTTCTTTCCTCTCTTGTATATTGAGGAGCCTTAAATTATTCCTTCTAGAATTATTCTCTATCATCTCGATTTTTTCCTGTAAGGCTTTCTCTTTTTCCTTGCAGCGTTGCATTTCTTTGCTTTTTCCAGCTACCTTCCTTCTCATGTCTTCTGTTGGAGATTCTGAGGGGCAGATAATTATCGCTATTGCTTGGTTAGCGATAAAAATGTATGCCGAGCTGCGACGATTTTTATCGCAGATACACATTGCTATTAGCAAGGTTTATCTCTGAAACGATAAAAATCGGCCGAAATGCATGAATATCGCTGTAAAGTCAGCGATATTCATGCATTCACGAGCGAATGCTCTTAGCCATGTTATCCACTTCCCATTGGATAACATGGCTAAGAACTGCTCAGGGCAGGTGTTAGGTTTTGGAGATATTCGCGCTTAGCGCGAATATCTCCAAAAGTTGGGAATAGGAGATGGAGTTGGTTTCCAGTCGCTAACATATTGGCACGCCCACTTTGCATGTCATTAGTGATACATTTCTCTGACATGCAAAGCGGGGCCCAAGATGGTCGCTATCTCCTACTAGCTGTCGCTAACTGGTGTTAGCGACAGCTAGGTAATAGGGAGATAATTTTATCTCCGCTTTCTTGGCTTTTAAAGCCAAAAAAGCGGAGATAAATCCCTTGATAATATGCCCCTAAGTTCCTTCTCCTGTCCGTCAAGTCAGTGAGTTGTTTCTCCAAACTCTTGCAGGCTTCACAAATGTTGGTTTGCCTAGCTTCTGACATTGCAACTCTTTTTTTTCTCCGTGGAGAGGTTTTGCAGTTATTCCCCGATATTCTCCTGCCTCAAATTATGTATAGGAGCCCCTACACCTCGTGGATACCCCGCCACCACAGTCTCGCTCTCAGTGGAGGTCATAGGCCCAGGAGGTGAAGTGGTCTCTTCTAAGACTTGGTACCTATTAGCCAAAGATATCTCTGGTGGAATCAGGGTCTCCCCGACCAGTTGTTGTCTGATAGTGTTTGTACCATTCGGAGGATCTGGAGGCCCCATGACTCTGGCAGATGTGCTTACACTCTTGATAATCTTGAAATAGGATCTTAATGAAGGCGTTATTTTGACCTTTGCCCCCTCACTGTAGGTGGGGTAACCATACCTTTTTTTCCCTATGAAGATGTTTGAGGGTGTGATCTTGGCAAGGTACTTCTGACGAAGAACTATCTAGGTGAAATAACTGGAGGGGGTATTTTCCCACTCCTCTGCTTTTCCTGCATTGCTTGGGTTTCAGCAATCTCAATACATTGGTTACTTAAAGCATACCTGTTAGTCTTCTGAGACTTTGCCACTGGAGGATCCTTCTGCTTGTCTTCAGTCTTGCTCCTTTGTGTTGCCTTAATAACTAGAGATGGCATCCTCAGTGCCTTGAACTCTTCTTCTCCCACAGGCACTCTGTTGGGGGTCATATATAGGGTGAAGTCCAGCACAATCACATCCAATGCTGGTTGTGTTTGTGGAGCGACTCCCCGCAGCTGCAAGCTTGTGCTGAATCTGCCACTTTGTCCCCAGAGGCAGATGCGTGCTGCCGCTCTCAGATCACGTCGAAGCAATCGAGGGCCAGGAACCACATAAACCCGGGAGTGTCTGGCCGCGCTTCCCAGGGCATCTCCAGCGACAGTGTGTGCTGTATTCCCTCCAATGCCTAGCAACAATCAGACGAGGAAGCGCAGGTATGGAAAAGTATGCCACGCTATCAATTCAGTCGGCTTAGTCTGTGCATGCAACAGGAGAGATGAGCGCTCGTGGCTACCTTCTTAGCTGGCTACAATGTTCCCCCTGATTGAAAGGCCGACACAAGTGAACTTAGTTCAATGCATCAACACTTGAATGTGATAGACAGGTTTTTGTAGCCCTGCACAAACTTTACGTCAGTTCAATACACAATACTTTTTTTAAGAAGAGGGACAATGATAGGCCATGCCGAGGACACAGGGTCCTCCTAATGTTCCCACATTGCATATATACTTTTGTTATAAAAAAAGAAGTATGGTTATTGATATAGACATCTAATGGTATTCTAAGAGGACCTGGTGCTTTCACAAGTTTCTGGCTAAGTATGGATTCATGGGTTTCTTCCTTGAAGTTCTCAAGAAAGGGCTCTGTGGCTTCTTCAACGCATGATGACATTCACAATTTGAAAACATTCCTCATCTATACAGGGTTTTAAATGAGCCTCCAGTTTGTTCAAATCTGTCAACCAGGCCTTTTGATACATCACAGAGAAGTGGTCGTCCCATGCAACCGGGATGATAGCATATCTGTCTTCATTTTTACTGGTTCTTGATGTTCAGTCTCTGATTGGGTGATGGATTCCTGCTTGATTGCTAAGAAAACTTGCCATCTAATGTTTTTTCATGTTTGATACCAGATCGACACACTCTAAATAGCATTGTATCTTGTGCCCATGAGATTGAAAGTTTGGGAGTCAAGTCAAGTCAAGTCAAAGATTTATTTGCATAATTAGTTAAAATTGTTACAAAATTCGTGTAATAAAATAACAGTACAAAGTTTATTAAAAATTTACTAAAATTATTGTCTCTTGGCCTTTGTTTTGTTTGGGGGCGGGGCTTGTGAAATCCTGGGGTTAGGCTGGCCCTGTTTGCCCACCAACTGGATGGTCCTCCTGTTCTATTAGTTCTAAAAGTTTTCTTGCTTCTGCCAAGAATTTGACTCCACGGCATGCTAGAATTATGTTGGAACCACTGAGCCAGCTAGTGACTGCGTGTCTGCAGGATCGAATGTTTAGAGCATTGAAGATGGGTTTTAATAAGAGTCGTCTCTGACTTATCAGGGCCGGACATAAGCAGAAAAGGTGGACAAGTGTTTCGGTTTTGTACCCGCAAAGGCGACATTGATTCGTCTGGTGTGGTGATTTCCGGGACGGTAGTAAATCCTTTGTGACATGCATCCCCATCCGATAGGCTGTAAAAGTCTTTTTTAGATGACCACTGAAGTGGGATGTTAGATATGCGTGTATTTTTGGGGTTGTGAAGCAGTTCAGGATGGTCCAGGCATGCCGCCGTTTTGCCTGTAACCCCTTGTCCTCAAAAAAGGATTTCCATTTTGCTGCCGCGTTGGCTCATTTTTTTAGACTTACTTTATCTGTCCCTGATTTCCAAATGGCTTCTAGCTCTAACTTTTCCACGCAGAATGTCAGATACTTTCCCCAATTGTTTGTGGTTTCGGTTTCCCCCCGTTTTTTTATTTCCTCCCAGCTTAGCCAGTCCAGGGAGTCTGGATCTGCGGATCTGAGTTTGTGGCAGAAGTTCACGGAGCCGCTCATGCTCCAGAATTTCTGATTTTGCAATCCAAATTCATGCCTGACTTGTGCGGCTGAAGCTGATTTAGGAAGATTGAAGACCGCTTTATAAATTTTAATTTGTAGTTCATTTAAAAGGTCCACCTCCTTGCCACACCACGTGACCAAACCATAAGATAGGGTGGGCATAATCTGTGCTGCCATTGTTTTTAATAAATGATTGTAGTTGGGGCAATCCATTTTTTCCTTTAGAGAACGATACGAGAAGATTAAGGATTGTACTTTTGCTTTGAGTGCTATTTTGTGGTCCTTATAATTTGCTCCTTTTGTTATTGTAATTCCCAAGTACTTATAGTGCTCTTGTTCTTTCACTGGTGCCCCTTGGGCCATCCATTTGTACTTTAGGTTTTGCCGGTCAACTAGGCGGACCACTTTGGTTTTCTCTTTGTTAAGTGCTAGGCCTTCCTGTTCTAGGTACAGAGTTAATTTATTAATAGCTCTTTGTAAGCCAATTGGTGTCTTGCTCAATAATACAATATCATCAGCATATTGTAAGTAATGTATTGAATTGTTTGCCAAAAATGGAGGATGGTTATCTGCTGATTCGATCGCACTTGTGAGGTCAGAGAGAAAAAGGTTAAAAAGGGTAGGGGCTAATACACAGCCTTGCTTTAAGCCTTGGGGCGTTTGGATGCTACTGGTGGTACTGCCTCCATTTCCCAGCTTCACTCTTACCCAAGTGTGGTGATGTAGGGCTTTGATGGCTCTTAGGAGTTGGTAAGGCATCCCCCAACTCTCTAATTTGCTCCACAAGCGCTCTCTGTTTACCCGATCAAAGGCAGACTTGATGTCTATGAAACAGGCGTACAAGCGAGTGCCATTTGCTCTCGCTTGGTCCGTTAGAATAGACAGGCATGTTAGGTTGGTTGTTGTTCCCACTCCTTGCCTGAAGCCTGTTTGAAATTTTGGCATAATCTTTGTTTCTGATATCCAGGCTTGTAGTTCACGTAGAATGCAAGAGGCGTAGAGTTTAGCCTCTACGTCTAATAGGGATACCAGTCTAAAATTTGCAGGATTGCGATGATCGCCATGCTTGAAAATTGGATGAATAATACTTCCCTCCCAAGAGGCGGGTATCTCTGCAAGATTATATATTCGATTGAACAGTGGCATTAGAATTTCTGCCCACAGATCCGGGTCATGCTTAAATATCGCGTTCGGTAGCCCGTTTGGTCCTGCTGCACCCTCTGACTTTAGTCTTGAAATTAAAGACCTTAGTTTGGTTTTAGTGATTAAGTCCACTGGGTCTGTTGACCCCTTCAGGGGTTTTTCCTGGTTGGATTTCCAATAGTCCTTCTTCGTCGCTCCTTTTGGTTCCTCCGTGTTGGCTTTAACTGCCCCTGAATCTTTAACGAGGCCTGAATCTGTATTGTTATATAAGATTTGCACATGTCTGATCCAAGTTTCTGCTCCAACCCCGGCTTCTTGTAGGATTTTTGCCCCTTGGTTAAGCTCGTTTATAATACCCCAGAAGACCCTGCTATTAGGTTGTTTTCCCGCAATTAGCAGTTTATTCCAAATAGTTTCTTTGTATGAATACTTTGCAGCCCTCAATGCCTTCCTGTAGATGTTCCTTGCTCCCCTCAGGTTAGATTTGTTTACCACTAGCCCGACGTTTTTTGGCTTGCGACGGCTTGGACCTCCTTAGCGACCTTTCTTTTTTTGGCTCTTAAGTCCATATTGAACCAGGGCTCCTTCTTGGTGTTGAGGTTACTATGCTTCACTTCCCTTTGCTGGGAACTTTTGCTGCAGGACTCGAATCATTTGCTCCCAGCTCATTACGAGGTCCTCTTCCTTGTGGATTCCAAGATTGGCTATATGTGCTTTTACTGAATCCATAATTTTGCCCAACCCCTCTCCGCGCTATTTTAGTTTTTTCAGGTTGAACTTTGATGCATGATGCAGAAGGGCGGTCGTTGTTGGCGCCATACTTGATGCGATATTCAAGGTTAGTATTTGTGGGAAGTGGTCGCTTTCTACCCGATGTTCTATGCGGAATGAGTTGATGTTGGGGGTTAATTCGTCGCTTACTAAGGAATAATCGATTATTGAATGGACCCTGCCGCTCAAGTATGTGACCGCTGCTGGCATGTCCCCCTTAGTATTGCCATTCATAATCGCCAGACCATGATCTTTTAATCTGGATGCTAATTTTTTTCCACTACTATTTCCCGTCATCTTCACCTTCGCCTTGTTTTGATCAATAAGGGCGTTGTTGAAGTCCCCGGAAATTACCAGTGGGTATTGCGAGTAGGTTCTTTGCATGGACTTGATAAGTGACAATAACGTTGCGTGTTTTTCTATTTGTGCCTTTTTGTCGGGATGGATGTAGACGTTAAATAATAACAATTTCCATGGTTCAATCCCCGGTGGCGATGCTTCGGTGATTTTAATCACTTGGGCCCACTTCAGGCTAACGTCTATCTCCTCAGATACCCAGTTATATTTATGGGTTACATAAGTTGATAGTCCGCCACGGGGATGGCCGTGCATGGAGAGTCTTTCTGCATATATTTGATGTTCATGGAAACCTTGGACTGGGGTTGATTGCAGTTTCCAAGATTCCTGAATCAGAATTATGTCTTGTCGTTGAAAAAAGAGTTGGGTTTCACTATCATGGGCCATTTCTCGAAAGCCATGCATGTTCCATGAACAAATTGAAATTGATGAATTCTTTGTTAGATTCTGGGGGAGCATTTCGTTGCGCTGGTTTACGGGGGAGTTTGGATCTGGGTTAGGTAGCTTTATTGCCAAGGACGTCAGGTATCCATGACCAATCCGTTCTATCAGCGTGGTGAAGACCGTTTCTTTGAGCTTTACAACTTTCGCTTGATGGCTCTATCGTAGATGCCCTGGCGCCGCGTAGACAAGAGGTGTGTTGACCTCTGCTCCAATGTCCCTTGTCTTGGACACTTGTATTTGATTGAAGGGGATGGGGGTACCTTGGGCGCTTATGTCGCATTATAGATATTCCCCATGATTCAAACTGCGGTTTTTCAAGATATATCCTTTCTACCAGATCCTTTGAGGCCCAAGTTGTAACTGTTTCCTCGATGGCCCCATTGTTAGCGTTTTGTTGAAATTCAACAGAGTTGAGGTCCTGCGAACTGATTTCTTTTAAAGCTGGTAGTTCGTTAAACAGTTTTAACAAGTTGCCTGGATTTAAGAAGTCCTGCGACCCCCTAGTTACATATTCGGGGATAAGAGTTAGCTTTAAGTCAGACAGCTCTGGGTAATTGATTGGCTCCATTTGTGATGTTCCGGTTTTGCAAAGTAGTGGGTTGTAAGGTTGCATTTTCTCGTGAACTGGGAGAAATAATTGTTGTTCTTGTGCTTTCTGTACTGCCTCAATTGAGTTTGCTATTTTTTGGATTTGAGCTGAGTTGATTAACTTCATTTTGGCTGTACTTTGCTCCCTTCGTAATAACGAACATTTGCGTTCCTTTGCCAGAACTGTGATTCGTATGGGGGTTGAGGCTGTTTGAAATTCGAGTGTTGCTGCTGGGCCGTGAGGTTCATGTGCATTACTTTCCAATATGGTAGGTGGTTGTTGCTCAAAGGTAATTTGTGTACCGGCGTTGTGGCCCTCTTTGAAGTCAAGTTTAGAATCCAAACTATTTTTTACCCGGGCTGTGGTCAGCTCATGTTGCTCGGTGCCTCCCTGTTTGACCACCTGTTTTGGCTTTGTTTGTTCTTTTCCAGGTTCTGGAGCTTGTGATTGGTGATTCAGTGTTGTGAACTTTTTACTGATTTCTCTTGTGGGTGGGGATTTGGTTGATTTGGCTCCTGACCAGGGGCCATCGCCCCTTAATATGAGTGAAGTGTTTGAGTGGTCAAGTCAGTCTGTGTGAATTTCCTCACTCACTGACAGCCCATTCAAAGAGTTGGATTTATTTTCTTTGAGGGTATTGGTGTTAAAGATGGGGAAGGTTTTGCCCTGATCTATATTTTGTTTGTTCTTGTATTTGAGCCTTGCCTTCCTTGCCCTTTTCCTTTGTTTCTTTGTTGGAAGCTCCTCAAATGTGGATTGGTGGGATGATTCGATTTCTTCAATATTTGGGTCTCCTTTGTCTGGGCGACATTCCTTTGGTAATGGTACTTGATCCATTATTTGTTCGCTTTTCTTTGGGCCGTTTGTGAGATTTCTCTTGAGCGTTTGTGAATTCTCCGGGGATTGCTTAGTTTCTGTCATCTGCTGTGGCCACGAGATTGTTTTACTTCCCCTAAAATGTCCATCAAAATGGCCGGGAGGCTTGCCAGCTTTTCAATGATACTTTCACATCCGCAGATTCATTGTTGATTACTCCAGCTGGTTTTGGGCTCTAATTTCCCCTGAGATCACAGGAGCAATGAAAGGGAGTCCAGTTTTGTGTTTATACTTGAAATATGCCCAGCCATCAAAGTGATGAGGTCGATCTGGACTTCCATTTTGTTTGAGTGAAAGTTCAGCACCCTTATTGCTTGCTCTAGAGTGCTTAACAAAGGTTGGGTCCATGACGTGGCGGGCTCGGCATTTTGGATTTTACTTGGGTCCTTGGGCTCTAAGTCCAACGCGCTCCCAGATGAGATTGTAATTGGGTCAGTATGGGCGTGGTGTGGTTGGTTTGCCTGCATGATTATGCTGTCATTTATGCATCCTTTTTGTTAGTCACTTTTTGGCCCTAGGCCACGCGGGGTTGAAACCCGCATAACCAGACTAAGATATCGGCCGTCAAAACTGTATTCTTCTCGTGGCGTTCTTCCTTGTGAATCGATATACTTTATAATTCTCTCTGAGAGTTCCTCGAGTTGGGAGTCATTGGATAGGAAGAGAGGCTTTAACCATGGGTCTCCCTCTTGCCCAGATGTGATGGATTGGTTTTTATGGTCAGTATTAGCCTCCTGCTGGCTCTTGCTCGCCGTTCCGTGGTCTCTGTTCTCTGGTAGCTCCACGATTGCCTCACTTTTATTCTGGCTCGGCCTGATGTCCTTCTCGAGGCATTTATCTGTGGTGTTCTTTTCAGCTCTACCTCCCTCTATTTCGTTTGTAGCTGCGGGTGTATTGGGGCCATGCACCTGGGCGATGACTAACTCTTGTTTGCCTTGACCGTTAGGGCCCAAAAACGGTGGGGGGGTGCATACCCTGTATCGCTACGTGGCATGTTCTGCAAATTATTGGTCCCATGGGAGGGTGCGTTCAATGGCGCGATGGGGCTTGGTAACTTAACCGCCTCCGCGGTCTGTGCATAGATCGCCGCCATTGGGTCCTTGAGATAAAAGAATTTTAGGAGTACGGATTTCCTTCTGGGGTCTGGTTTTAACTCAGGGGTTGGTGCAGATACCAGCCTCTCCCTGGGGTTTAATTCAGGCCCTAAACCTGATGACGTGTTGGGTTCCGTGGTTGTCTTTCTTAGTTTTCTTTAGGATTTTTTGCTCTCCACAGGTTGTCGTGTTTTTCCCGATCTCATTTCCCCCGTTGGGACCTCGCGGTCCCGTTGACCCCCCGTCGAGACTCTAGTCATTGTTGGTGGTAATTATTACGATATAGACTTGTCGAGGTCGGGGGGGTATGTGAACAAATGCTCAGTTGAATAAGTGGCCCAGCCTGGCTAGGCACGTTGCTTCGCTGGGCCTGGCGCACAGGCTCTCTTGGACTCTCTCGGGCTCCCAAAAGTCCTATGTCCTCAGCTGCTCTTGTGCGCTGTCCCTTTGTTCTGATGGCTCCCCGTTTTGCTGGCTCCTGGCGGGCTTCAAGAGTTTACTTCCTCCGCTCGCCGCTACGTCCCTTCTCCTCCTTTACGACAGTGTGTATCGTGTGGGGGTGTTGTTGGTGGTGCGCTGCTCCGCTAGTCCCGTGACCTGCTGCAGGGAGGCGTGGGCCCCCTGCCCGTTGTGCTGCTTCCCCTGTGCCTCTTAATCCGCCCTGTCTGTCCTGTCCAAGCAGCCCCCAAAGCGACCTGTGTGCCCGGTCCGCACAGCTGCGCCTGAAGTCACGCAGAGAGGGTGCTGAGGAGGAGGTGGAGGCGATGGGCAGATGGGCAGATGGACAGATGGACGGCTGGGAATGTGTTTCGCGTGTGGCAGTTTGTAGCTCTCACCCACCACGGCAAAAGGCAAAGAGGCAAAGCAGGCAAAGAGGGCTGGGAGGCTATAGCTGTGCTGTGTTGTGGTGCTTTACTCACCAATGTCAGTGGTGACGTCAGTTGGCACCCGACCTCAACTGGCGCCCAGCTTCTCTCCTTGCAGCGCTCTGCGTGCTCCGTGCTCCGTGGACCGCCTCGCCTGCCACCCTTGCCTCGGTGCCGGCGTAATAGACAGTTTGTTCTGTTTAGCTCCCTGTCTCTCCTCTGCTGCGGTCTCCGTGCGGCTCTGCTGCTGCTGCTCTGCTACGATCTCTGGTCTCTGAGCGGCTCCGGCAGGTCCGCGGCTCCGCGCAGTTCCCCCGCCTCGCCTGTCTCACCTGTCACACTCGCCTGGGGTTTAGACTCTCTCCCCGCGAGTTTGTGCAGTTTGTGCAGTCTTTTTAGACTTTTTAGTCTTTTCAGGAGCCTTAACTATCTCCCGATGTCTCCTCCGGCAGCAGGCTCCGGCACCAGGCACCGCGGTCCGCGTCTCAGTAAGCTCCTCCTCTTCCGGTAATCTTTGACACTGGGAGTCATTTTCTCACTATTAGCGAGTCGTTATCGCTTTCGATTCTAGTCTGAGTTTCCATATCCAAAACCAAAACCAAGATTCCAGGTTAATAAGTACATACGCAATCAATCAGTCTCCCCTGATTGCCAGTCGGTGTGTCAGATAGGGTTTGCCCATTGAGCTGTTGGAAGGCATTGATGGCCAGCAGGATGTTTATTGCTTTGTTTTCTGAGTTTCTCGATTTGTGAGCATGAGATATGACACACATCCTCTTCTTTATCTAGCACCAGCTTAATATTGAAATCTTCACATACCATCATGATATGTGGACAGATCATCCTATTCGGTTGCAATGTGTGAACTAACGTGTCTTGTCAGACGATGCTACGACACTACTCAAGGTCTTTCATCAAGATTGAATTCTCTTCAGCATTTCCAGTGGGGAGTTAAACGTTACATATGTAAAGAATCCATGTGTTATGTATAATCGTTAACTGTTAGATATTATTACTCATTTTCATGTTTTATCGTGCCACTGACTGTCCGGTTTCTGGTGGAGGAGGTCACGAGGAATAGTGAGAATGTTGTGGATGGTCGTCGCTGTAACATGAAGAGAAGACCTGGCATCGCAGATGGTCATCGACGTAGCAAGAAGATCCGGTTGAGCGTCACAGATGGTCGTTGCTGGAGCTTCACATTTGCATTCACTGCGGGATGTTGTTAGTGCAGTGCGGAGTGCAGATCTTGTGTTGCCAGTTGTTGGTCAGTGTAAGGCAAAGAGTCAGGTTAAACATTCTGTAACACTCCAGCACTGTTTTTCAACAGAAAGTGCATGATACCTACAACACTTTCTGAGTTAATGAGAAAACCGGAGCTCACTCTACACCACCTAGTAACCTCAATGGTAAATGTCAGGCTCTCTCTTTAGATTCATCCTTCAGCTAGACTTGGCATCTCAATCACTTCTCTCCCACTACCATGGAGGAGGTTGGCAAAATCTGATGACTACCAAGTCCGGCTTCCCCACTGTCCCTTGCCCTACTAACACTATCTGTCTAGCACCAGAAATCATAGGTTCCTACCTGACTGAAATCATTGCTCTTATTTTTCAGACAGGGTTCTTCCCAAACCTTTGGAAAAAAGCTTCTATCTCACCCCTCTTGAAAAAAATCAAACACAGACACCACTGACCCTGGCAGTTTCTGGCCCATCAACCCATTGCCTATATCTGCTAAGATTATTGAAAACATTATCAAACATGAACTCACCTCTTTTATCAATAATATTCATCTGCTTGATAATTCCCAGTATGGCTTTTGGTTCAACCATAGCACCGAGCTGGCACTAATTATTTCAGCTGAGGAAATCAGAAGTACAGTGAACAGAGATGGGAATGCTGCATTGATCCTTCTCAGCGGCATTCAACACCATCAGCAGATCAGCCATCTTCAGGATCTAGGAGTAAGTGGCTCTGCCTTATCTCTTCTCAAACCTTTTTTAACAGACAGGAGCAAGTAGAGGAAATTGGCAACTCGGCATCTGCTCCTTTTCAGCTCCCTTGTGGTGTACCTCATAAATCCTCCCTTAGACCTTCTCTTTTTAACTGGTAAGTCACCAGTCTGGCACACCTCATTAAATCCTTTAGGTTTTCCATGGTGTTATACACTGAGAACTCCTAGATTATTATCTCTGTATCAAGCAGCTCTCAGGACACAGCATCCAGATTTCACCAGTACATGCAGCAGATTAGCAAATGAATGATCCAAAACCAAGTCCGAGGTTCTGCTATTTGGATCCAAAATGTCCTTCTAGACACCCAGTTGGTGGCCCCCTGACCTGGGTAACCTGCCCACCCCAGCCCTCTAAGCCCCAAAATTAAGGGTAGTTTTTGACACCACGCTTTCCTTCAGTTACCAAATTAATCTCTTCCACCATCTTTCTCATTTTAGCACTTGCCAAGAAAGTGTGCCCACATATTCCTGAGGACCTTCAGAAAATGGTGGTCTCTGCCCCCTGCTTGCCCAGGCTGGACTTTTGGTCTGCAGAGGGGGCTACTAGCCAGACTCCAGGTTCTGCAAAATGCGGCTGCCTGATTACTGTTGGGAATTCCCAAGTGGCAGTCCGCCAGACAAGCAAATGAAGATGCTTGTTCATCTTCATTGGCTACCTATGCATTTAGGGATCAATTTTAAAGTTCTATGTATTTCATTTAGAGCCCTGCTTGGGGCTAGTCCTGAGTACTTTAAACATAGGTTCTTCTGGTACTCTCCCCTAGGAGAGCTTTGATCCTCTTTTGCCAACCTAGTTGAGGTCCCCAAGTACCGGGACAAGAAGTGGAGTGGCTAGAGCTTTGTAGCTACCACTTCAAAACTGTGGAACTCGCTGCCCCTTTCACATTAGATCTGCCTCAGATTTGCTAGGTTTTAGGAAAGCCCTCAAACCCTCGCTCTTTATTCTCAATCCCATCTCCTGCTGGTTCTTTTTGCTCAGTGTTTGCATCACCAGTGTTTGTGCTCTACAGGCACGGCCTGTGCAGGGCGTTATACCGGGGCGGTGACGTCAGGCGGGGGAGGGTCAGGGCAGGGGGGGTTGTAAAATGCGGGATATGGACCATTTACAGGTTAGTACCGAAAAAAATAAATAAAACAAATTTCGTTACCTGCGCTGCATCGCCAAATGTGATGCAGCGCGGGCAACAAAATTCGTTGTTTTTTTTTTGGTACTTACCTGTAATGGTCCATATCCCGCATTTTACAACCCCTCACCCTGACCCTCCCCCGCCTGACGTCACCGCCCCGGTATAACGCCCTGCACAGGCCATGCCTGGTGCTCTACAAAAATACATCATATATATCAAATCATAAATACTTTGCATTTTGCCTATAAGCAACGCCTGACTGGTTTTGTGCCAAGATACCCGTGTTTAAGCACAGGTTAATTTAGTAACACCCCAGTCAACCAACAACAACATTTCTCACATAGACAAATGCCAAATGCCAATAAAATGTATGAACATGGCAATGTAGGATTCACGTTTTATTTAATAATGTAGCTTTAAGTTTGTTCGAAATATAAATAACTGCTGCAAAAAACTGAGTGTGTGCTCCTCATTTGCTATAACCATTACTCCTCAGTTGCAATGTGATTTTGAAAGATGTTATTTTGCAAATAATTGACATAAATCTTGATTAGAATATAAACATTTTGACAGCACAATGACATTCTTTTCATAATAGCTGGGAATTGAGGCACACAATAAAAATGGAGCGCACCAATAGTCATTTTCAATCATATGAGAAGCATCACGTACAATTAATAATGCATCATCCTTTTACTGAATCCATGAGCTGCTGAAAATGTGAATTGATTATAATCTTTTCATATCATTTGCACATCAAAATTAACTTCATAACCCAAGAGGTAGTTAATGAAGATGATAAGAGCAGCAAGGTTAACAGACACTTTTTCATACTCAGCAGTGGGCAAAGTATTTTAATACTGATTTACAAAGAAAATACTAAGTCTTACGAGTCTCATATGTCCAAGTTAGTTTTAATTTATCCTACCCTTTTCATTAGCAATTCCGAAAATGTTGATGGTTTGGAAAATATAAAAAATTATGTTTTAAAAATGCATATTATATGTTCGTGTTATTTGCGCTACGGTTATTTCATACAAAACACGATAAATAAGTATTACATTCTCAAGACAATGCAATACAAATATTGATATAATTGATATAGGGGTGCTGCAACAGAAATCCAGGACAATTTTCAATGCCAAAAAGTATGCGACATCGACTTTCTAAGAATATATTTTAATCAAGTCCCAGGATAAATGTGCCCAACAGAAATAACAGCAGCACTGCATAAACTTCTTGCTTAAAACAACATTTCTCCTTATTCACAAACACGTAAGTGTGGGAGTTATAAACTTAGGGCCATATGTACAAAACATTTTTTCGGTCCGAAACCGGGTGTTTTCGACTGGAGAAATGCTTGTTTATATGTAAAAATGCCAAATTACGTTTCGGTAACTTGTAAGCAAATCACACTGGCCCACATGCATCAAGCATTTTTGTAGTCTCAAACGGTGCGATTCCTTAAAATCGGCCGTTTGCGAATGCAAAAGTGCTGTTTGGGATGCATCATGCCATTTTAGAAGTCGCATCTTATTTACGATTTCTAAAATTGCGTTAGCATATAAGAAATCGCAATTGTGCGATTTCTTAAATGCTATGCATCATTTCAGAAAAATGTGCGATTTTTAAAATTGGAAGTGCAAATTACCACGAAGTTCAACTTCGTGGTAATTTGCGAAATTGTTTAAAAATGCACAAAAATGCATTTTTTAAACTGTTAAGCTACAGACACACATGTCCTTAGGACATGTGTGTATGTAACTTATGCTGAAAAGTACATTTCATGGGTGCAGGGGGGGGTCATTTTGACCCCCCTCTCCACCCTTGAAATGCATTGATGAATTACAATTGCACATTGTGAATTCGCAATTCCCATTCATTCCTATGGGCATTTTGGCCCATAGGAATGAATGGGAATTGTGAATTCGCAATTGAAAATTTGCATTTTTTTTGCCAATCGGTAAAAATAGCGATTTTTACCGAATTGCAAAAAAAAGCAAAAATATTCATGCATAGGCTTTTGCGATTTCTAAATTGCGAATCGTTATTTTTCACAATTTAGAACTCGCAAAAGCCGATATTGATGCATGTGGGCCACTATGGTTTAGCAATTCGGTATTTGGAAGGTTTGGGGCATCTATTCCAAATAAAAAATTGCAGTGCTACTTATGAATGTTTTGCAACCAAATTATGGTTGCAAACTTTGGGGGGCAGAACTATCATTGTTTCACACAGTAAAATGCAGCAAGCCACCTTGATGTGGAGCGTGAAAGGGCAGGAATGTGCCGTCTTTACCATTATATAGTGCATTCCTATCATTTCCTGGTGCAGGCACACTTTTCTCTGCCTGGCACTAACACAGGCACCCCTGCACCATTGTGCAAGGAAGCCTGCATTTTAGGCAGCATTGTTTTTGTGAAGGAAGGGGCACCTTCCTGAACAAAAACAACGCATAGAAGAGTTTTCATCTTTCAAAATCTGCTGCATAATACAGCATACATAGAAAGAGGAAAAAACACCTGGGGAGGCGTAGCATTTTGACACATACCCAGGTCTACCACTAATGGTATATCTGGGAATGCACCAAACTCCATGGTTGGATGCCTGGGCACACCCAAGCTCCACCCTTGTAACGCTACCCAGATGCAGAGTGACGCAAGGCAGCGATTTGTGCTGCCTTGCGTTACTTTAGATTTATCAAGTCCTGCAGTACCACATAAGTCGGCCTTGCGTGGCTTAATAATCTCACATAGGTTTGCATTGCCCATCCGCCCCCTTGGGTGGTGCAAGGGCAATGAAAACCTTGATAAATATGGACCTCATGTTTTACTGACTACTAAAAGGTGATGAGAACCATTTGCAAATGGGAACCAATTATGATTATTAAAAAAAAATGTAAGTGCATGCTATGGTCCCATTGACCACTAATCTTTTAAATGCATTTCTTTTGCCTTTACAGAAATCGAGCTGCATTTAAAATAAAAGTTTGGTTTCTTAAAAAGTGATCACATACATGGTGGACTTCTGATCCCAGCAGGCCACCATTCCTGTAATGGCTATAATTCCTAATGGGTCACAAAAAACAGCTCCACTTTTGCCAAATACATATCTTCTCTATCCGGGACAGAATAGAGCATAAATCAATACTTTACCTGTATATCTGAAATCAATGTGTATGTTCAAAGCTGTCCCTCTGGGGTGAGTTATGTAGGTTGCACCACACACCCTTTGTGAAAACACAAATATTGGAACACGTTAGGGCCATCAAACACGCTGAAAAATGATATCTAGTGGCTCGTTACTTTGCAACATTCCACAATAGGTACAGCATACTGTTAAGATTTTATGTGATTGATAGAGTTTTAACAACCATAAGAGCAAGGAATAGAATACGAGCTCTTAAGCAACTTGAGTCTAGGTATATTTTGGAACTCAATACCAAATCTCCCAATGGTCTGAATATAGACAAAGAATTGCACATACATTTGGGTTAATTGGGCAACTATGTACCGGATTTGATACCTGATATGATGATGTTTTGTTAACTCCTTTGTGTGATATCTCTTGTACATATTAAGTTGTAACATGTTGTTAACTGATATTTTATGGTTTGAGATTTCTATTCTTTGTTATTTTGTCTCACTTGTCCATTGTATCTGATAGCGAGCACAGGAGACTTAGGTCTTTCATACATGGGCAGCATTTGAGCTAAGATACCTTTTGTTTTTTTTCCTGTATAGGCTCACTTGGGCATAATTTTTATTGTATTAGAATTTATTTTGCCACTACATAAGCATGTTCATTTTGCCATATGTCTGTTGACCCTCAAGGACAGAATGGTGTTGGTTACGTTTCTCATATGTAGTTGGACACCACATATATGACAATATTCCTTGGTAGGTTTTTTTTGTATTTCACATTTTATTTCTGCAAAAAGTGTACATGTGAGGTAATATTTGATGTCTTGGGAGGATGTGACTTTGCCTAAATGATCAACTTTTGATTCATGATACTTCGACTGCTAGGGTAGCTGTCCCTTTCATTGTATGAACCAGTATAGAATATAGAGATTCACAGATAACATATTGGATTGTTAATGCCAATTAGGTATTTTCAACAGTTAGGCATTAAAGTGCCCCATTTACACATGCACAATATTGGAATGTTTTTGATTTATTTTGTTGTTACATATGAGTGGTGCTAGGTAATACTTGAGAAGTACAAGTTTTTCATTTACTGCTATTACATTAGCAATAATGTGCTAAGATGGCCGACATGGAAGCCGCAGTTGGTTAACCCTGCAGCCCTTATTTTATGTTGTTTACACTTGGTAGGTTTAAGGATGTGAGGGCAAAAGCACTACTCATCTGTGAACAAGGTGCCAGGTACGCCAAAATTCATAGGGTGTTTTTCGATCTGCATGTTGCTTATTTATTCCTGGAATAACTGACTAAAACCTTTTGATCAACTTGTATCACTGGAGTGCAAGTGTCTCTCATGGACACAAGAGAAGAGTGATTTAAAGTATTTACTGGTTGCCTCACCCGAATGTGCATCACTGATGTCAGGGCTTGAAGCACGAGGTTCTGGAGATTGTGGGGATTTATATATGTATGTGAAACATACATACACAATAAAACCATATAAACTATAATATTGAGAAGAAATATATTACTATATGTAGACAATAATCAAAATATAAACATTTTAAATATTCAAAAATCTATTTACATAAATTATTATAAACATTAAAATAAATGTGAAAATTAAAACTTCTTCTTCTTTTAAATCTTTATTTCGGTAAATTTTTTACCATAAAAGACATAGTAACATTTCATAAACATATTAAAAGATAAAAATTTAGACTTTGTCATTGAAATCCATTAAAAAATTTCTTAGTACAAATGTCACATTTTGGTACAGTAGAGTCAGTGACCAGCCTTAAGGCAATTTCTTCTCAGGGACCACATTGCGCCTAGAAATTTAGCCACAGCGAAGACAATATGGTCCGACAGGTCTGTTTTGAGAACCCTGAAGGCGGCCAAACACTCTGCAAATCCCAAATTTCTGAATAGAGGGACAATCCATTTCTTACGAGTCTCCTTATTCAGATTCATTGGCCACTCTACATGCTGGACATACGCTGAGTGCTTGTTCACTCCACTTACTTGTGAGTTCTCGTAGTGGAAGGGGACCCATGCCTCCATTGCAAATAGAGTTTCCTAAGTAAGGGTGGATACAGTTTGTCTAGGGCTGGCTCAAAGCTGTAGTTATCCTTGGTACGTAGAAATGACTCTGTTAGTGTCCTGTGGTTTTGTCGACGGCAGAGCGCAATTAGTTTACTGTCGTGGAATACCTTTGCCAGTGACTTTTTGGGAAAAAGTGGACAAGTAGATAGAGGGTCAGGCCACAACTTCAGGAGGTCTAGGCCCTCCAGCTCGGTTTTGATATATTTCAGCCATTTAATTTTCCCTGCGTTAGGCATAGCAAGCACCTCCTGGAGTCCCTGTCTGTAGCTAATCAGTTCTGAAACAGACCACAACCTGCGCCAATAAGCCAGGGGTCGAAAAGCCAGTTCTTCATCAAGAGGTCGCATCCCTAAATCTAACCTTAAAGGGACAAGTGGCGTGCTGGGGGGAAGTGCTACCACCCTCCGAATGAACTTGTTCTCCTCTTTCACCAGGTCAGGAGAGACTGCGTGACCCCAAAGCTCACACCCATACATGGCAGCCCCCCTTGCCTGTGCCCTATAGATCTGAAGAGGTGGACCAACGGGCCGGATAGATGATTTGTTTTTACTCACGAGCTTCATAGTTCCACCCGAAAACTGAATCAGTTTAAGGAGTGCTTTCTCTTGGTGCGTGCACCAGGACATTCTCTCATTTAGCATAACTCCAAGGTACTCAAAGGTTCTCACCCTTTCGAGTCTGCTCTGTCCAATGTTGGGGCTAGAGCGGAATTTTGGTGGGGGATTAAACACCATGAATTTAGTCTTTAGGGTGTTAATTTCTAGCCCATATTCCCCACAAAAGTCCACAAAACCATCGAGGACACGCTGGATACCCATTGCAGACTTTGAGAGCAACAGGGTGTCGTCGGCGAACATGATCGCCGGCACCCTGGAGCCTGCCAACTTAGGAGCATCGGAGTTGACAACTCCATTCAGATGAGAGATAACCCCGTTGACGTAGAGGCAGAACAGGGTTGGGGCAAGCACACAACCCTGCCTTACCCCCCTGTCAACGGGGAACCTATTTGACAAAGCTCCCTCCTTGCCACACCTCACCTGTGCAAAGTTGGCAGTGTGGAGACGAATAATCATCTCCAACAAGCCCTTAGGGACCCCCAGTTTGGCCAACACCTCCCAAAGCTTTCTACGGGGGACCAGGTCGAAGGCCGCCCTCAGGTCCACGAATACAGTATATAGGCTGCCACCCCCCAACTGTACCGTTTTCCAAAAGATGAGGGAAGCCGAAAGACCTGGTCTATAGTTGAGACCTTCTTTCTAAAGCCCGCTTGGAGGGGACTCAGAATATGATATTCCGTCATCCACTCCAATAGACGGTCCAAGAGTATCCTTTTATTTAAAACAAATAATGTAACGAATAAGAACATGCCATAAACTCTATTTAACCAACATTATAAAGAATATTGGACACTACAAATATTAAATATACTATTCTCTAATTTACGTAACAGTAGAGAAAGTGTTGAAATCGGAGGGATAACATTTGCTATTCACACTCCAATCTGTGCAACAATAGGAGAAGTGTTGGACATAGGAGGGATTTACTATTGCCACTCCAATCTGTGCAATAATAGGGAAAGTGTTGGATTTCAGAGGGGTAAAATGTACTATTCTCACTCCAATCCCTGCAACAGTAGGGAAAGCGTTGGATTTCGGAGGCGTGAAATGTACTATTCCCAGTCCAAACAGTGCAACAGTAGGGAAAGTGTTGGAATTTGGAGGGGAAAAATGTACAATTCCCACTCCACTCTGTGAAACAGTAGGGAAAGTGTTGAATTTTGGAGGGATGAGATTTACTGTACCCATTCCAAACAGTGCAACAGTAGGGAAAGTGTTAAATTGCAAAGAGGTTAATTTTACTATTCATTCATATTCTAAACTTCACTTCAAACACATTAGTAGACATGAGTGGAAAAGTTCACGCTGCTCGCTGAGTTGGCAAAATTTGGGAAATCCTCAACTACGCATGAAACATGGACTTCCTGCTAAACTCCACCATCCGGTGCCTGCCGGAATTTTTGTTCCGCTGGTGTGCACGGGACATGTTTTGGACTGTGCTGGCAAGCACGACGAGGCTTGCTGGCCACTCGTGAGCGTGTGTGAGATTTACCGGCAACTAGCGCGGCTTCCGGCACCTTTTATGTGATGCTAATGAGAGCGGGTGACTGCGGCTGCACTTCAAGCAGGTTCTCTACTCAAGAAACAGGTAAATCCACTCGAGAAGATGTTATTGAGTTAATACTCTACTCCAATGAAACATTGAAATTGTTCTTTAGTGCGAGAAGCCCTTTTTAAAAAAAAAAAATTTTTCAACAAGAAGGAAGTGCCCCAGAGACTTTAAGGCCCTCATTACAATGTTGGTGGCACCGCAAACCCACATCTTTGCCATCGGTTTTCTGCCGCATTAGAATTCCAGCAGTCGGAGTAAGTTAGGCTGGGGGTAAAGACCGCCACCCCCATCAGGCTCAAGGAGCCCATCCAAATGACGGTCAGATTCGCAATCACTACAATGGATTGGTGCCTGTTCAGGCACTGCAGTAGGGACAATGTTATTCCTTTATGACAGCCTGTTCATACAGGCAGCTGGAAAGGGACTTTGGGTCCCCTAGCAGGTCCTAGGTGGGCCTATTCTATGGGGCTAGGGGGCGCATGTGGTGACCTGCCCAAACATCTATGCACCATGTTCCAGGCACCACATGGTGCCCAGGCACACAGTGCATGAATGTTTACAAACAAGTCCTTTTCAATTGTGGATTGTTCTGTGGTCCGTTCCAGAGCCGCAGCACAAGTGACAATAGAAAAGGGCATGTTTTCGACCGCCTCATATGCAGTCGCACCCTAATCTGGCAGGTGGAACTGCTGACTACTAGTCAGGCTGTTACCATCTGCAACCATGGTATAATAAAGGTCTAATTTCCTGCTCATGTCCAGCTGGCTCCTCCCAGTGATTTGTCCATATTCTGGTCACTTTTCCTTTGGAGTTGGAGCTCGAAGGAACACTCTCTTTGTCTGCTGCATATCTACCATTGTATTTAAACACTATGGGCCTCATCACAGTGTCAGTCGGAGTGCAACTGACAGGCCGTCGGTTGCAGTCCGACTGACATCTGGTGCCACAGTCCGACCCCTGCATTATGATGTGCAGCATTCAGAGACAGCTGGCAGAGGGACTGACCAATGCTTCTAATGGGCTCAAGGAGCCTGTCCGACCAACGGTTGAATGTTATACCCTACAATAGGGTGGTGCCTTCTTAAGCACCGCTGTAGGGATTAGGATGTCCCTTTCAGACAGGATTTCAATGGGGGTCTGACTGTCAAAGTCAAAGTCAAAACAAGCTTTATTCAGATCATACAAAATGTCCACAAAAGCATACTATACAAAAATACTAAAATCCATTTATAATTAAAAAGAAAAACACATCAAAATTAAAAACATCAAGAGACGCAGCTTCATCACATAGATTAAATGAGCACAATCACTAGACAGGTATGCTTACATTACTTCATAATTCAGTCTTTTTAGGTGAGCAAGTTCATTCCTTTGTTTCATTGCCATCATTATATAACAAATGCCTGCGTTACATATTGAGATTTTTCCAAGTTTCGTAAATGATTAAAAGCAGTTTTATAGGAAAACAGGCTGTTAACTTTAAAAATTGGACGGAGATACGTTTTCCTAGTTTCTGTGTAAAACTTACAAAATAATAAAACGTGAAGGGTGCGTTGTTTAGACCTGCCATCACACGGACAGTTTGGCATGGTGAAACACCATTTCCCCCTTTTAGGAAATGCGAATAAGAAATGTAAAGTGCTCAGTCTTAGTCTGGTTAGGTAGAATCTGTGTTGCACGTTGGTTACAAAAACGAGGTATGGTCATAACCATAGTACCCTCAAGATAAGATATAACAGTTTTCTTGGAGTTTGAAGCCTCGTCTGTACGGGCAGCACTTACACTCAAAAAACTCCTTTTTAATTAAACCTTACTAGGGTGTTGTACATCTACTGATCGAAAATCATTCACAGTTAAACTGCATTCTTCTAGAAGACTGGCAATATAGCTTAACCAGGGGATTTTTTTTACAACCGTCTTGAGACAAAAAATCTAAAATTATATCCCTCGTAAAGAGAGTTTCTTCCCTAACCCAAACACGATGCCACAAGTTTAAAGAGGCCATACTAATTAAATCATGTATATACAGAGTTCCAGTTACCCTGTGCAAGATAATTGAAGGGGTAGCGACAGGGACAGCTAACAGGCGTCTAAAGAAACTGTTTTTGATGATATGTAGTGACAAGGTATCAATCTGACCCCAAAGGGCCCCCCGTAACAACTCCCTGTAATACACTTCGCTCCGTACAATTTGAGAATCTTCCGAACCGGTTTAGTACCAAGTTTTTGGGAGAATTTAAAAATGGCCTCTACTATTTTCACGAATTTTCAGCTTACATAGGGTTACGTGTGTATTCCAATTACCCTTACTATTAAAAAGAATCCCTTAGTAAGAGAATGTGAATGTTCTCTCTATTAATGTCCCATTGACAAAATGAGATTTTGTTTTAATGTTCCTTTTACCCCAGGACATAACCAGCATCTTACCTAGGTTAATATTCAAATGTTTCTCCGTCATAAAACTTGTAAAATTATCCATCAGAGTCTGTAGGCCGTTAGCTGTCCTAGAAATCAGGACAGCATCTTTGGCATACAGTAATAGGGGTGTGGCCCGCTTGCCAATCATTGGAACATCTACCCCACTGTTCTGTAATAAAATGTCAACACCATTTATATAAAGTGAAAACAGGAGGGGGGCAAGAGTACAGCCCTGTCATACTCCACGGGTGATTTTAAAGTGCTTCCTGCATTCCCCGTGTATTCCATAGCGTATCTTTGCGGACAGCTGAGCATAGATCTGAGATAGGAAAACAATAATATCTTCCGTGGCACCCATACCTCTCAATGTCTCCCATAGCTTTGAGTGATTCACCAAGTCAAAAGCACTTGATAGATCGCGAGGGAGCACTCCCTCACAAGGGTATATTTTCCTATTATTAGTTCCAAATTCAGGCACTGCTCAATTGTACCAACACCACGTCTAAAGTCATACTGAGCCACAGATAAAATATTATTTTTGTTTGACCATTCCTCTAACCTGGCCAACAACATTCGGCCCATGACTTTAGATGTTAGGTCAAGCAGAGATATTCGGCGATAGCAGCTAGTTATTTTTATAAATGGGGACTATCAGGCTCTCCGCTCCTGTCGCCGGTATCACCCCGTCAGTTGTTGCATTAAAGAATTTAAACAAAACGGGTACCCAGAAATCCATGTTGTGTTTGGGGGGGGCCTGCAGCCTGCAGTCTTAACTCTGGAGCTATTCCTAAGGGCTGTTCTGATTTCATCTTGAGTTATGCACCCTAAATTAGTTTTATTTAGGGTTATGACAATTTTATCCTCATTGATTAAAATACCCTGTTTGTATTCATTAAAAATTGCTTCGAAGTGGGTTAACTATTCCTCGGAGGTCACTACTGTATCAATCTTTTGCTGATTGAACCTCTTTGAAGAAGGGTTGATCCAAAGTTTTCCAGAAAAGTACCGAATCTTTGAGGTTGGTGGCTTTAATTAGATTCTCCGACGTGTTTTTCCTTATCTCCGATTTTCTCTGTTTAAGGGCTTCTTTATATAATTTTCGTAGGGTACTAATCTCCTCCCTATTACGTGGGATCATGTTTAATGCCGACTTTAAATCTCTATTTAATCTCAAACATTGGTTATCAAATCATCTTGAGGAATGTGATGCAGTTTTCTTACTTTTCCTTCGTAAGTTATCTGAAATTACAGTAGAATTACATTGAAAGGCCTTAACAATATCCAAACTGCTTGTGGATTCATCCAAACAAGTATCAATATGATCTTTGATTTTTAGTAGGATTCTGTTTGTAAAAACGTCTGGGGCCACGCATGCCATTTAATTGAAATCCCATTTTCCCCCTGTGTTTTTATGTCCGCTTCGTGGATACCTGATTGAAATTGTTTACTAAGGGAGGATCTTAAGATTATTACTACTGGGGGGGAGCATGACGGCCGGTAGCAGACGGCCGTAGGAGGAGTCCCGGAGATGTGTGGTGCGCGCGCATGCTGATGTTTTTTGCTGCGGTGTGAGCCGCGGTGTCAGAGGATTGATGTCCCTCGTTTGATTTAGTTTATTTTTTTCCCTCGACCTCTGGTTGTGCTCTTATGGTGGTGTTCTCGTGGTGGCGTGGAGCGGCGTTCAGCCGCACGAAGAAGAGGGAGTAACCAATGGTGTGTGTAGCAGCGCCATTGTCCACGTCTTTGTCTGCGTGGCCACCCGGCGAGCTGTTGGGCTGCAGGTTGCTCGACGCCGCAAGGGAGTGGAAGCAGCATACCCCCGGTGTTGTCAGCGGGGCACTGCGAGTCTTTTCGATCCCTTCTACAGCAATTGGCTTAACAACCACCACAGTGGCTTTTTCTCTCAGCGGTAATACCCTACATACATACTGCAGCAAGGTAGGAGAGGGGGAAGGATGCGGTGACTGGAAAGGCACGAAGCATGAACTACTTAAGGCTTTTCGGCTGACTCACTGTAGCCTTTATAGTAGTGGAGGGGGGTGCAATTGCCTGATGTGTATGGATAGCAGGTAGGAGACTGAGGTGACAGAATGGGCGGAATCTGCATATTGCCTGGCTAAAACTGAGGCTGATGCCCCATTTAAAGCAAAAGTTGGGCGTTATACACTCCGAAATAGAGCTTTGGCTAGCACCCCTGCACTACCAAAATTAACAAGGGGAGTGCCGCCGGTTGTGGAAGTGAAAGCAGGCATTAGGCTAACAGAGCAGAATAGAGACCCACAAGAGAGCTCACGTGATTTACAAGATCCTTCTGGGAGGGGGAAGCGAAAGAACAAAAAGCAGAAAAAGATTGGTTTAATAACTAATCTAAAAATAACCCCCTCACTGAAGTCTTTTTTATAAAACCTGCGGCATGGCTACTGCCTCTACCACCATATCCTCCTCACCTAAGCGGGATATGGCAACCAAAGAAGTTTCAGACTTGACTACCCCGAAGCCTCCTACCCCAGCCCCGAGGGTGGTCCCAGTTTTCCCCGCAGTTTTACATCAAAAAGAAGCCTCGGACCAGGAAGGCGGGAGGAAGGGGACAGGCGTTTTACCCATACCTAATTCCACTACTACTGGCATTATCGGCACTACCGATATCTTGTCAGAGCCCTTGTTAGAGCCCTCCTTGTCTGCCTCACAGGGGGAGCATATAGAAGTTCATCCATTAATTGGGCTTTCAAACAACTTTTCTGCCCTCGATATTCAAGATCCAGACTTGGAAAAGATGCCTGGCGTTTCTACAGAGAAGGGGGCAAGGCTAAAGGAGGCAAGGAGTCTAGGAAAAGCACAACACAGGGAGAGTCTCATAATTCAACATTCCGAGATACGTCCTGAGACCCCAGAGGTTTTTAATCACTCGAGAGATCTTGAGGTTCACGATATGTTTGGAAATCTCCCTGAGGCATCTTCTTCACCTCAGCCTCAAATTCATACATCTATCCCTGGAACTTTGGCTGACATTTTGCTAAGTTTACGCGATGACATAGGTAGGAGATTTGATGATATCAGTAGGAGATTCTCTACCTCGGAAGCTAATCAGGAGGCTATTCAAGCTTCTTGCGATCTTCTGTCACAAAAGGTGGAGGCAGTTTCACAGAGAACGGATGCGCTTGAAGCCGAGGTACCTAGAATCAAGGAAAGTATAAACTCCTCCTCCACTATGATTAAAAAGTTGACTCAGCAAAATCAAGAACTATACAACGACATTGAGAGATTAGAGAACCATTCTAGAAAAAATAATCTCAAATTACTGAATGTTCCAGAGGATATCGAGGGGAGCGACATAAAGAGCTTTGTAGTATCCCTCTTGAGGACATTTATCTCACCAGCAGAAGAAGAGATATATCTCAAAATTGACATTCAAAGAGTCCATCGCGATCCTTACCGAAGAACCCCAGGGAGGGAACGTCCAAGGAAAATACTAGTAAATTTTCTAACATACTCCCTTAAAGAGAAAATCTATTCCTTCGCACTAAAATCCGGCCAATTTTAATGCAATTTGACTCCCACTCCATTTACTTTTTCTATTAGGTCGGATGTATCTCATCGAACAGCCACAAGGCAGTGGGAGCTGGGCAAAAGAATAGCTATACTGAACCAGCTGGGGGCCAAACCTCAACTTAGATTCCCCGCTTCTCTTCGTATCATGTGGGATAATCTTATGTATAATATGCGCCACTTAGAGGAGGTGGATTCCCTAATAGATAAGATCCAAAAGAGGGGAGGGGCAGGAGGAGGAGGAGACAGAGATCAATATAGTGGGGGGGAGAGGTAGTTAGTAAAGAATGAACATGAGGTGTTAAGATGCTGTATTTGAGTAATAAAAAAATAAATAAATAAATAAAAAACCTCCCTCTGACTTAGATCTAAACGAGGGTGAAAATCAAAAATCAAAAATAGACACCGACATCACTAAGCTCACTGTTATCTATCACATATTCTTCTATTTTCTTTTCTTTTAATGGTATAGCCACACATCGAGGGGGGCTCCACTAAGGGCATATGCCCAAGAAGAAAGGGAGGGTTCCCAAGGGAGGTAAGGGGGTAGAGGGGTTACACAGGGTTGAAGGGGGGGTTGGGGGAAGTGGCACGGGTGGGGTTGCAGTGGGAAAAAACAAAAAAAAATTGTCCTTATATCTAGTTTCGCTAAAGTTAAGTATGTTAGTTTGGAATATTGGTTCAAGTAAGGGAGTGGAGTACTACAGTCAAATATGGCTGAAGAAAGGTTAAAATTTATATCATGGAACGTCAACGGTCTGCGGTGCAGTAGAAGGCAGCACCTGATCATGAAATATCTTGACCAGTCAACCGCCCAGGTATTACAGATTCAGGAAACACACCTAAGTTATGAAGAAACCAAAGAAGTCTTTAGTAAATACAAATGGATAGAGCATTTCATCTGCTCCCAAAATATGACACATAACAAGGGGGTGGCAGTCCTAATAAGGAAGGGAGCTATTAATACCATCAAAAATGTATCAACCGATTGCTCGGGTAGGTGGATTTTGGTGCAGGCACATCTGGGAGGGAACGAGGTCGCTATAGTATCCTATTACAGCCCGAATGTAGATGACCCTGCTTGTCTCCTCAAAGTACAGGCTAAATTAACAGAAGTTACAACTCCAATAATAATAGGGGGCGATTTTAATGTACTTCTTGACCACGCTCGGGATAGGTCTAATTTTAGTAAATTTGTAGCTGCACCGCGCGTTCGGTGAACAATGATCAATATGATCCATGACCTTGGTTTGGTGGACGTGTGGGAAGCTAAGGGGGGAACAGGATCAAGGTTCACCTACTTTAGCAAAAAACACGGCCATTCCTCCAGAATAGATTACATTTTAACGGATGCAGTAGGAGTCGAAAATATAGTAGATATCCTAGTTCAGCCATCTATTTTTTCGGATCATGCACCTATCACACTTACATACGTGGGTAGTAGAGTTAAACCCCCTCCCCGTTGGAGGTTAAAAAGAGGTATATTGGTAGACCCAGAGCTGATCACTAACATTAAGGAATCAACAATTAAATACTTCTTAGATAATGTAGGGTCAACAGCCCCTGACATCGTATGGGAGGCCTTTAAGGCCTACATTCGAGGGGAACTTCATAGCTGGACTTCCTTTAAAAATAAGAAGAATAGGCTAGAATTCCAAAGAATGGAATCAGAGTTATCTAGATTAGAAAACGGTAGGCTGCATTGCCAACCTGAGATACTCCCCTTAATTTTAAAAGATCTAGAACGAATCCGCTCCGAATATAGAGCTAAGTTGGAGGAAAAAGTGAAAGCCCAATGGGAGGTTCACAGAATGGAGCATTATGAATATGTGGAGAGAGCAAGCGCCACTCTAGCCTGGAAGTTGAAAGCGGATAGAGTTAAAAATAACATCAATAAACCAATAATAGACGAAATAGGCACAACATCAAGCAAGCATGGAGATATGCAGCAATGCCTGGTTTCTCTGTTTTCTCAGCACTACAAAAAGGAGGCGGTCCCTGACATTGATTGCATTCAGGAGTGGCTGAAAAGTAAAGATTTGCCGAGACTGACTAATGATAATCAAGAAACACTTGAAAGACCTATTACAGAGGAAGAGATTAAGCTGCATATTACTAAGATCAAAAACAATAAGGCTTCGGGGACGGATGCACCTCCTGGGGAAACCCTCGATGAGGCAATTATATCTAGACTCCTTGAGCTTTTTAATTACATCTACTTAGGGGGGGGGGAAATACCCCGTCTTGGAAAGAAGCAACAATTGTTCTTATATTAAAACCCGATAAGAACCCACTGAAGGCAGACTCCTATAGGCCAATCTCCCTGCTAAATGCAGACTATAAGATCTTTACTAGCGTTTTGGCAGGGAGATTGGTCAAGGTGATACCTCAGGTAATAGGGGATGATCAGAAGGGGTTTACACCGGGTAGGTACATACAGGAACAGACATTACAACTAATTGGATGTATAGACTTGGCGGTAGCAAGGGCAGAACCGCTCGCAGTAGCAGCATATGACACAGCTAAGGCGTTTGACCCCGTCAGTTGGATTTTCCTCTGGGAAACCCTTAGAGCTATGGGATTCGGTCCACTGCTTATAAGAGCATTAGTAAAATGCTACGATGGTGCATCAGCTACTATTCTCTTAAATGGGATATTAACACCTAGGTTTGAAATAAGGAGGGGCACCCGACAAGGGTGCCCCATTTCACCCCTATTATTTAACATATATATCGAACCGCTGGCGCAAATGCTCAGGTTGGATAACCAAATAACCCCCTTTCGGGTTCAACATTTAAATATTAAACTCGCTCTTTATGCGGATGATTTGTTAGTTTATAATAGAAATCCTATGGAGGTTTTCCCCAAGGTTGAACACTCTTTAAGTGAGTTTGGAAGGTTCTCTGATTATGCAGTTAACACTCTTAAGACTGAGATAATGTGTTGGGGGTTGAAGGATGGGAAAGGCGAGGTGGACCAGGATTTAAATACTTGGGAATCAATATAGAGCAAGACCTGGGGAATATCCCCTTGATCAATCATAATAGAGTAGCAAAGGAAATCGATCACCTTTTTCTTAGATGGAGAAACCTCCAACTAACAATATATGGTCGAATAAATATAGTTAAGATGGTAATCCTACCCAAACTAACATATCTTTTTAGTGCCATCCCTCTTGAAGTAAGATCGGTAGTTTTATATGGGCCAATAAGAGCTCCAGATTATCCTGGAAGAAGCTGAAGAGGAGATTACTTAAAGGGGGACTTGCACTACCTGATATATTTTGTTATTGCCTTACTTTTCAGTTTAAAAACATCCGTGGCCTGTTGTCCAGTCCTATTGATAATAATTGGGGGAGGATCTTGAAGGCTATGGCAACTCATGAGGGGGGTGGAGCTGGGTTCCTGTACAAATTTGGAGCTACAAGGTTCTTTAAGAAAGTTCACCTAAAGGTGATTCGGGCTGCACTTAATTCATGGCATAATTTGAAAACTAGGTGGGGGATAAAATATTACTCAGACTTTGCCCCAATCTGGGACTCCCCTGTATTACCTGACTGTCTGATGGATAGTCTGGCGGTCCCGATAGAACGTTCAGGCATATATATATGGTCTGAACTAATATCTGCAGATGGGGTCCCCCCCTGGGAGGTTTTGAAAGCAAGGATTGGGGATTCCTTCTCACGATTTAAATTTTTACAATTACGTTCTTGGTACACTGCAGAAAAGAACAATATTGGCGGGAACTGGGAAATAGAGCTCAAACTTCAAAGCCCCACCCTATTGAAAAAGGAGATCGGGATATGGTAAAGGAGCCTATTAGATAGAGAAGACATTGAACTCCCCCCACCTCATTTGGTTTGGAGGACATCAACATTAGCAAATGACGCCGCAGAGTTTTACCTTCCATCTATTATAAAACTCTATAAGTTCGTTAAGTCAGCCTCTTTGAAGAAAAACCATTTCTTTACTATCAATAGGCTATATTATACCCCTTATAGAGTTGCTAAGTTTGTTAGTAATCCAACCCCTAGGTTCCCTAAATGTGGAATGCTTAAGGCAGATGATCTGCATATGTTGTCTGAATGTTCCCAACTTAAAAAATACTGGCAGAATATAGAGTTGGCATTAACGGGTATATTTGGTCGCAAGGTTAATTTAGACCCAGCACTGATTATTTTTGGCTTAAATTCCTCACTGGAAAATTCTATATCTAGAGCACATATTGGACTTTTTTTAAACTTGATCTTGTTGGCCTGTAGGGAGTTATGCATATTATGGAAAGATCCAGCTGCCCCGATGCATGAGAAGTGGCTCCGGGCCGCATTTGCAATGGCAAGACTTGACCGAGTAGAAGGCAACATTTGGGCGCCCTTGGTGTGCTGTGGAAAGGCACTAAGGTTGCTTTAAGATCGTCCAAGGATTACACCAAGCCTCGTACAAAGAAGCAGGCCTGGTGGCCCGTAGCGAATGCAGGAACATGGACCCAGGGTGCCCAGGATCAATGGGGTCTAGTATGTTGCGATTGCAGACGCTTATGGTGATATGAGGACAATCACTGGATGGTGATCACTCAATAGGCTTGGCAAAACAAAACATTCTAATATTAAGGTCTTTAGGTTTATTGAAGTGATAAAGTGGTCGATACATGAGGACAACCTTGCTCTTTCAAATGTATAGATGTTATCTCTGTCTTCCCATCTACTTCCTTTTAAAGCCTTCTCTGTAATTTCCAGGTTATGCTTGGACATAACATAGTTTATATTTTCACCATAGTTGTTATGTGGGAAAAGTACGGGAGCACTACCTAGTTCTTCTTCATAAGCACATTGAATTCCCGCTATAAGATCCATGGTTCTAAATTAAAATCTCCCGCCCAAATTAGGGAGCAGTCCCGACCTACATTCTTCATGAAGTCCGTCAGCTCTTTATCCAATGATATAATGACCTCATGTCTCGAAGCATTAAAAATGTTATTAGAAAAATTAATAACTATTAAATCCTGTAGTCTTTCTGCAGAAAAAAATAGAAACTGGAAATTCGGCTACTTAGTATAGTATTTTTTTAAAGTCAGCCTAGAAGACAATGAAATAAGTACTGCTAAACCACCACTACTAGCCCTGCCTGCCATTGATGGAATAGCATTAGTTGCAATAGCCTTGAACCTGTTTGCAAAAAAATCATCTGTAAGCCATGTCTCCTGTATTAAAACCATATCACAATGTTCAAAACATTTCAACCAGTTTACATCCTGCAATTTATTCCTAGCCCCAGCTACGTTCCATTTCAATATATATAAACATTCAAACTGTGATTGAGTCGGACAATTTAACTCAGCTTCTGTTATAGGCCTTCTCTTGTGTCCCACTATGCTAACTTTACTCGAACTCCTCCCCGCATTCTCTGTAATATCTAACTGGGTGGACGAGGTAGTCACGGGGGACAGAGGTAATTGAGCGACAGGAGTCTCCAGCGGAGTTGAACTTAAAAGATGTAGTCAATCGCAACAGTCTAAACCAGACAATGGAGGGAACCTGTTAGCTAGATTTAAAAAAGGTAGTCTCTGGGTAAATCCCTGTGGTGCTCTCTGGTTATTTTGTACCCGCGGCATCCGCCATCCATTCTGAATAAAATGGGGTCTATAAAAAAAAAACAAAGGTAAAAGGCCAATTTTATTGGAACTAAACTCTGAATTGGTACTCCCCAAACGATTCAACAGAAGTCCCACAACTCGCTCAGTATTGAAGTATGCAGTCCCCTCTTCCATCCTTCCGTGAGTGCCCAATTCAAGCGCAGCGTCTAGCCATTATCATATCATTACAAATGTCCAGATCCCACACCCCCACATCCTTCAAATGATTGGAAAACCAATGCATGGTTTTAGCCATCAAATGATTAGTGGTTTCTGTCTGGCCCTCCCGTAAAACTGGGACGTTCCGCAGTACCGCTACCAGCAGAGCAGCTGCTGGGGGGAGATGTAAAACCTGGGAGCCCTCTAGAGCTACACTACAGTCCGTACCCCTGGGCGTCTGTTCCTGATGCCGAGCCCCCGATATTAAACCAGGTAAATCCTCCCCCATGAACCTCGCACTTGGTCCACATGCCCTCCCTCCCTGAACACGTGAGCTGACCTGAGTGTGTCTATTTGAGTTAATCCAGTTAAATCACCTTTGGAAAGCTCGGGATTTTTACATCCTTCACAGTCCGGCTTTCGAGCGCACCACTCCAACGAAACTGCGCTCCTTGGGGTGTCGGAGAGTTTGCGGCACGGTATCGACCGCGGGGAGACATCTGCACTCATCCTTCTGGATTTGAGCGCTGCGTTCGATACCGTGTCCCATTCTATCCTCTTTTTTTATTTATTTATTTATATATATTTAAATTTATAAAGCGCTCAGCTACCCGTAGGTTTCCCGGCGCTAAAACCAAAAAGAGAGGGGGGAGGTCAGAAGGATGGCTGTTATAAGTTAAATAACCAAGTTTTTACCTGTCTGCGAAATTTAAGATAGCAAGGCTCAGTTCGTAACAGGAGAGGAAGGGAATTCCATAAAGAGAGGGCCAGCCAGGCGAAGGAGCGGCCACCCATTTTGGATCTTTTGATTCTAGGAACCAAGAACAGGTGCTGGTTAGATGATCGCAGAAGGCGGGGGGGACAGTAATGCTGTACCAAGGATTTAAGATAGGGTGGGGCCAGGCCAGCATTTATTCTGTGCATAAAGCATAGGGCCTTAAATTTTGTACGGCTTTCAATGCGAAGCCAGTGCAGAGTGCGAAGAGAATTGGATGTAGGGGAGGTATTAGGGAGTTTACAGAGCAGTCGCGCAGCCATATTCTGGACTGTCTGAAGCTTACGCGTCACTTCTTTGCAAGCTCCCAGGAGAAGAATGTTCCCGTAGTCCAATCTGGAGGTGATTAAGGCCTGGACCACGGTTTTTTGAGTATCCTGGGGGAGCATCCAGATGATCTTACGTAACCACTTAATGATAGTAATACAAGTGGAGGAGGTTTTAACCATGTGGTTCTTCATGGATAACTGGTCGTCAAAAATGACGCCAAGGTTGCGTGCTGTTTTAGACGGAATGGCTGGAGTGCCCATTTGAGAGGGCCAGTGTTGGGTCCCCATAAGGTGGTATTATGGCCAAACAGAAGAAGCTCTGTTTTCCCCCCGTTCAGTTTCAGCTTGTTGTCATACTTCCAAGCTGCGATGTTGCTGAGTCCTGCGCAGAGGGAAGAGGAAGAAGAGTGAGAACCTGTAGAGAGGGAGTAGATGATTTGAGTATCATCGGCATACGAGTAAATAGTGAGCCCAGCTTGCTCCACAATAGTAGCCAAAGGTCTGACATACAAATTGAAGAGCAAGGGGCTCAAGATGGAACCTTGCGGAACTCCGTACGTCGATTTATAAATTTGGGAAGCTGATGAGGAAGAGAAGACTTGGAACGTACGGTTTGATAAAAAACTGATAAACCAATTGAGGGCTGAGCCAGTGATGCCAGATGATCTAAGGGCATTGATGAGAATGGGGTGGGAAACCGTGTCAAATGCGGCACTCAAATCAAGCAAAATGAGTGCCACGGTTTCCCCCCTATCCACTCGGCATCGGATGTTTTCAGAGACCCCCAATAGGGTGGATTCCGTCGAGAAACCTGACCTAAAGCCGGATTGGGAAGGATGTAAAATTCCCCTAGATTCAACATGGAAAGAGAGTTGAGAGTTGATGTGCTTTTCCATGATTTTTTAGAAAAACCGGGAGGAGTGAAATGGGGCGGAAGTTCGATGGAATGCTAGGGTCGGCATTAGCCTTTTTTAACAGAGGCATTATCATCGCATGTTTCCATGCAGAGGGTACTGTAGCTTCTCTAAGGGAGGAGTTAAGAAGATCCATAATGAATTCCAGGGACGAATTGTCCAACATTTTTAATATTTAGGGGGGAAAAGGATCCAAAGGGGAGCCAGATTTGATTTTGCTGATAATGTCAGAGAGTGTATTGATATTGAGAGAATCCCATGTGTCGATCAACTGTGACGCAGGGGGACTGGTGTCCGATGGAACTTCTGAATCACAGGAGATCGTGAGGTTAGATACTGTAGGGGGGTCTGCTGTGTGGGGGTAGGGAATCTGTCCTCTAAAGTCACTTGATCAACAGGTCTGATTGTGGCTGGTGGGTGAGATAGAGAAGGGAAAGGGGTAATTTTTTCAAAATCAGAATAAATGGCATCAATTTTGGCGATAAAGAATTCAGCCAAAGAATTGCACTGTGCAGTATTTAGACAAGGTGGTTTAGGCTGACACAATGCGCCCGAGAGCTTTTGTACTGCCTTAAAAAGGGCTTTAGGACGATTTTGTGCCTCAAGAATGGTTAGGTTGACATGTTCAGCTTTTGCAGTTTTGCATAAAGAATGATATTTAGTTAAGGCAGCTTTGTAATTTTGTTTGGAACACAGGTCATATTTTATGCGCCATTTGCGCTCGAGGTTTTTGCAGATGTTTTTTTCTTTTTTTAAAGCGGCTGTGAACCAGGGTGCAGGCGGATGGTGGAGGTTGTACTTTTGCATGCGCTGCGGTAAGCATGCATCGGCCGCATGTGTAAGCCAGGCGTTAACAGCATCAGCTGTTTCAATACTGGTGACTTCCGTGAAAGGCCTAGAACTCTCAAGACAAGAATTGAGTTTCTTAAGGTCCAATTTATTCCAGTTTCTAGATAATCTAGATTCTGTAGGATTAGCGAGGGTGTTTGGAAGACAGCCAATGGTAACCGAGAAAGTCACCATATAGTGGTCAGACCATACAATAGGTAGAGGGGCTTCACATGTGATGGTTTCTAAATTAGATAGGATCGGGTATAGCAGGTTCCCTGCTCTATGAGTGGGACCAGAATTCTGTAAAATAATATTTAGAGCAGCCAGGTCCTGTAAAAGATTGATGCCGGTGGAACAGGAAGAATCATTCAAGTGCATATTCAGATCTCTGATAATTGTAAAGTTAGTTGAGTTCTGGATTAAAGATGCTACATACTCAGGCAAGGTGGCGGCCCAGGAACTCGCTGGGCCGGGGGGACGGTAAATGAGCATCCCCGAAAGAGTGAAGTTGGGAGATAGCGACAGCTTGAAAAGACCGGCTTCACTGTTGGGTAGTTCAAGGTCTTCCCATTTGCAGGAGTACAGTCTATTATAAACTATGGCTATCCCTCCACCATCTTTCATTATTCTGTTTTTACCAACATAGGTGTAGTTGTCAGGGAGAGCAGCAGCAATATCCGGGCCGGAGTAGTCTTTTAGCCATGTCTCAGTGAGGAATAAGGCTGCAGGTTCCACTGAGACGAGTAGATTAAAGATCTCTCTCTTATGCTTCACTAATGATCTACAGTTTAAGCTGATCAGCGTCCGGGTTTCAGGCAGTACTATAGAGGAGAGTTTTGGGCATGATTGAGGGAAATCAGAAGAGGCTATGTTGGTTAGGGAGGGAAAGGATGTGAGGGGGAGAGAGCAGGTCGGACAGGTTAGGGGAGCACACTGGGGGTTCATGGTAGTGCAGTGTGAACACTGTGATGGCCTGAGGCTAAAAAGAGCCTCCCTGGAGTAGGTGTGGGGTAGACCGGAGAATGCGATACCAGGGGTTGTAGCCCCTAGTCCCGGCCCGTCGCGGATGGGCGCAGACGGGCTTGCCGTAGGCGAGCCTTCGGCGCGCAAACGGCGCACCCGCTGCGCTCGTCCGCTGGGCTTCCTGAAGTTGCACATTTGTATGTGTAATGGGGGCGGTTAGGGGGGCGTGGCCTAGAAAGGGGCGTGGCCAGCGGCCTCGCCGGTGATGGCCGCGGGGTGTTCTCTGTGGGCGCGAGGTCCCGTGTCAGCGCTAGATCCGCTGCACGGTTGCGCTGCAGATAGGATCCAGTCAGGTAGGATATTAAAAATATAACAAACACAGTTTAAAATAAATGCAAGTTCTGCCTACTCCCGGCTTTCCGCCTCAGGAAATTGATTTCTAGTGGCGCTTGTATTAAGCGCCAAGATATAGACTGGGCAGGGGGGCGTGGCCTAGAAAGGGGCGTGGCCAGCGGCCTCGCCGGTGATGGCAGCGGGTTTTTCTCTGTGGGCGCGAGGTCCCGTGTCAGCGCTAGATCCGCTGCACGGTTGCGCTGCAGATAGGATCCAGTCAGGTAGGATATTAAAAATATAACAAACACAGTTTAAAATAAATGCAAGTGCTTCCTACTCCCGGCTTTCTGCCTCAGGAGATTGATTTCTAGTGGCGCTCGTATTCAGCGCCAAGATATAGACTGGGCGGGGGGCGTGGCCTAGAAAGGGGCATGGCCAGCGGCCTCGCCGGTGATGGCGGCGGGGTGTTCTCTGTGGGCGCGAGCTCCCGTGTCAGCGCTAGATCCGCTGCACGGTTGCGCTGCAGATAGGATCCAGTCAGGTAGGATATTAAAAATATAACAAACACAGTTTAAAATAAATGCAAGTTCTGCCTACTCCCGGCTTTCCGCCTCAGGAGATTGAATTCTCTCCGGTCCCTGGGAGTAGATGGTCCTGCGCTAGCCTCGATTGCCTCCTTTTTAAGTGAGCGCACTTTCCAGGTCTTTTCAACAAGAGCTGTATCTGCCATCTGTTCATCAGCGTATGGCGTTCCCCAGGGGTCTATACTCAGCCCTCTACTATTTAACATATATGTTAGACCCCTGGCTACCATCGCAGAGGATGCTGGGCTGAAAATATTTTCATACGCCGATGATACTCAGATTGTTTTCTCTCTTTCCAGCAGTGAGTGCAACAGCATATCGGTCCTGAAGGTCGGACTGTCGCGTGTCACGGAGTGGATGCAGAGGCACTTCCTTAAGTTAAACGGTGACAAGACCGAGATCGTTATCTTGGGGAAGAACAAAGATCTTTGGGGCCCTCAGCACTGGCCTAGTGACATGGGACCACTTCCCCAACCGGTCTCTGTGGTTCGTAACCTCGGATTTCTTATAGATGACAAGCTCTCTATGAGGCAGCAGGGCACTAAGGTGGCCTCCATCTGTTTTGCCACCTTGAGATGGCTTCAGAAAATTCTATGGATGCTGCCCCGTGCCACCCAGAGAACCGTAGTACAGGCGCTAGTAATTTCCCGCCTGGACTATGGAAATGTCCTCTATCTTGGTGCCGACATTCCAACCATTAACAAACTTCAGGTGGTGCAAAATTCGTCGGCCCGCCTTCTTTGTAATGTACCGAGGAGATCTTCGGCCTTGCAGGCTCTTCGTGACCTACATTGGCTTAGGGTCCCGAGCCGCATCAAATTCAAAGCCCTGTGTTATCTTTTTAAAATTAAGCAGGGCTCGGCCCCAAAATATTTACAGAGTCTTGTCCAAACCTACAAACCCAGTTGCACATTGAGATCTTCTTCAAATGGCGATTTTGTTGTTCCAAGATTTAAACTTGTAAAGATGGGGGGTCGGTCCTTCTCCCATCTAGGCCCCAAATCCTGGAACGCACTACCTACAGCCCTGAAATCAGAGACTGATCTATTCTGCTTTAGAAAAAAACTTAAGACCCTGCTCTTCTAGTGGATCTGCCCTCGCACTAGCCAGCTCATTGCACTATGTTGTGTTTCTCTTTTTCTTCTTTTGTCTATCCCTGGCGCCGGGAAACCCACTGCGGGTAGCTGTTGCACATTATAAGTTCAAATAAATAAATAAATAAATAAATCCCTGGCTGACTTGCATCATCAGCAACATTCGCTCTGTCGGCATTACAATTACCAACTACATCTACATTCCTTCCAGACACATTTGATGTTAAAGGTTTTTGCCTTGCTGCAAGGGAATTAGGGGAGGGGGGTTTCCAGATACCACATTGCTAGATTCATTAGCCTTTGTCCTTTTCCTAGGTTCTAAAGGACCCTCCAGATCTGATTGCCATAGAAAGGCTATAGGAAACAGACTTTGGGTGCCCCCAGAAGAGCACCTGTCCCTCCGCGGCCTCTGCTATGAGGCCTGTGGGGCACCTGTGGTACCCCCTCTAACATCCATACCACGAGTGCCTGGCACACAGTACATGGATGTTTGAAAACATCAGTTTTTCCTATGCGGCTTGTGTTGGGGTCCTTTTTCTCCCCCAGCACAAGACACAATGGAAAAATTGATATTTCTGACAGCCTCATGGGCAGATGCATCCTAATTTGTCGGATGGAAATGCTGTCTACTAGTCTCCATTCTGAAATGATGTCAGTCGGACATGCATCCGACAAGCATGGTAATAAGACCCTAGGTTTTTGTGATATGACAGGTAAGTCCAACAACTGTTGCATAAGGGTTTTGTTTGTTTGATAGAGGGCATACACCAGTATTTATTTCTGTGGTGAGTGGCGTGCAATTTCTCTAAGGGGACTAGTTTTTGTTTTTGCATTTAATATTTTATCTGTAGAAAAGAAAAATATTGCACAGTTCAGTACATTTTCTCTGTGTTTTGTGTTTTTTTACTATGTGTCCTAGTTTTCCAATGGGCTATCCAGCCAGTAGGCTCAGTACTAGTCATGTGTGCAGGAAACAACTGTTTCTGTGGAACTTGTTTTTATAAAACATCATCTAGGGCACTGTTGGCATTGGATTAAATTACAAAAGTGGGGCGGGGTTTGCAGTTCACATTTTATTTTCTGAAAAAAGTGTATAATTGAATAATATTTGATGCCTTGGGAAGATATGTGTTTTGTCAAATTCTTATAGCTTAGTTAATTTTTATTTTTGGGATTGCTGAATTAAAGGTAGCATTTTTTTCAGTGTTACAATGCCTCCTTTGTCTTGCCAGTGTGTGTGTGTGTTTTTGTCTTCCATAGGCCACTATTTGTCTTTGTTGTCCATGGCATGTGGCCAGGGGGCTTTTTGTGAAGTCTGTGTCCATATTCCTGCATGTTTTGTTTGTTTTCCATGCCTCCTTGCTTCTATGACCATGTGTCCGGTGACCATTTTGTGTAGCCAATCAGTGTGCTTTTGCCACCGGCTTGCATGTGTTCTTTCTTGTGGTCATAAGTTGCTTGCAGTTGTTGTTTGACCATGTGGCTGGTGAGTGGCCATTTTGTATAGCCAGTCAGTGTGCTTTTGACATAGGCCTGCATGTGTTCTTTGTGTGGCCATGCCTTCTTCCTTGCTATTGTTGTTTGACCATGTGGCTGGCACCCATATTGTTTAGCCAACCAGTGTGCTTTTGCACTAGGTCTGCATGTGTTCTTTGTTGTGGCCATGCCTCCTTGCTTGCTGTTGTTGTTTGACCATGTGGCTTCTGGCCATTTTGTGTAGCCATCCAGTATGTTTTTGCCATAGGCTGGCATGTGTTCTTTGTTGTGACCATGCCTCCTTGCTTGCTGTTGTTTGTTGATCACGTGGCTGGCAACCAGTTTGTGTAGCCAGCCAGTGTACTTTTGCCATAGGCTTGCATGTGTTCTTTGTTGTGGCCATGCCTCAAAGCTTGCTGTTGTTTTTACACCATGTGGCTTATGGCCATTTTGTGTAGCCAGCCAGTGTGCTTTTACTTTTCCCTGAGATCAGTTTAATATTGTGCTTGACAATCATTGTAGTATATGTGCACCATAAATATGAGCAGTGTTTTATATTATATGCATTTGTTTTTTGCATTTTCACCTGCACCTCCTTACCTCCAAATGGGTTTCTCATAGTCCCAAGTACACTATCAAATAATTTTGTAATTTTTTTTTAAATGTTACTTTTAAATGTAATTTGATTTAAACAAAATATATTTATTTAAAAAAAATATTTTACCACCACCCATCTACCTCTTGCCGTCCATAGGCACACAGCTGCACTCCAGCGTTCGTTTTTTAAGTATTATTGAATTTTCCCCTGGGCTCCCTGGCTGCCATAGGTGTACAGCAACACACCAACATTTATTTGTTAAAGATTATTCCATTAACCCATGGGTCCCCTTTCCCCCAGACCCTTTGCCTTCAATAGGTACACACCAGCATTTGTTTTTTAAGGATTATTTCATTTTCCCCTCCACCTCCCTTGGATGCACATAAAGCAAACAGTTACATTTGTATGTTGTAATCCTAAATGTTAAATGAAATATTATGTTCCGGTGGCTTGGTTTGACTCTGAAATGGATACACTGTGTTTTTGCTAGTTATTCAGGATAATAACATAAGTAACCACACTAAATTAAATTGTTTTTGTCTGTACTAATTCAAAATGCAACAATGCCACGTTTCACTAAATGTTTTTCTTGCTTGTTTGGTTTTAGGTGCATAAGAGACATCACCCACAGTATTGCCAGACAGAAGGCTTGTATAGAAATCTCTTCTGCTTGTGCAGTTAAGTGCCACTAGGTACTGACAGTTTCATAATGGGCCCAAAGAAAGGTGCTGCCAAAAAAATGGGCAGTGAGAAGAAGCAGTTTTCCACCACTGGCCTGCCAACTGGAACCTTTTTCTATGTCTGTCAGCGAGGCATCATGGTGATGCTGATGAGCACTTACATTTAATTGGATTCAACTGTCACAAAGTAGTAACCAATCACTTTAGGAAGCTAAGCAAAGTGGACAAAAGTAATAATAGGTCTTTCCGAAGAAGGAACAAAATGGAAGGTTTGAGCTTCCTGCTGAGCAAGAACCTCCTGTTTTAGAACCATTGGCTTCCAGATGTCCAGCAAGAAAAATGAAGGGTACTCCACTATCTTTCACATCCCCCCTTCTGATGAACTGGACATGGATTGTACTCTGGCTGAGTCTGAGACATGCCAGGAGAAGCAAGGGAAAAGCAAACTTCCTGAATGCCTTACAATTATGGAAGGGGATGATGATGATGAGCCAGTCATTGTCATGAAAGCAGACCAAGAAGAGACCGATATTATCCATCCTATTGAACCTGCTCCAAGGGATGTGGAAAGTGCATGCTGAGACCTGCATACACAACTACCTCAGTAGAAGTACTCACTGCAAGTCAATCATCAATACACCCACCTACCTCCAGTTCTCGGCCATTTGAGGCACCAATGACCTACTGAAAAAGTTCACCTCCCCAGTTTGGGACTTCTTTACAATTGGCAAGCAGACATTGCATTATGCTCTATTTGCTGTGCAAGTGTTTGTCTAGGTAAGCCTGGTTTACACTATGGGAGGCCAAATAAACCATAAGAAAAAACATCACTCAATCCTCTGGAATGCACACCTTAAAAATAGCTAAAGGTGATGAGAGCAGGGAATCTGCTTTCATCATATTGGTTGGTGAAGGTGAATATGAAGAGGAAGAAGAGGGTGACATCTTTACGCAAGGTAGCCCTGTCCCCAGGACTGCACCAGTATCACTCACATCAACAACCTCAAAATGGCACAAGAGTCTGACGGAGACACCCAAGCAACAGCATACAGTGACTGCCCTAAGATGCAGATTGAGTCTACCTGCTGGTATTTCTCTTCGGAATTCACCTGTGCCAATGGCACCAGAAAAGAAAAAATGCAGGCTAGTATTACTGATATGTTTAGACAGAATGGGCTGTACGAACGCAGCCAACCAATGGTATGTTTGTACAACGGGAAGCTGGCTAAAATATTAGTCTAGGACCTCCTCCCTTTTCCTTTTGGGGAAGGAGTGGGCGTTTTAGAATTTGTAGCAACCATCTGCCCAAAATGGAAAGTTCACAGCAGGACCTATATTGCCATAGTTGCTTTTCCAGCGCTCCATCATGATGTGCTGAATTGGTTTGACAAACTTTGCAGCAGAGTGCCGTTCACGCTACCCACCTGACAATAGACATGTGGACCAGTTGGATAGCTACTGGCGTCAGCACTGAAGATAGTGTTAAAGGCATTCTTTGGCATGCAGCAGTAGCCTTGTTTGCCATGGAGGAATCACATACAGCAGCAAACATCTTGGAAGACTTTAACAGTAAGGTGTTTGAATGACTGCTACTCAGATGTCTCAGATTGGGATTTGTTGCCACATTCAATCGCAGTAATATAGTTAAGGCCATGGCAGATGGTGAATATTTCAGGGTCCTGTGTTTGGCACACTGCATCAACATCACTGTGCAGGAATTTCTCAAAAAAAGAAGACCTAGTCAGCAACTTATTGACCACCTACAGAAAAATATGCACTAATTTTAGCCATTTATTTAAAGCCTGGACCAAGTTGAGGATTATTCTGCGTGTTACTAAAGACTAGGTAAAGCCCTCATACAGGAGGTGCCAACACATTGCAACGTGAACTATTACATGTTGCAACATATGTTTGAGCAGTTCAAACCAATCAATGAGTATGTCATGCAAAGAAGAGATGCAGCAGGGTAAAGCAGGATCATTGAGATGAACAAATGGGGCCTAGTCAAATGCCTGACAGAGATGCTACTTCTTTTTGTGGTTTTCAGATGGAAAGTCAGCAAGGAGGACAGTGCTATCCTATTGTTCTATATGCTATAGGACCAGATAAAAAAGGAGTCTGAATGGTTTGCGCTCACAGGTGTGAACGAAAACGAAGAGCTTGTTCCCAGTCCAGGGAGGACCTGGCCTCACAGTTCGGGCTGGACTTTTTCCATTGGGCACAGGGTCAAGACTGATTTGCATATGGTTGGGTTCAAACTGGAATGGCATGGTGAGCAAAAAAACGATGGATCTAGTCCCAGATCTCTGTACTGGGGTGAGTTTATTACATTGTTCTGCTTTCAGTCCATCAATTGTTGTTTTGTATTCGTCACCCTGAACGGGACGGGTATGCCCAGACTTGGGTCCCGTGCTTTCCATGCCACTGGAGTCAAGCTATCCGGGCTGAAGAGGGGTGAAACCCCGAAACCGGTCCTAGGATGTTTGTTTCCAGTCCAGGGAGGACCTGGCCTGACAGTTCGGGCTGGACTGTTCCCATTGGGCACAGGGTCAGGACTGATTTGCATATGGCTGGGTTTAAACTGGAATGGCATGGTGAGCAAAAAAACGAGGGATTTAGGACAAGATATCTGTACTGGGGTGATTGCATGACATTGTTCTGCATTCTATCCATCAATTGTTGTTTTTGCATTTGTCGCCCAGAGAGAGATGGGTATGCCCAGACGTGGGTCTGGTGATCTCCATGCCACTGGAGTCAAGGTATCCTGGCTGAAGAGGGGTGAAACTCCAGAACTGGTCCTAAAATGCTTGTTTCCAGACCAGGGATGACCTGGCCTAACAGTTCGGGCTGGACTCTTCCGATTGGGCACAGGGTCAAGACTGATTTGCACATGATTGGGTTCAAACTGGAATGGCATATTGAGCAAAGAACTAATGGATTTAGGCCCAGTCCTCTGTACTGGGGTGAATGTATGATATTGTTCTGCATTCTGTCCATCAATTGTTGTTTTTGCATTTGTCACACTGAGTGGGACGGGTATGCCCAGACGTGGGTCCCGTGCTCTCCATACCACTGGAGTCAAGCTATCTTGGCTGAAGAGGGATGAAACCCCAAAACCAGTCCAAGGATGCTTGTTTCAAGCCCAGGGAGGACCTGGCCTGATAGTTCGGGCTGGACTGTTCCCATTGGGCACAGGGTCAAGACTGATTTGCATCTGACTGGGTTCACACTGGAATGGCATGGTGAGCCAAAAAAAGATGGATTTAGGCCCAGATCTCTGTACTGGGGTGAATGTATGACATTATTCTGTCCATCAATTGCTGTTTTTGCATTTGTCAACCCGAGTGGGACGGGTATGCCCAGATGTGAGTCCCATGCTCTCCATGCCACTTGGAGTCACGCTATCCTGCCTGAAGAGGGGTGAAATCCCGATACCGGTCCTAGGATGCTTGTTTCACATCCAGAGAGGACCTGGCCTGACATTGGATACAGGGTCAAGACAGATTTGCATATGGCTGGATTCAAACTGGAATGGCATGGTGAGCAAAAACAATATGGCTTTAGTCCTAGATCTCTGCACTGGGGTGAATGTATGACATTGTTCTGCATTCTGTCCATCAATTGTTTTTGCAAAATATCCGCACCTGTGTGAACAGTGGAGCCGTTAGCCCTGATTTTTCAGCGTGGCAGTGCGCATCGTGCTACTGGCATGTAAAAAAGTAAAGCAAACGGGCAGGTGACTTTTTTGGCACTCCGTGAAACTCTGCAGAGCAAAACTCTGCATGTTCCGCCCAGGCAAACAAGTTATATATATATATATGAAAAACAGCACAAATGTAGAAAAAAATTACATCATTAATATGAAAAAATATTAATTAACATCATATATATATATATGTAATAAAAAATAAATCAATTAAATTCATAATTACTTTCCAATACATTAATTAATTATCAATTAATAATAAATAATTATCATTAAATTATTAATGAATTAGTTTCTCACCCTATTACCTATAACCTGGCCGCCCACACCTAACATATCACTTAAAAAAATAAGTATTTCATAATTTACATATTTAAAATCAAATAATTAATTAACAAATTAAGAAGAAATTACTAATTGAGTATTACTTAATTAACTTCCCAGCTTAAACCCCTACATTCCTGGCAGACCACAACTAAAATATAACTAAACTATATCATTTTTCAATATTTTACATTATTTTAAAAAAGTAAGACTTAATAACAATTATTAATACATTATTACTAAATTGTTACTCAATTAAATTTCCACCCTAGCCCATACAAACCTGGCAGCCGCATCTAAAACATAAGTAAAATAAATAAGCATTCCAATAATTAGATAATTAAAATCAATTAAATAATTGATTAACAATTAATAATTGTTCATTGATTATTACTTAATTAACTTCCCTCCCTATATAAAATGTACATATTAAATATCAATAATATCATTGAATTTTTTTTTTTAATAATTCATCATTATTATTCACTAATTAACTTTCCACCCTACACCTTATCAACCCAACCACCCACTAGGACACTACAAATTAATATACAAAGTTAGATACAAATTCCTACATCACAAACAATTGGAATCTATTTAAAAAAAAAAAAACCTTTATGTAGACAATAGTTACACATTAATATAATATATCAACTAAAACACACTAAAATTATTTAAACACTTTTTAAACCTTTCTATTATGGAAAATGATATTAACAATATCGATATTATTTAAAATCATATTGCTTACCTCAAAAAATTATATTCTTGTCAACGATATTTGTGCATCACGATATTTGTGTCTCATGGTTATTTTTTTACGGAAATTCCAGCTTCCCGACATTTTTAAATCAATATTTTGTCCAAAGAAACGATAGAATGTGCTAATGAATGTGCTGCCATATAAGACGTGTCTTAATCACAAAAATTCTACATTTGAGTACGTCACTATTTGTAATGCATCTAAAATCCTACAATGGACATTGACAGGAGATGCTCACATTTACAATGTTTATTTATTGCTGTACTGCATTTATGCATCATATTTAATAGGTCTGATTCACAAATGTAAACTTAGATGTTATGTTTATGACTTTGGAAATTCACAAAGGGCATCTACTAGTGCTATCTTCACGCCCGCACTCGGGGTGAATCTCCAACCCTCCTCTCGTGTGCGGACATAAAGATAATACTCGTAAATGCACTTTGTGAATTCCCAAAGTCGTAAGTTTAGACCAAAACATTTAAGTTTTCCCTTGTGAATTGGGGCCAATATGTATAATGATTCACCTCATCCATTCCAAGGTAACATAGACTACAGCAACTTGTAGGCACAATAAAATGCATCCAGTCATAAATGTGAAAGTCCCATGAGCTCTCTTGAACTGTGCGCCATGTAAATTCCAGCAACCCTGCAAACTTCACAACTTCAATACGAGAAAATCCCACAGTGAACACAATCACAAAGACAGCACTGGCACCGCACACTGAAATGTTTTATGCAAATGTGAGAATATCAAATGTGAGGCCTACTCCCACCACTGTTCTACCATATATGACGAATTGCAGATCAGAGATATGCTCTAGTGGAGATGCATACTAAAACCAATGGTTTGGCATAACAGAAGATCTCGGATAAGATAATAATAATAATCAAAATACCTTGTAGAAGTAGTAGTTGTAGTAGTAATAGTATTACTAGAAGAATAAACATGCTTTCTATTTTGAAGTCAGGTGTTTACTACCAAATTCTTGGCACACAAAGCACACGTGCTAATAATACTCAATTTGATGGTACTCAATTTACCAAGAACAGACAGATAGAAGGCTAAGTAAGCCTTACTGGCATTTGTAAGTCTTGGTCTGTAGATCGCTCAGTATTCATCTTTGTACATCATCACATTTTCAGCTATGAAGGTAGAAAGAAAATCATGTAGACCTATAGTCAAGGCAGAAATAATTGAAGCTTCTTCTTTTCTGCGTTTTTCTCAGCTCCCACCAAACAGTCTTTCTTTTATTTTCCCTCGTAATCATAAGTCTGATAATTGAACCATTGAAAAGATCCTTTGCAATAATTCTAAACCATCTAAGTTATCTAGAAATATGTCTATAACTTGGGTAGCATTTGCACTTTTGAATTAATCAAAGGTCGCTTAGAGAAAAGATGACAGATGGATAAGAGAAGAGAGGAGAGATGGGAGGTTAAGACCAACATTAAGGAAAAAGGAAGTAGATTAATCTAAGGAGTGTCCTGAAAAAGTGTGTAATGAATTATCGCCCATTGACCCACTGAAGAGCATTTCTACCCCTTAATGCCCAGTAACAAGAAACATAAGACAGACCTCGAAATGCTAGCCCATAAAGGCACTCAGGATATGACCTGCAGATAAGCTGATCAAATATCTCAGTGTCCCTCTCTTGTTTGGGTTCCTAGCTGATACACCGACTGCAGTTATAGGCTTAGATTAAATTTAATAGACCAGTGCAAGAGAAGAAGAATACACCTCATCTGGTGCAGGAGAATATGTCTCTCAATTTGTAATTTTCGTAACATATTAGAGAAGAGTTTGAGTATAATGACGGAACTATTAGAAGATAGAAGAGTGAAAATCTTAGTAGCTAGATTTTTGCAAGATGAATTTCGTGCATTACAGGACACCCATACATGTTTGATGAAGGAGTGAATACATAATGAAGACTGTCTATACAACTATCAGACAGGAAACATGTGCTTTTTTATATCTGAGCAAGCCCAAGATGCCACACACAAACCTTTACATACACTAAAGCACCATTACAAACATTTGTAAAGATTACTAAAAGACTCCAACCTCTTAAAGGAGATTATCAAACCAAAATACTTCAGGGGTAAAGTATCAATAAAACAACTATAGCCAAGAAATGTATCATGCAGACATTCCTCATTAGGAAGTCAATTCTATGCAACCTGATGTCCCACACAGCGTGGATAGGGAATATGACTGCATATAGTTGTAGTAATAGAAGGAACACACTGTCTCGTTTGAAGCCAGGCAAAATCAGCACTGTGACAGTTATTATAAAGGGTGAAATTTGGGGCATGGCTTACGCACTTGAGCAAGATGGCGGCGATCTGCTACGCTCCATTCCTTCATGGTGCAAATGAAGTGATTTTTGGCTTCTGTTGGTGCTTATTTCAAGCTCCCCAGGCTAGGCTTACCTGCCTCAAGCATCAATTTGAAATGACGGTGAGCCTCAATTTGTCTTTTCCGTTGAAATATCGCCGAGCTGACGTCTCCTCACAGAAATGAATGGCCGCCATTTTATAAGCACAGTGTTCTCAAATGTTATTCCTTTGCATCTTGTGGCAGTTTCTCTTTTGGGTTGGGAGAGCTCTCCTTTCTTTGATTATTGAAACTTTTGAGCAAATACAGAGGAATAATCCATATAGGCTCCTCATCGTGCTTCAACACCCTGCGTATGCTTCGCAAGATCTTCCGCTAGATCCTGACCGAGACCAGGAAGACTGTCACCAAGGCACTCGTCACCAGGCGACTGGACTACGGAAACGCCCTCTACGCCGGAACCACAGCCAAGCTACAGAAAAGACTCCAGCGCATCCAGAACGCCTCCGCCCGACTCATCCTGGATGTCCCCCGACGCAGCCACATCTCCAGCCACCTGAGGAACCTGCACTGGCTCCCCGTCGACAAGAGGATCACGTTCCGGCTCCTCACCCACGCACACAAGTCTCTCCATGACCTGGGCCCCAAGTACCTCAACGACCGCCTGACCTTCTACACGCCCACCCGCCAGCTACGGTCCACCAGCCTCGCCCTCGCAGCCGTACCATGCATCCGAAGAGCCACCGCCGGAGGAAGATCCTTCTCTTACCTGACTGCCAAGACTTGGAACTCCCTCCCCATCCACCTTCGGCTGACCCAGGACCATCTCGCCTTCAGGAAACAACTCAAGACCTGGCTGTTCGAGCAGTAGCATACCCCTCCCCCCAAGCGCCTTGAGACCCTCCCGGGTGAGTAGTGCGCTATACAAATGGCATGATTGATTGATTGATTGATTGATACTATGAGGGGCTGTAGCTTATGCGCCTAAACAGCTCAGGGGCATCCTGCTAAGCTACGGTCCTTCACAAAGCTAATAAGGTGACTGTTGGCCTTTCTTTGTGCTTATTTGGAGAACTCCAGAGTGGGCTTACTCCTCAGTGGGTCAGACACCTATATGCAATAATGATGAGCCTTTATTCGTCTTCTTGCTGAATTACCACCGAATCGAAGTCACCTCACAGGAATATCCGCTGTCTTATCTGCATGGTGTTTTACGAATGAAATTCCTATTATTACTGAGGAGGTATTATTCTTTATTGCTTGGATGAGCTCTTCTTTCTTTTACTAAGGAAACCCATGAAACACCTCAAAGAAGTAGTGCGTACAGCCTTGGATACTGATGTCAGCGGAATCCTACTGAGCTCCGTTCCTTCGCAAAGTCAATGAATTTGTCTTTTGGTATCTATCTGTGCTCGTTCTAAGCTCTCCAAACTGGGTTTACCTACGGTTGTGCCAAGTACCTATGTGAATTACCGAGACAATACATCCTCACAGGAATAAACGTCCGTCATTTTATCTGTGCGGCACTTACAACATTAACTCTTATGATCCCTGAATAGGGATTTCTCTTTGCTTGGAAGGAACAATACTTTTATGAGGAATAACAAAGAATGCTGTTGCCCTATGCCTTAATCATGTTTGTTATGTTTTTCATATGAGCCATCATTTCTAATACTACCTAATGGCCTTATAATTTTCATTAAGAAATATATAACTTAAATGCTTCTAGGTCATGATGACTTTACTATCTGCTTTCACTGGTTCAAATGTATTTATGTATGAAGGGATATGTTAAAATATATATACTCTATGTGATATTATTTTAAATGATATTTCTCATCCCGCTACTTCTACATATTTGCTAATTTGTGGGTACTGTTATTTACTTGTATGTGCACCACGTTTTCTATTATCATACTACCCGGGACTTGATGCTGGCATCTACCAACTACGGTGTTTGAACTGGGCTACACCCTCTATCATTGATAACCTAGTGTATGGGCAGGCTCTCTTCTATTAAAAGACTTTTTCATCAAAAGATTAATTCTGTCAAGATGGCCAGCGATCCTCTTAATTCTACCAAAACAGCTGTTTCTGGCACCAAACCAAAGACAGTAAAAAATGGCCCTACGTCTCCTGTTCAGTCATCCTTCAACCCAGTCTTAGACTTGAGTTTGGATAAATTACGTGTGAAAAACCATTCATAAATACCACCAATGATCAGTGCTTAATTTGTAAAATATGAAGTGCAGGGGCTCAAATGTTTGTTGGAGGCCACACCTACTTTTCTCCGGCTCCACCCATTTCCTCCACTGGCCCCAGACACTTACTCTATTAGCTCCACCACATCCTCAACTGGCACTGACTGCTAAATGTCAGATGTAATAACCGATTTGAATATCAGCAAAGGAGCATTCCTCATAGTTAGGTTTTGATAGGACAGGTTAAGATGGCTACAATCCCCTTTTTCAATTATATTGCATACTTGATTAGGTGACTGAACAAACATTCGCAAAATTCTGTATGTGTGTTTTTTTGAGTAATATAGCATTTCCCTTCGCCCTATAAATGCTAATCAGTCTGGTAACATATCACTTTCCTTTACACAACACTGTATATGTGATAGGGAGAAACAGGCGTTCTTGCCTGGAAAATACTGCCATTACTCTTTGATGTACTATCCAAGGTAATAAGAGCTGGGCTTTTGGTTCTCCACCTCTAGTGTTCTTGGCTGGTGACAGATGACTGCAACCCCAGGAACACCCTTCCAAGTGGCTCCCTTTGTTTTGTCCCATCAGTGCAAATGGTGACAAAATAGATTCAACTGTGCAAACCCCAATTAATACTTTTTTAATGGCATAACATTAAACAACTGGGTTCACTAGGGGTTAAACGGTGAAAAAAAAGCAAATATATGGAGCTTTATTGGGAAACTACTTTAGAAGCCCCACTCTGTTCCTGAAAAAACAAACTTCAAGGGTGAGATAACGGGGCAGTGAGATCTGGTGGCGGATGAGAAAGCATGAGGTGGATTGAAGACAATGCAGCCTTGAACTTCAATAAGGAGGCATCATGTTACACGAGGGACCCAAACTGGCCTTGAATAGGCCTTGTTAAGCTATAAAAGGACGTGGGCAGCTTGAAACCAAAAGAGGTACTGCTTGGCAGACAATAGAAAATAATCTGACTACCCTCCCCCTTCCTCCCACCTCCCCCACCCCCTCCAAAAAAACATGTATCCCCCTCCTCCCCACCCATCCGCCCTAGCTGGTGGTTGGGCAAAGAGCACTGGATTCGGAAAGTCAGCACAAAATCTGAAGGATAACTGGTGAATATTCACAGTGGTATTGCCCCTGCTCAAGTCACTGTGGTGAAACTAGTATATATTCTATAAGTGTCCAGCATGCAGAAGTACAATGTAGTACACATACCTAAATTGGTTTAAAATTATTTGAAAAAGAAAAACAAAAAGGAAAGGCATTTCCCTTAATTTGATTGATTTTGAAATGTAGAGCAGTGTCTGTTTATGACAGGACAGTTACATTTAGACATGTCCTCTCTTTTCTATTGCCACTTTTTAATTATGGAAATAAAGCCTGCATAGGAGAGAAGGGGGGATAAACTCCCTCTTAATCCCGATTCATTTGCTACCAAGAACCGGCCACACGTGGGTACGAGACAGTAATTTCCATCCTGAGCGTGCACAAGGTTTCACTTTAAAGCCTGAATAAATCTAGAAAAGGGCCAGTCAGGAGGACTGGTATAGATCCCGCCAAGCATTTGGGCGAGTGAGCCTAAAGTCCTCTTGAAAAAAATTGTTTTGGAGCGAATGCCATGCGCTGGATTTACTTATTGCAGTCAAGATTGTTGAGGCCTTTTGGCGTTTTGTTTTACTGGACTGGACCATTGGTTCATGACCTTCTGTGAGCAAGAAAGTCACATACATAATTGTACCCTGATGGAAGAGGGAATGCCGCTTGCCTCTCTTTTACGCGAGGGGTTACAGGGAACCTAATTTGTGCTAGCTGAGAGCCATGTTTTGACAAGTCATGGGTTGGACGGGCAGGGCCTTGGCTTTAACTTAACCCCGGCAGGCACTATCAAGATATAAGTGTATGGCGGGCGGGCCCGACGGTTACTAGGCCAGGCAGTCAGTGAATCATCGAATGTTGAGGAGCCGGAGGTGAGCTACCACCAATGTGATCTGACGATCGGCACCGTGTGACACTGTGACGTGACGCCTCAGAAATTTGGACGTTATATTACAGGACCGACTGATCGACCATCATCAGTAAATGATTTTAGTAATTCAACGCAGACTAATACTTAATTGTTTGTTTGTACTCTGATGGAAGTTAAAGTGAGGGAATGCCTCTGCTTGCCCATCATTTAGGCAATGCCCGGGGTTACTTAGGGCAGTTTGTTGTGAGACGACAGTAACGTGACCATATCTGAGAAAGTGAATCCAAAGCTGTGGGAACCTAATTCGTACATGGCTGCGCACCATACTTGTACAAATCAGCAAGCCAGTCGGCAGACAGGGCCTTGGTCTTTTAACTTGAACCTGGCAGGCCAGTACTGCGGCGCCAGTACTGCGACGCGGTCAGGCCCTATGATCGAGATATCACATAATTCTGCTGCTGAGGGCACTGCGCAGTGGCTACTACTAGGCCAGGCACTGGTCTGGCAATCAGTGAATCTGAAGCATGTCCATTAATCGCATCCATCTGATTGTGGAATGATATCTTATGGAGCTGCTGGAGGTAATCTGCCTGCCTGCCTCCCACCACGCCAGTGATCTGACAACTGGACCTTCACCACCACGCAGCCAAAAAAACATTGTTGGTTTTGGCACGGCGCATATTATTAGAATGGCAATGGCATCACTAGTTAGTTGGCTTATTAGCTACTAGTACTAAGTAAGTTAGTTTACTTTACTCCTTAACTTCATACCGTTAATCTTGTGGTGGGCGGCTGGCACTGCCTTTAATAACTGATTACTATTAGGCGGCTTGGAGCTGCTTGCTACCAGAAAGACAGTACTGTACTGCTGGCTGATCAATGCCTGCACATCACAGGCTTCCCTGCCCTCAATGTCTTCGTCGGTCGGAACTCTGGCTGACTTAAACAATGACGACTCGTGGTGGTGAGCTGTGATGGTTATGCTTGAGCGGCGTGGCAATGTTAAAAAAAAATCTGCGCACGCACGCTATGGCGCGCACAGCTCCTACCCCCATCAGAAACCAAATCCAGCCCCAATAAATCAGTGTCAGTGTGTGTGTCCTACCCGCCCACCGGCAAGTGGCAACATTGCTAAACTGAGTGAATTTGAACTAAGGGCCCTGGACCGTGCCGCCATGTTCAACATATTATTTATTATTTATTTATTATTTGAATCTTCTCTTCAGGGCAGGCTAAGTGACTAAGAAGTCTCACAGCCGCCCGCAACACAGTTAACCACCATGAGTCACTTGGGAGACGTGAAAAACACGCTGCGAGTACAGTAAGGTAAATTTTAAAAACATCAAGATGTCACATGCATTGTAGATGCAAAGACCCGGCCCTGATAATTAAGTGCCGGTGCTAAGCACCAGAAAGCAACAGCACAAATTAAGCACCGGAAAAGCTACAGTTGATTGAAGATCGTTGGATCAACATGGAAGGCAAAATGTTTGAGATGGAGCAACGTATAAGTAATCTACAGGACATGGCTACTAAAGTATCTTTGCTGGAACAAGAAACTCATAAACTGAAATTACATACTGAAGATCTTGAAAAACACAACCGAAGGAACAATATTCACTTATGTGGCTTGCCTGAAAATATTGAAGGTCCTGATCTTCTTTCTTTTTTAAAGACATTTTTATCTGACCTTCTCAGTCTTCAATGTTCCACCCCTCTCAAATCCAAAGTGCTCCTTGTCTTGGACGTATTCAACCTCACTCTAATAAACCTTGTGGTATTATAATGCTTTTTTTGGGATTTACTGACTTAATGCACATATTAAAAGTTGGTAGAGAAAAACATCATTTTGTTACAATATCTTCATCTCACAAGTCCTCTACAATGCTACCAATGCTAGATGTAAAGAGTACCTGGCTCTTCACCCACAACTGGGATCTATGAACATAAGATATGGCATTCTACATTCTTGTCTTTGTAAAATTACCCACAAAGGTGTCTCTCTCTCGTTTGAAGATCCATCCAAACTATGTCTATTCCTGAAATCCATTACTAAGTCACCTATGGACACAAATACTTAATGTTAAATACATTGATATATAATTACGTTTTTCTTATAAGATCCTCTCCCTAATTTCTAACTATGCCTCACATGGCCTAATTATCTTGATTTTCATTCTCTCCTGATCCTTTTTGTCTTCGTTGCTGCTCTGGCTTATGAGTGTGGACATGCCCGACTTATGCTTTTTCTCTCTCTTCTTTCAGATCGAGTACTGTATCCTTAATTTGTCTCTTCCTATCTCTATCTTTTCTATTCTTATTCTATTATCTCTATCCCTATATTCTCCTCTCTACTTCCTCACTTCTCTTATATCTATTGTCCTCAACCCTACTATCTACATGAATGTATACTTGTTTTATTCCCTTATATGTTCATTATATTTGTCATGTTATTTGATTTCTGATATGAGTTGTATTTTGCTTCCATTGTTACTCCTGCAGTACGTCATCATTGTATCCCTACCCCTGTTTCATAATCATCAACAAGTTTAATTTTGTTTCGAGGAACATTCGTGGGCTGGGTCACCTTATCAAGCGTCAAAAGGTACTTTCTCATTTATCAAAACTACATTTTCAAATTGCTTTTTTGCAAGAAACCCATTGAAATGATGGTGAATCATTTAAATTAAAACACCAATGGGTGGGTCAGGTTGGTTTTTTCTCCAGCTTTTATTCGTAAGGGTGGTCTCTGTCATAAGTCTTTGAAATTGCAAATTGTATCTACTGAAAATGATTCGCGTGGACGATGAGCAATACTTAATGCCATGGTCTATGATAAACAGATTACCTTTTTTGATATTTATGAACCAGTCAAATTTGATCCAGACTTTTGGCATGCTATTAAAATAAAATTATCTTCAATTACTAATCCCAATATTATTGTTGCTGGAGACTCCAATATTTGGATTGGACCCCTTTTCCGACATAAAGCAATTCAAACTGCTATTGCCTCTAATCCACTCTTTGATGCTTGGAACATGTAATACTGACAAACAAGAATTCACTTTCTTTTCAAATGTACATTATACCTGTTTCTCTTGGATGTTTCCTTCATTACACCTAAACATCCTAGATGGAGATTCAATCATTCTTTGCTATCTGTTCAAACCTATATTTCTGATGCTACTTGCTTTATAAATGAATGTTTCCAATTTAACAAATCAAATGATACTTCTGTTCATAACAATTGGGATGCTGTTAAAGCATCTTTCAAAGCATTCACTGTCTCATAAACTGCCAAAAAGGTAAAAAATCATTAAACTCCCAATATCTCTCCAACCTCAATCTGGTTAAATCCCTTGAACACACTTATTACACTTCTAAATCTTCTGTTCACCTGCAAAACATCATCAAGGCAAAATCCAACTTAAATAAACTTGCCACAACCAATGCCTGTAATATCTTACTTAAAATAAAATCCAAGTCACACAGAGGCCAGAATAAGGCAGGTAAATTGTTGTCTAATTACTTAAAAGTTAAATATGAAAGAAAAACTGTTGGACCGATTTGTGATACCCTCAATAATACTTTACTAAATTCTGATTTAGATATTGTTAACGCATTCCAACCTTACTATCATTCATTATATGTAGAAGATGCTAGTCCTTCAGTTAATAACAACTAGGCATTTTTTAATAGTCTCCCCCCACTCCCTGTTCCAGACCGGAGACTATGGCTCTCTTGGAAAAGGATATTTCACATCAGGAAAATTTAGATGTATTAAAATCCCTGAAAAGAGCTATTGAGCTTATCTCCTCATTTTCGCATATTTTTGCCTCACACTTACACAATCTCTTTACCTCTTTTCTATTACATTCCAAACCAAAGGGCTACTTTCTTGATGCCCTCATTGTAATCATCCCCAAACCGGATAAAGACCATGCCCTTTGGCAGAACTACCGCCCAATATCATTAATTATTTATGACTGCAAAATCTTTGCAAAAATCTTTGCTTCTAGATTAGAAAATGTCATACCCTTACTCATAAAAACTGACCAATCTGGATTTAAGAAGGGAAGACTCACCTCAGATAACGCTAGGATGGTCTTGCATTTTCTTGCTATGGCAAAGCGATATCCTGACCCCCTAAATGCTCTATCACTAGATGCTGAGAAAGAATTTGATCGTATACATTTTCAATTCATGTTCAAAACTCTACACTGGTTTGGTTATGACCCCACATTTATTTTATTGATCAAATTATTATATTCAGCTCCTCGAGGATGTGTCTCGGATACTAGTTATTATCATCTTATTTTGACTTACACAGGTGCACCAGGCAAGGCTGTCCCCTTCCCCTCTTTTATTTCTTTTATGTCTTCAACCATTTCTTGAACGCATTCATCATAACAACTTGATATCTGGTTTACAACATAAATCTCATTAAATAAAATTATCTGCATATGCAGATGACATTTTAATCAGCCTTTCTAAACCTCTAATCTCTTTACCTCCCTTCTCACAAGGTATCTGGTTATAAATTACATTTCTCAAAAACTGAGATTTTACCCCTCAATTCCTCATGCTATCAATTCCAGTTTTCCTACACTAACTTCAAATGGTGTACCTCTAAAATAAAATTCCTAGGTATTTGGTTTTCCCCTACCCTTCTCCAAACTCTTTCCCACAATTTCAGTACATTAAAAAACAAGATTCAACTCTTTTTCCACCTCGTCTTCCCTCTACTTATCCTGGTGGGATAGATTAAACACCATGAAAATGATGATTGTACCACCCATTTTATTCTTACTTTCTATGTTACCCTTTAAAATTCCTAATTTTTACTTTAATCAAATTAACCTTATTTTTACAGACCTGCTCATATTGCATCATATTGCAATATCCAAATTAATCAAACCAAAAAATGAATGGGGGTAAGATTTCCTAATTTTAAATGTTATCACATCACTTTTTTGCTCAGAGAAGCCTATGCATTAAACAAACAGTATCATGATGAACCAATACCCATTGTTTTATGTCCAATTGCACCTTTAGAGCTAAGCACCCTATTTTAAAATACTCACAACACCTGTTACATTCACTGTTTACTAATGGTTCCAATTTTCATCAACCTTTCCTTGCCTCCTCTATCTGGTACAATAAATGTATTACATTTTGACATAAATCTTTCTACTTCGAAAACTGGAAAGAGAAGAATATTATTTATGTGCATCAACTTATTTCTCTTAATTCTGTTATTACTTTTAACCTTCTACAAGAATGTTATGATTTACCTTCCTCTTGCCTATCCCAATATTCCCAACTACCATGGGTTCTCCAGGTATTTTTTATCAAATAATAATTTTCCATCTAATGTCATTCATTTTTCACCATTGACTCCTTTGTATAATATTTCTCCTGATTCTAACATGAAAGCCTCCCTTATATATAAACTCCTTTTTACTCCTAACTCATAAAGATCAAAAACATCAATTGAGTTAGCTTGGGAATTAGATCTCTCGATGACTCTTTTTCTATTAAAACATTGGACAAATTACCACATCTAAAGCTGCTAACATCACAAAATCGCTGTTTTTTCTATATAACAGAGCTCATGGAACACCTGTATTATACATAAAATGAACCCTTCTCATTCTCTTGTTTGCTGGTCATGTCTATCTTCTAACAGCACTGTATTCCGTTTATTGGACCACCGTCCAAATGTTTGTAAATTTCTGAAATGTTTATGGTTCAAATGTTCAAAGATTTTTCATTTTTGTTTTCCAATTTCTATTCAAAATTTATTTCTTGGATCCATGTCTGCTATCTTCACGTTACTTCGTTGAAATTGAATTTACTTAAACTCTTTTTCACCCATAGCATTTAAAGTTATTCTTACTTGTTGGAAAGACAACTCTAAAATATGTATGCTAAACTGGTGAAACTTTATCTGTGATGAACATAGAATCTCTACTGTTTCATCTTCTTTAATAGCTGAAAAAATCAAATCAGACCTACTTTAGTTACCTTTTACTACCTTTCTATCTACACACTTATCCTTACACTAAGAATTAACTATCTTTCTTCTTTCCCTTTTCTCAATTCCCTTCCTTTTTCCCTCTTTCCTCCGATTTCTTTTTCCTCCATTCTGTCTTCTCTCTCTCTTTCTTTCCTATATTCCAAAATTAAACAAATAACTAATAATTAATAGGTACCTAATTGTTCTTTTTAACTCTATGGTTGTATCTTCTCCCGTGATATTTCTCTTTTCAACATGTTACTTTTCTTCTGTATGGTATTTGTAACAAATTGTACTGTTTTACTTCTTCAATAAAAATTATTAAAAATAAATAAATGAAGGGTGAAATTTCCTGTCTTTCCCCTACTTTACAGGATACCTTAAGACTTTGTACAATATGATAACTTCTGAGCTGGAAAACCAAGAGATGCTTTGAAGCATTAAATAAGCACAGTCCTCAAGATCTGAATTAAAGCATGTTTAGCAAATAATGTATAAACTAATCAACAGATAGTTTTTAAGTCCATGGTTGCCTGAACTGTTGTGATAGAGCTAACCAGTCGGTGATTTAAAAAACAGGGAGCAGGATATGCTGTAAATACAAAGTATAAGTTGCTTCTTAACTCCTCTGAGAATGTCATGTAACTTGATAGTAAGAACAGATCATTCCAAAATTTGGAAGCTAGGTAGAACAAAGTGTGGCTACACCAGCTCGGGCCTGTTGGATCCAGGATAGAACACAGCTTGGAAATAGGATCAGGGTATGTTAGAGGGAGCAGAAGGAGAAACATACACTTTAAACAAGCCTTAAATATGATGTACTTCTTGAATGGAGGCCAATGCATTTTTTTGGTCATGAAAGGTGAGATAAGTGTGCAATGATCTAGGCACCAAGTAAAGCTGAGCAGCATTGTTTGTGTGTGCTCAGCTAGACTCCATTATCAAACCTGGCGAATTAACAAATTATGCTTGGAGGAGAAAATGTTTCCTCACAGTTCTATGTAGGAGAAAGCATATGAAACAACTGTTGAGTAGAATCTTTCAATGTTTCAAATAATTAATAAAGAATTTCCCACAAATATTTAGACTGCAAAAGTGTGTAGACATCCCTGACACTGGAGGGTTCTAAATCATTCCCGTTTGCCTGGATGATGTCGAATTCATATTATATAATAACACTGAAACAGATCCCCTACTTAGATAGAAAAAAGGGTCTTATTTTATGACTCCTGGATCTTGCCGATACTTTTATCAAAGGGAAACACGAGGAAGTTAGACACTCTATCCTGTCCCTATGGGGTCTTTCCTTTTACAGATGTAAAACAAATGCTCTGCCTAATGAAAATGTTTGTCATTTTAATCCTATTACAAACACGTTCCCAAATTATTGGTACTAGCCTTAAAGCATGTATTTTAGAATACTTTAGATGAATGCCACCTAGAGAGGGATACAAGATGTTGTCAGATGTGCTAATATGTTCTGCTCCCCAGTGATCTCTCTCCTCAACACTTTGTGGACTGATGTGAATGCCATTCCAAACACTAGTAACGTTTTATATTTCCCTAAACAGTTTCCCTCCCTGTCCCATTTACCTTCCGACTTTCTAATAAATTGCTTGCAGATGTAGCTTAACAGATGACTTTTATAATATGCTTGTAAAATAAACTGTTTTTACCTTTACCACAGTGCGAATATTTCACTTTTTGTATGGTTTAATGTTTTTTTCAGCACAAGCGGATTAGACTGAGGTATGTAATAAGCACTGATTAGTTCTGCTGCATGGTCTCATAGCACTATCCAAGAGAAACAATAGATCTGCTCACTGAAAGTTGTGCCGTGTCCTTAGACTCATCTCTATCGTGATTGCCGTCAGTTCTTTCATGTCAGCAAGCAAATGTGTTACACTCTAAAGGACCGATTCACTAAATCATTTATGATTGCAGAAAGTAGACCTACGGGAGCACTTGTTTTACCTACTCTTATATGTATTTTCTATTCTGATTTAAAGCGTCCTAGGAAAAGGAGGGTACAGTCATTTGTATCTGCATTAATTGTATGTAGATATTGTCTAAATACTGTAGTTTTATTCACTTTTTAGATGATTTGGGGAGAATTCACAAACGCATGTATGAGTGCATGAAAAAGTACTATTGAACGTCACATAATTAAAAATGCCTTTAGGGAAGGGCCCCATAGTCATTAGAGAATTTGTGAAAGTCCATGCGAGTGTTGCCATGCGCATTTGTGTGTGTGCTCCTGCATGGATGATACTTTTTGTTAAACTAAGCTATATGAGGGACCTAATAATCCAGTGACGAACAAATATTATTTTTTAGGGCCGATCCATCTCGATCACAGTGATAAGATGTTACTGCTTTTGTAGTCAGAGAACATAGATAATCGTTGGCATACAACATACCCAAAATCGAACAGCATCTGAAATATTCAATTAATGTTGCAAAATTGTCAAAAGCTTCATTTTGAATCAAGGATTTAAGGAAACATCAAAACTCAGGGCCAGACCTTAGCAGGAGAGGATAAGTAAAGGAAAACATTAATTGCGTAAGACGATTCAAACATAACTAAGGGATACGTTCATGCATAGGAAAATCGAACATCATGAAACATGAATACCTAAATAAAATAAAAGTATACAGACAACCTACTAAGAGGTAGAATGCAGTTTTCGTGCGTTCTAATAAAACATTAGAGCCCATGGGTGGAGAAAACACTTCATGAATAGAACTTAAATATGATGTTGTTATTCGTAGGGTAATAATTATGGAACTAATTCAGTCGTCAAAAGGACTATGAACCAGTTAACACCATAGTTTGTGCATTTTACTATAAGTTATGTTAGTTAACGTAAATTGAATTATATTAAATTAATTTAACTTCATTTAATTTGATTTCCGAAAACAAGCATTCCTTACATTAATTCTAATCTTATTAATAGCTCAATCTGGTAGAACTCCTGTCTTACTACCAAATTATGGAAGTAAGGGCCATATTATCAAGAAAGGGCGATACATTATCGCCGCTTTTATCGGCAGGAAACTGCCGCTAAAGCTGCGATAATGGGCTTGATAATATGCCATTGTGAATTCCCATAGAAGCCCAGGTTAACACCAGAACTTGGGCTGCTATGGGTATTCACAAGGACATATTATCATGCCCATTATCTCCACTTTAGCGGCAGTTTCCTGCCGATAAAAGCGGTGATAATGTATCGCCCTTTCTTGATATTATGGCCCCAAGTTCCAGGAGTTAAAAAGAGAATACCAGTAGAATTCCAAGAATAAGTCACACCTACTCACAGCAACATCTTTGTAAGCTGAGACATTTGTCAGAAACAGGCGTGCTGTAAGGATCTGACCCCACCTTAGACACAGTCTCACTTTTGTTCATCTCTCAAATCATTTCTTTATGAGTAGACCTCTTCTTGCCTGTCCAAACAGGGTGATGTTATGTCTTATACTCAATGTGCCTGATTCTCAACAATTTTGCAGTGACATAGATTCTAGTACTCCTAAAACTAATTAGCAAACCAGGAGTACTACTAGATAGAGTAAGTCAGATTCGCTCATACGCCAATCTTTCTGAATCAGGCTCTGTGTTTCTATCACTAGACCACCAATTCGACTCCTGCAATAACGTTTTGATAGTCAAGTGGAAGAGACTGTAGAAAGGCAAAATAATGTCATTTGAAAATTCCCAGAAATGTCTCTCTTGAGTGACATTTTAACACCACAAAGAGGGCTGCCTCTAACTGGCATGTGTTTCTTTCCAATCTCTCTTTTGCCATGACCCCACACACAAACCTTAATATTGTGTGTAGAAAATCACACTTTCCAAAAGATATTTTAAATGTGTCTCTTTCAGAGAGTGTTCCCTCCCACAACATGGTGCATATAAATAGCATATTTTCTTTCTTGCAATTGCTGTGCTGAGTCTTTATCGCTAAGCGACATTTCTCCTATTATCAAGCCTCAGGCATAGTGACAAGAAAAGTAGCGATAACCGCTGTTATCGCTACTTTCCTTACGCCTGCTTTGAAACTGACTTAGCCATGACATCCTATGGAAGGTAGATATCATGGCTAAGTATGGTAGGCCTTATCAGCAAGCTATCGCCAGAAGTTGTGTGATTATCGCTGTATTTCCAGCGATAATCACACAGTTAGGCAGCTTGCACTCTGAATTTTATCGCTGTGGAGATGAGCGTTGCTGATAGCACGCTATCTCTGCAATAAAATTCAGAGTTGGGTGGCGATAATTATCCTAGCGCTAAGTGCGCTTAGCGATAATTATCGCCCCCTCTTGATGATATGCCCCTGAATACTCAGTGACACTGTGATGCTTTTAACATTGCAGTCGCGATGACACACACATAAGAGGATGGAGAGGCCCAATTATGAATAAATTATTATGGGATCACATTGAACGGGCACCGATGGTTGAGTAGGATCGCAATATCCAGAGACACAAATATAAGGACATTGACACGACGCAAGGGACATGGCCAGCAATACGACTTCTTCTATGTCAAATGAGACAAGCTTATCAGACAGCTAGATGCATCTCACAATGTTGTTGTTGTTGTATAAGCTTTATTCGAAACAATTTTCATAAAAGCACATAACATGTAAAACAATTACACAATAATACATAATAACAATAAAAAGACATTAAACTTACAGTGCAGCCCATACAATATTGCATCTAAAACCTTGATAAAATATATTACATTATCAGTTTTTAAAAGGGATCCCTAGTTACACAATTCTCCCAAGAGCCCGTCGTCTAATTGCCCAGGCCCAACCTAGATATTTAGCCACCCCTATGACTATCGAGTCCTGAGTAGTTGTACATAAAATTCTTAAGGCCACAGTGCTATCGCGTGTCCCTAGGTTCTTACATACCGGCGTAAGCCATTTAGCCCTAGGTTTCTTATAGGCTTGACATACGAATAGGAAGTGGCCTATGCTCTCTTCGGCATATTCACATGCAGGGCATAAATTATTGGTCGATTTATTCCAGCCAGCTGTCATTTTCTTCAGGGGGATAGATCCTGACCTTAGCTGAAAAACCAATTTCCTATCCATTGGTACCGTGATGTTGTCCCAATAATTTTCTAAGGCGGGTAAAATTTTTGACTCCAGAAACCGGCCAGACATGGAGTCAGTCCTTGTATCTTTCAACAATTTAACACCCACCCAATCCCAGTACTGTTTTTTTAGGTTTTCCTTACTGGGGAAAATCTCTCCTTCGGGATTATTCCAAAGATTTGAAAACCCTATATTGCCTAGCATAGACTTCAGATGTTTCAGCCATTTTATCTTATGGAATGTATCTTCCTGGATTATCCACAGAAAGCCCTCCGCATATTGTCTAATTTCTGGAGTCGTCCAGAGGCGCCTCCAGTAGAGGAGTGGACGCAATCGGGCTCTATCAATGATAGAGCGCCTACCTAGTTCCAAAAACAATGGAGTTAACGGGGTGCTCTGTGGAAGTCCTGTGATCCCTCGCAAAAACTTATTCTCCGAAATCTGTAATGCCGCAATACTTTCCCAGGCCCATAGCTCTGCGCCGTATAAAGTAGCACCCAAGACCTTTGCGTCATACACCGTAAGTGCTGGTTTTATGGGTTTTGTCTTGGATTTACGGTGCTCGCCCCTAAGGGCACCTGAGAGCTGCTGATGTCTTAGGACCACTTTGTCCACATGATGTGCCCAACCAGTGCCCTCGGCAATCTGGACCCCCAGATACGTGAATTCTGCAACAATATCCAACCTGCTATTATTCAAGGTTACTTTGGGGTGGTTCCTACGGCCAGATGAAAAGGCCATTAATTTTGTTTTTCCCACGTTCACCTCTAGGCCATGCTCAACGCAAAAAGCATCGAAAATGTTCAGTGCACGCTGCAGCCCCATAGGGGTCTTAGATAAAATGAGAGTATCGTCAGCGAACATCAGGATAGGAACCCTGGTGTCCGCTAACGATGGGGCATCAACGCTCGCCTCCAACATTCTCTCAACAATCCCGTTGATAAATAACGAGAACAATAGGGGGGCCATGGAGCAGCCCTGCCGGACGCCCCTTTCCACTGGGAAGTCCATAGTTGTTTCCCCACTTCCACCCCACTGGACTCTTGCAAAGTTGGACTCGTGCAGTCGCATGATTAATGTAAGCAGATCTGCAGGAATCCCCATCTTTTGCAGAACCGACCATAGCTTGGATCGGGGGACTAGATCGAATGCCGCCCGTAGGTCGACAAACGCGACATACAGGCAGCCCCTTCCCAGTACCACAGTCTTCCACCGCAGTATGGTAAACCGAAAGACCTGGTCGATGGTACTGGTTGCTCGCCTAAATCCAGCTTGGTATGGGGAAAGGCCGTTGTTGTTATCAACCCAGTCCATAAGCTGGTTTGTTATCATCCTCCCCACAACTTTCTGCATTGTAGATATTAAGCTTATAGGCCTATAGTTTGCAGGCAGCGAACGGTCGCCCTTCTTGTGAATAGGGATAATAGTTGCACATTTCCAAAGGTCTGGGACCACTTCCCCCTTTGCCAAGGCATTTGCTACGAGGAAAGTGTACCTCGCCCATCTTGTCACATCATATTTGAAAATGTCAGAAGGAATCCCATCTGGGCCTGGGGCCCTCCCACACTTCACAGTCTCGATGGCAATTTCCGCCTCTCTAAGAGAGAACAGATTGTCAGTTGCGTAAGCCGGTATTATACTGCTCGCCCCCGTTGGGTGATTAACATTAGCATACTGTGGTCTAAAGTAATCGACCCAAGCATCTTCTGCCACGTTGTTATCAGGCTTTCCGGGACCAGCTCCTCTACCCCACTTAATAATTTCCCAGAACCTTTTAGAGTCTTTATTGCCTGAGGCCTCTTTCAATTCTGCCCAATGATCTTCATCCCATTTCTTTTTCGCTAAATGGATGGCCCTCTTGTACAGTTTCCTTTGCTCTGTTACTGCTTCACGGTCCCTACTCCTTATGGCTTGTCCCAGTTCAAGTCGTGCCAGTCTACACTGACTATCAAACCACCTTCCCACCTCTTTGGCTTTCTTCGCTTTCTTGTTTTTGGTGAAGAGGCACGGTCTTAAGAGGGAGAACAACTCGTTATGGATTTCCGTGATACCACTATCTCCCGGTACCACTGGGGCCGTTGCTTCAATTGCAGAAATTGCACTATCGACCACATTATTAATGAAGATCATAGTAACCTCATTTGCAACTACTTTTGGCCATTTTAGCCTCCGTTCATCATTACTCATGACCGGAATATCATCATTGGTTACGAAAGAATTTCCTGCCCCTGCATTCCACCACCTGTGAGTCACACAGAGGGGGTTGTGATCACTTTCGACCATGGGCCTAATAATCATATCAACAACTCCTTCCCACAGCTGGAGACTACACAATATATAGTCGATTCTGCTCCTGTGAATACCATTATCATAAGTATACCCGCCACCCTTGTCCCCTTGTGTCCTCCCATTGAGTGCTCTTAAGCCATGTTCCAAACAAATACCATTTAATATTAAAATCTCTTTTGTCCATCTCTTAACAGGTTTTAAGCATAGAGAGGGTACTCCCCAAAGGTTATCCTCTTCGCTCCCTAGTGGATCGTTTGTACAATCCAGCGGCTCGAAAGTCCTGTTGAGATCGCCTGCTATTATCAACATACTTTCTTGTGACGTAGCCTCTATGGCAGCAGATAACAGCTCTATGGTGGGTGTATTAATTTCATTATTACCTCTCACATAGACATTATACAAATCTATTGGGGGGCCCTTTCCTGTAGAGATTCTTAGTAATTGTAAATCACAACTACCCAGATCCAACATTTTAACATTAATATGCAAATCTTGTTTGACCCATACAGTAAGGCCTCCCTTTGGCCGCCCTCTTCCACCTTTTTGGGCTGGTATACAGTAGTTTAAATAACCAAAACAAAAAAGAGAATCGCAAGCCCAGGTTTCTTGGAAACAGCAGATATCATATCCATTTATAAAATTCACCCAAGATTGGGAGTCCATCTTACTGCCCAGCCCTGCAATATTCCAGGATAAAAGGGTACCAATACTAGCCACAGAACCATCAAAGTTGTTGGTATTAATGGATACCTGGAGTGGCATTAAACTTTCAATAGGATTGATCGGCCCTTCCCCTACATCCATACGATCTACAATCATGTTATCATTCTTTGTCGGTAGTACGTTTACATTTGGGTTTGAAACTTCTAAACCATAGACACTTTCTTCCACCAAATTCCCTATCGCCATGTTATCAGACATTTCATTTACACTTGTAATATCAACTTTACCATCCCCAGCCATTATTGGCACATTATGACTCTCCCGCTCCCCAACTGTACTGGTTTGTCAATATCCCCGTCCGGGGTCCTGCCATCCTACACAAGAGTTGTGGTTTGTGTATTTGTTATAATTGTAACCAACTAAAGGAGGTAATGGAGGTAATGGGCAATTGGCTGGCCAAGGCACAGTTGGGGGTATTAGGGGTTCACTAAGCAGGCTAGTTGTTACGCTACTGGATCGGGGGTAAAAAAAGGTAAGGTCTACAATTCCAATACCTCCCTTATTTATTCCCCATCCCTGCCTAGTTATCCATCCCGCCACCCTGGGGTCTTGAAAATTGACCACTATACAGTCTCCACCCAAAGTTTTTGCTGTGTATCCCATCCAATCTATTCTCCTTACCCCTATAATTAGCCCATCTATATCACCAGGGAGAGGGCGATTATCCTTTAACCAGTGCATGGTCTTATTCTTAAGTGTCTGGAAAGTTTCTCTCTGTCCTGGCGCTAATGATGGTACATTTATAAGGACTGCAACATAGGGGAAGGAATCAGGAGTGAGATTAATCGGGGGTTTCCTGTAAGTAGGCTTTACTAAGGGAGGCGGGATAGATATAGAAAATTGGGGGACTAATTGGGAGGAGGGTCTCAACGCCTCTTGATTATTATTTTGTTGAATTGGTACTAAATTCTTATCCGCCACAGAGCGGGCATTAGCCCTACTCCCTCCCACCTGAGTGTTTGGGGCAACTTGCATGCTAGCGGTTGCTTCTGCAGTTGGCAGTGCTTTGTCCACCCTCATAGTAATTGGGGAATTTAGTACCTGCTGTGTTGAGGATTGTATATGGTGCATTATAGTCGGCTGAGTCGGAACAGAGCCGACTTTAGATTTGACCGATTTTTCTAAGGGATTTGTTACTACTGCAGCCAAAGATTTACCTTGCTTTGGGGGTAAAGGAGAGTTATTTTGGGGCCTTCTTCCCTTATCCTGATTAACAGGGTTATTAGAAACCTGGGGATTTATCCTTGCATCCACCCCAACATTTGCTTTAATCAGCGATTTTGTAGAATAGAAATTGTCTAGTGTAGACTGTTCAAAATGATTAAGCCTTTCAGAAAGCTTAGTAATTCTATCCTCTATAGGGTTAAGCAAGGATCTTAATAGTTTTTCTAACTCAGGGAGCACATCTACAAATGAGAACACATTTTCATTGTTATGTACAGTGGAGGCAGTACCAGGGATGACTTCGATATCCTGGCTATCTAAGAGGGCAGGATCGGTATGCACAACATTTTCTAAACTCTCTGTTTCTTTCATAACAACCTCTCCAGTGTTCATAATTTTATGTAGCTTCCTGTGTTTCTGCGGTGGTTTCGCCGCCGTTTTGCATCTCCTTGCTGGGGCTGATCTTTTCCTTTTAGACCCCAGCTTAGATTGGGCCAATGTTGCCTGAGCACCGGAGTCAGGGAGCGTAATAGTTTGAATGTCACTCCCACAAGAGATATTTAAATCTGTTGCAACATCCTTATTTCTTGTTTGGACTTGGCCCTCAAAATGCTCAACTGCAATGGGAAGATTCAATGATGACAAGGGGGTCACCAGGGTGGGGTACGTCAGATTAGGAAGTTTGTCTGCAGAATTCTTGAGTAACTCTATAGACAATCTGCGCTCCGCGCGCTTCTCAGCCAGAGACAACTCCTTGTCAATTGCTACTGAACGACTAAAGAAAAATTTGTCTAGAGGGCCAATTGCTAATGGAGCATCCTCGACCGGGTTAGATATCATCTGGCTAGAAACAGGACTTAACAATGTGGACGTTGCCATAGTCAATATCAAGCTCAACCACAATGACACTTACTGTAACAAATACGGTCCAGCTGGAGTTAAGGGGGTAGCCCGGCCCGGCCTCCTGCGGCCCCGGACGGCCACAGACGGTCCCGCCCTTGTCCCGGGCTTCTCCCGGCGCCCTCCCGCGCGCTCCCGCGCAGCGGCACGTATAGCTCCTTTTATGATGATGGGGAGAGTTTATGGGCGGGGTGGGCGGGGCCATGACCCCACACACAAACCTTAATATTGTGTGTAGAAAATCACACTTTCCAAAAGATATTTTAAATGTGTCTCTTTCAGAGAGTGTTCCCTCCCACAACATGGTGCATATAAATAGCATATTTTCTTTCTTGCAATTGCTGTGCTGAGTCTTTATCGCTAAGCGACATTTCTCCTATTATCAAGCCTCAGGCATAGTGACAAGAAAAGTAGCGATAACCGCTGTTATCGCTACTTTCCTTACGCCTGCTTTGAAACTGACTTAGCCATGACATCCTATGGAAGGTAGATATCATGGCTAAGTATGGTAGGCCTTATCAGCAAGCTATCGCCAGAAGTTGTGTGATTATCGCTGTATTTCCAGCGATAATCACACAGTTAGGCAGCTTGCACTCTGAATTTTATCGCTGTGGAGATGAGCGTTGCTGATAGCACGCTATCTCTGCAATAAAATTCAGAGTTGGGTGGCGATAATTATCCTAGCGCTAAGTGCGCTTAGCGATAATTATCGCCCCCTCTTGATGATATGCCCCTGAATACTCAGTGACACTGTGATGCTTTTAACATTGCAGTCGCGATGACACACACATAAGAGGATGGAGAGGCCCAATTATGAATAAATTATTATGGGATCACATTGAACGGGCACCGATGGTTGAGTAGGATCGCAATATCCAGAGACACAAATATAAGGACATTGACACGACGCAAGGGACATGGCCAGCAATACGACTTCTTCTATGTCAAATGAGACAAGCTTATCAGACAGCTAGATGCATCTCACAATGATCGGTACTGAAGACGGTAATCACATTGATCAGTCATGTCTTGAATGAATTATTTAATTACTGAACGGCAAATGCTATAGTTCAAACTTAATCTAAAGAGTGTCCCAACACTCTGCACACAGGACCTTTGATACAGAGTGCAATAAGCTAATTATTCCTATATAAAGAGCCATGTTTTCACTTTTTCCCTCAACAATGAGGTTACCTCAATTGCTTGTAACTCTCGTCAAAGTTTGTTTTATGCTGACGATCCTAAAAAAGAGAAGAACTTTCCCCAAGTTCTTGTGCGGCTAATCCACGTTTTCTTGTTGGGGAGGGAATAGAAATGTATACTTGACCTGAGAGATCCTACACTGGTGTGGTGGCGAGCCCTGTAGACCAACACAAGTGTTTTAAATAAAATTCTCTTATTTATCGGAAGCCAGTGATGAGCCTAGAAGTGCAGTAACAAGTATGTTTTCAGAGGCAGGCCCAGAAGAGTGTTTGCAGCTGCATCTGGACCACCTGTAACCTATTAATAAGGAAGTCAGGAAGTCCCAAAATTTAGGGTATTACCACAGTCCAGCCTTGATGTTATAAGTGCCTGTACTACCAGCTTTAGTGCTGCGAATGAAAACAAATGTAAAAGCTTCCTTAGACTACATAGCAGTCCAAAACAAGTACACACTACTGTTTTAACCTGAGGCTGGAAAGAGGTACAGTCATTGAATGTGACACTCAAATTCTTCACTGAACATCTGTGAGAGTCAGGTGGGAAGCATAAACTGTCCAGAAGCTCTGCCATGTCTCTGTGGTTTTAAGCCCGTAGAATAGAAGGTTGGTATTGTCTGAATTACATTTAAGCTGGTGGTGAGTTAGCCAATGGAAGGCAGCTGTTAGGCAGGATCTAATGGATTCACCCAGTAACTCTGCCTTCATGCCCCAGGAGGACAACACATGAATATCGTCCGCATAGGAAATCACTTTTGCTCCCAAGGCTTTGGATACTTAAGCTAGTGGAGTGAGATATACATTAAATTGTGTAGGGCTCAAGGCTGAACCCCGAGGCACTCCAACTGACAGTTCCCAAGATTCCGACGAGAAGGGAGGGATCCAGAACTCTTGTCCTCTGCCCTCAAAAAAAGCAGGCAAGCCAGTCCAAGGCTTAACAAACTATTCTTATGGAATTGAGACACACTAGGAGTCTGGCATGGGGTACCGTATCAAAAGCAGCTGATATATTTAACAAAATCAGTACTATCTTACCCACAGCATTCACAGTGCCTCTGATGTAATCAGCAACCTCCAATAGAGCCTTATCCATACTGAAGTTGGGTCTAAAACCAGCATTACTCAGGTCAAGCAAACTATTAATTTCCAAGAACTTGTAGAGCTGCTGGTTTACATGTTTTTCCAGTACTATTGATAGAGCTGGTAGAAGTGATATGGGTCTGTAATTAGATTACTCGCCCAGGCCTTCTTGAGGCTCTTAAGCAGGAGCAAGATTTTAGCCTGAATGAGTAATTGAACATTTGCAAGGACTGCCTTGAGGCATTTTCCACACAGATTCAAACATTGCTTTTAATTTACTGTACATGTATTCTACTTTCTACTGTTTGACTACCGGGGGATGTCCACACCACATTCCTATGTAGTCTAGGAAGTAAAGACTCAGGGGGAAAACTACATGAATATAAGGTTGCCACACATTTTCTCACATCTGCTTGCAGTGTGTCCCACCTACCAAACAGCATGCCTTGTAAGGTGGATTCATGTTAAGATGTTGCACAACAACCAATGGTTCCCTTCATCAATAGGGACTGAAACAAGTAAACAAACTGTTTGGAGTGTGATAATAATATATGTAGTGGTTATATTTCTATGCTTATCCTACAGACGTTGTATTATTTTAGCTATGTAAGCCTGCATGTTTCTATTACTAACACACACCAGACTTGTGATGATGGTATTGACTAAAAAAATTGATAGGGGTCATTAGGTAGACTGAATGAAAGCCAGGGACCATTTAAAGCCTCCCACATTATAGCTGAAACATGTACAAACAAAAGGATGTATAAATAACAATTTCCAATGGCTTACTAATTGTTTTTCTTTTCATGTTACCAGAGGATCCCTAAATAAAAGGAAACTGCTGTAGCCCCTAGGTAATTTTGTTCTCCACATTCCCCAACACAAAAAAATATCCAAGTGCTCCTTCCACCATGTTTGAGCCCATGTGGGTATCTAGTGCACCAGGATGAGATGTAGTAATGAAGACTGTCATCAATAGAGCCGATGAGGGTCTTTTAAAAAATGGAATTGTTAGTTATATTTTTAGCACCCAACTATAGGGCTATGGGTCTTAGGTTTCAAGATATCTACGTTTTGAATGGATTGGTTATGTTGCAGTATACATAGGCCTTTTGAAGTGGGAAAAGTACATTTTAAAGCAAGGTCTCCATTTTTCACAATGTGATACATAATATAAAGTTAGGTCACGTGGCCACAGTTGTGCATTTAGTTTGATTATAGCAAGCAGAGAAGAGCATATTGCTGTAATAAAACATGTGTATAATTATTAGCCATAAATATTACTAACAATCGTATAATTTTGACAGCATTGGTTAGTACTTTTAAACACATAGGCTCTTAGGTACCATTCGTTAAATGTTGTCACAATTTCTTCACCTTCTTTTACTGAATACATTGGTATTTTGTGAACCAAACTATGGGGTCGATTCCAATCACGGTCGGACAGCTCCCCAAGAGCTGTCCGTAGCCTTACCTGACGGCCGAATCGTACCAGGAGTGGGACCGTCCGGGCGAGGTAGTACAATGCGGAAAAGTGCCAAATTCACGACTGACACGTACGCTCCGACTCCATCCACATTTTCTGTATGAGTCAGACCCGTAAACACACAATTTACATTGCGCAGCACCATTACCACTGCACTTTCCGGCCAGTCAAGTACGATGCATACCTCCTACGCGCCGGGAAGGTCGCCAAGTACAGTACGTCACATCATCTAGTAAAGTTGCATATCAGGTACGATTCGCGCCATAACACAATACACGGCTACGAGACGGACCAGCTAGTAACTGGCTATGACACAAACGATCATGAATACCATCACGCAGGTCATACCAGTCCTGTACATCTATGACCGGATCAGGAACAGAAGCGGACGGCACAGACGGTAAGTCGGACACCCACCATATAAACAAACAACACATACCCACCAAATGTCACACACATCCAGGGGGTCCAGACCCTGTACACTGGCAACCGGCCTCCATAGGGGCCGCATGACCATTACCACTGCCACCCCCACTCATAGGGGCTTGTTGCCCACCACTACTGCCACCCCCACCCATATGTGTCATGTTGCCCATCACTACTGCCCCCTCACCCATAGGGGTATGTTTCCCACCACTTCTTACCCCCCACCCATTGGGGCATGTTGCCCACCACTACTGCCACCCCCACCCATCTGTGTCATGTTGTCCACCACTACTGCCACCCCCAACCATAGGGGAATGTTGCCCACCACTACTGCCACCCCCACCCACTGGGGCATGTTGCCTATTACTAGTGACCCCCTCCCATAGGGGCCTGTTGCCTAACACTACTGCCAAGGCCAACCATAGGGGCATGTTGCCTAACACTATTGCCTCCCCACCCATAGGGGCATGTTGTCCACCACCACTGCCACCCCCACCCATATGTGTCATGTTGCCTATCACTGCTGCCCCCCACCCATAGGTCCATGTTGCCCACCACTACTGCCACCCCCACCCATATGTGTCATATTACCCATCAGTACTGCCCACCACCCATAGGGGCATGTTGCCCACCACTACTGCCACCCCCACCCATCTGTGTCATGTTGCCCACCACTACTGCCACCCCCACCCATAGGGGCATTTTGCCCACCACTACTGCCACCCCCACCCATAGGGGCATGTTGCCTATCACTACTGCCCCCACCCATAGGGCCATGTTGCCCACCACCACTGCCACCCCCACCCATATGTGTCATGTTGCCCACCACTACTGCCACCCTCACCCATATGTGTAATGTTGCCCATCACTACTGCCCCCCACCCATAGGGGCATGTTGCCTAACACTACTGCCCCCCACCCACAGGGGCATGTTGCCTATCACTACTGCCCCCACCCATAGGGCCATGTTGCCCACCACCACTGCCACCCCCAACCATATGTGTCATGTTGCCCACCACTACTGCCACCACCACCCATATGTGTCATGTTGCCCAACACTACTGCCCCCTACTCATAGGAGGCTGTGTGACTATCAGCATCAACACCCCCACCCATTGGATGGGTGATGCGCCACCCATCCATCATACATCAACCTCAGGTATGTCAGCTAAACACATCCCCCCTAACATCATGACAACAGTGGGTAGTGTTTGACAGTGAATATGAGTAAGAATGTAACTACAATCAAATGTGTGCCCAAAAACAGATTGTGGACTACACAAGCCAAGCATCACAATAGCACTGTGTCAATGTGCTCTAACCCCCCATCATTGTGTAGATCCAATGTAAATTGTGTGGTTACAAACTGCAGCAAAAGTAGAGCATTGTGGTAATGGGGTGAAATTCCCCATCATCACAGTGACCTAAAGGTAAGTGTCATCATGGTAAAAGCAGTACATGCCAAAGAGCATGTATGATTCCTGGTCTCAACACATGAAATACTTTTGTGGCAAAGTAGTGGTTGTGTCACATACCCACAGAGATGTGGTGAGGCAAACAGTGCTGTGAAAATAAAACACACTCAAGCCCATGTGCAGACAAGCAACACCCATGGGGGCTAACATTGCCTACAGTGTACAATGACAAACAAGCAGAACTGACCATCATTATGCATACAAACATTTCGAAAATAGATGCACAAAGCAATACATCATGTGTAGACTGTAGGTGTCAGGTCATAAAATCTCTATTCCATGGCAGCAATGGGACACAACAACCAGGATCAATGTGCAGAATGATGAGACATCACTCACAGGGAGTGCAGGGAAAATCACCAAAACAACATCCACAAAATTGCCCACAACAGCAATACCAATGCGCTTAGTGCAGATGCACAAACACAAACAGGCAACCTCACACTGCACATCTCACACAACATGTATTTGTGTGTGTGTCAGTATCCCCAGGAAAACACACAACACATAAGGGGGGGCTGAACCACAATGACACAGATGTGGACACAGTGCCATACAAAAGTAAGCCATCCATTGTGCACCCCTTATTGGGCAATCGAGCATTGTAATATGAGAGGGATCTCAACAGACACATGTGACACAAGCTGGAATGAACAGTAACTAAAACAGCATGAGACACACCCAAAACAATACTACTCCCAGGGACCATAAATTGGAGTGACACAAGCCTGCATGAAAGGTCCACTGTGATGCCAAAGGGAGATGATGTTCAAACTGGGAAACTCAGACATGTGTCCTGTGCCACAAAGTACCTTACACCTACACAAACACAAATCACTCAGCATGGTCCATCAACCAGGGACAAAAGGGAGGTAGGGGCACAGCCATGCCAACATTCACATCTGTCCACCCTCAACACCACACACCCTGAACTGCACCGATGTGCATCAGTGAAGCCCACATAGACTGGTAACATTGTACAGGCACCCATGATAAACACAGTAATGTTGGGAGGATCTAAGGTGCATAGACTCCTCACACAAGGACAGTCTACAACCACAGTGAATGACAGACATACTGCACAGTATGCGGTACATGGCCATGACATCAAATCTCCAGTAACCTTTGGAATCCCTGACACACTCCCAGAAAATGCAGAAGCCAAGGAGAACCAGCAGGCACATATGCTGAAACCTGCCAACATTGCACCTTTGAACCTGACAAGTGGGAGCAGTCACACACCATACACATGTCCCAAATACTGAAAGGTACCACCTATGGACAGCTACATGATATTGCGAACAAACAAGTGCCCTGGGAACCCCTGACTGTGTACCATCTGCGTATAACTACATCATCACCACTAAGAACAGACAAATCAGTCAGTCAGTCAATCAGCTTTAATTCGGTAAAAAAAATCTTAAAAGCATTACATAAGACAACAAATAAAATCCATGACATTTAAAATCCATCGGCTGATCAATTAAAATAAAGTGCTTTCCAATAAATTAGATAAAAAAGGTCTGGATACATGTCCACAATTAAACAATAACGTTTAGCCGTTTAAGTCTGATCGACCAAGCCCAGCCTAAGTATTTGGACATACCACAAACATACAGGGGCCGTATGTCAGACATAAAAATTCGCAAAGCGACTATATAATGTCTGGTACCCAGCTCCCTGCATAGAGGTTTTAGCCACCTGGATCTCGGGGATTTGTAAGCCGGGCATTCAAATAAAAAGTGGGCAACAGACTCCGCTCTAGAAATACAAAAAATACAAAAGGGAGATGTTTGCGCCGGAATATTCCAGCGAGCAGACAATTCTCTCAATGGAAGCAAGCCCACCCTAAACCTAAAATACAAAGCCCTATCAAAGGATTTTGAAATCAAGTCCAAGTAGGGTTCACATAAAGCCACGTCCTTATTCCTGAGAAACTCAATAGTTGTTCTGCTTTGTTTGGGATTGCAACTTAGTTTGTTGGCTACCCACTGCCAGTACATAGTCTTGAGGGCAGCTTTGGGGGGGGGCACATCTAGATATCCAAGCATCCCGAGTCCCAAGTCGCCAAGCAAAGTTTTGACATGAATGAGCCACCCAATTTTAGACCAGCCAGGCATCGACAATATTTCTGACAACCCTTCCGCATAACTAGCAAGTTCAGGAACCCTCCACAGCGAGCCCATAGTAGTAGCGGGCGGAGTTGGGCCTGGTCTTTAATCGAACGGCAACCCATATCCAGCATCAGGGGCAACGTTGTTGTGCTCTGTGGGAGGGACATCAATTCCTTCAAGAATTTATTCTCGGATCTTGAGAGATGGTCAATGTTGTTTAATCCCCAGAGTTCTGCCCCGTAAAGTGCTGCACTAACTCCTCTTGTTTTATAGATGTCTAACACTGGGGCAATAGGTTTAAATGAGGACGGGCGCTGCTCTTTAAGAAGTACCCCCACAACCCTTTTATGGCCCAGCAACATTTTCTGAAGGTGAGGGCTCCACTGCATGGAATCAGATAAACGGATACCCAAATAATCAAATTCCTCAACCCTTTCCAGGGGCACACGGTTCAATACTGGTGGTCGACCAAGCTTCCTAGGTGGATTCAATACCAAATACTTAGTTTTATCGGTATCGATTTTGAGCCCCCTACTGGTACAAAAAGACTGGAAATTATCCAAAAGGCTCTGTAAGCCCATAGGAGACTTAGAAATGAGGAGGGTATCGTCGGCGAATAGGAGGGTTGGTATTTTCTTGCCCGCCAGGGACGGAGCGTCAGATGGTTTATTCAGAAGATGCTCCACCACTCCGTTCACATACAGTGAGAACAGAGTGGGGGCAAGAACACATCCCTGGCGGACCCCCCTATTCACTGTGATTTTAGCAGTCTTCTGGCCCTGAGTACCCCACCTCACCTGGGCAAAATTTCCAGTATGCAATTTCACCAGTAAGGACAAAATATAAGCAGGGATCCCTAAGTCAGAGAGTACCCCCCATAAGCGATCCCGCGGCACCAGGTCAAAGGCAGTCTTTAAGTCAATAAAAGCGAGATAAAGACTGCCTTTTCCTAGAACTACCACCTTCAAGTATATGAGCATTAATCTAAAAACGTGCTCGATAGTCCCCATGCCCGACCTGAAACCTGCTTGGAAAACCGAAAGGATTTTGTTCTCAACCTCCCACTGGAGCACTCTCCCAAGAACCACCTTTCCAGCTACCTTCTGGGTAGAATCTATTAGGCTTATATGGTGATAGTTGGCTGGGTCGTCCCGACAGCCCTTTTTAAAAATCGGGACAACCTCGGCCCCCTTCCAAGAATCTGGAATTGCTGTACCATAAAGGTTAGCGTTAAGTAAGGATGAGATAAGCCTCCCCCATTCTTTGGAATTAAGGTGGAGCAGATCCCCCGGTAACCCGTCAGGGCCTGCTGCTTTATTTGGCAGTAAGGATTTGATCACATCTTCCACTTCCTTAGCTGTGAAGGGGAGGGCCTCATTCTCCCCAGAGTGGCCCAAGAATGGTGATGTAATCATCCCCTGCCCATCAACTAGATGGGTAGAATAAAGAAGGGAAAAGTGATCAAACCACGTTTGCCCAGTAATATTGCAGGTAATAAGGGTACTGTCAGGCCTATTCCTAGTCCTTACCAAGTTCCAGAAGCCACCGGAGTCCCTCCCCACACTGGCTGCCTTTAGATCACACCAAAATTGGTCATCCCAATCCCTCCTTGCCTCCCTAATGGAGAGCCTATAATCCTTCCTAGCAGCCCGAATCAGCTCTGGGTCTTTCAGCTTAACGGCCTTCACCAGGGCTGTTTTCGACTGCCGGCACTTTTTAGAAAACCAACCCGAGTTGCACTTTGGTTTCTGGGGTATGTTACACCTACAACGCAACTTTTACGTAGCATTCCGTTACAACGCAGATTTTACAACGCGGGATCCATTACATCGGATGTCATTACAATGCATGGCATTACATCGCAGATGCTATTACAACGCATACTATTACATCGTAAGTATTGGTAAGTATTTAATTTTTTTTATTTCATTTAATATTATTTAATTGATTTAATTATTATTAATTATAAAAAAAAATATTTATTTTAGTTTTTAAATATTATATAAATTAAATATAGTGATTTTTTAAATAAGTATGAGTATAGGAGTATATGTTTTGGGGTACTGAGGTATATGTTTTGGGGTGTTTGGGTATTTATAGGTTTTAGGGCAGGGTTTGGGTTTTGGGGTACAGGGGTGCTTTTAGGTTTTAGGGCAGGGTTTGGGTTTTGGGGTACAGGGGTGTTTTTAGGTTTTAGGGTAGGGTTTGGGTTTTGGGGTACAGGGGTGTTTTTAGGTTTTAGGGCAGGGTTTGGGTTTTGGGGTACAGGGGTGCTTTTAGGTTTTAGGGCAGGGTTTGGGTTTTGGGGTACAGGGGTGTTTTTAGGTTTTAGGGTAGGGTTTGGGTTTTGGGGTACAGGGGTGTTTTTAGGTTTTAGGGCACAGGGGTGTTTTTAGGTTTTAGGGCAGGGTTTGGGTTTTGGGGTACAGGGGTGCTTTAGGTTTTAGGGCAGGGTTAGGGTTTTGGGGTACAGGGGTGTTTTTAGGTTTTAGGGTAGGGTTTGGGTTTTGGGGTACAGGGGTGTTTTTAGGTTTTAGGGCAGGGTTTGGGTTTTGGGGTACAGGGGTGTTTTTAGGTTTTAGGGCAGGGTTTGGGTTTTGGGGTACAGGGGTGTTTTTAGGTTTTAGGGTAGGGTTTGGGTTTTGGGGTACAGGGGTGTTTTTAGGTTTTAGGGCAGGGTTTGGGTTTTGGGGTACAGGGGTGTTTTTAGGTTTTAGGGTAGGGTTTGGGTTTTGGGGTACAGGGGTGTTTTTAGGTTTTAGGGCAGGGTTTGGGTTTTGGGGTACAGGGGTGTTTTTAGGTTTTAGGGCAGGGTTTGGCTTTAGGGATAATTAAATTATATTTACCATTTTAAAATTAATTGAAATATATTTAATAAATTAAATTAATTATTTTACATTAATTACATTTTTTAATTAAATTAATTAAATTAAATAAATTAATATTATTAATTTAATTTAATTTCATTATAAAAAATATGTACATTAAACTAATTACTTTTTTTAATTAAATTAAATTAATTACAATTTTTATTATATTTACATTTATTAAATAGATATTATTTTATTAAATTAAATTAATGACAATTTTTAAATGTCTTAATTAAATTATTTAAAAAAAATTAATTACAATAAACTAAATAACATTTTTTTTAAAAAGTCAACTTTCCTATACTTACGATGTAATGCCATGCGTTGTAATAGCATCTGCGATGTAATGCCATGCATTGTAATGACATCCGTTGTAATGGATCCCGCGTTGTAAAATCTGCGTTGTAACGGAATGCGTTGTAATACAACGCGTTGTACTGACACCAATCCGTTTCTGGAGCTCCCTTGCAAGGGAATCCCTACATGGTCTTATAAATAGGTTTCCCAAGGCTTTGATGGTATTGCAAAATAGCCCAAGAACCTCTAAGGGATCCAAGGTGAAAGTGTCCAGTTTAATCAGGGCCGCTTCCATCAAAGCCCCTGTATTCTGTATCTTTCCCTCGTCCAGGGCAACCGTACACCATTTAAGGCACCTCCCTCCATTAGATGGGCAAACTTCTGAAGTTGTTCTTAATTGTGGTTCATGTAGGCCATTTGTGAGCGACCACAAAGAATCTAGGCTTAAAGATAGCAGATTATGGTCGCTATCCACAGTAGGCAGGACTTCCATGTCACGCATGCAACTCCAGAGCTTAAAGTCGAGTGAGATGTAGTCTATCCTTGAGGAGTGGTCTACCCTGTTGAACGTAAGGGCACCTGAAGGGTCCGATGATGTTCTGCCATTTACTGCCCTTAAGCCAAATTCCAAAGTTAAGATGTTAAGCTGGATGGACCGCTGGGACCATCTCTTGATAGGCGGGATAGTAAGGGCAGGAATACCCCTTCTTACATAATCATCGGAAGTACCCAAAATGTCCTCAGCCGCAAGGGGCTCAAAAGTACAACTGAAGTCCCCTGCAACCAGGACATGCAAGCTCTTGCTACACTTACTGAGTTCCTCTTCAAGTATAGAAATAGTTGGAGATTGGGAACCACATTTAGTGCCTCTAGCATGGATGTTAAATATCTCCAGAGTATGCCCTCTCCGTGGACCCCTGACTGACAGTCTCAGTATATCAGGGGATTTAGATGCCAGGTGCCTGGTGTGACAGCCCAGGGAGATACTAATCCAAATAAGGAGGCCTCCTGAGGGGCGACCTTTTCCAGAGTGGGCGGGAGTTGCCGGTACAACGGACGTAGTGTAACCAACCTTGTGGCAGGGCTCCACACTCCAGGTCTCCTGAAAAATGCATATCCCGAAAGACTCAATAAATAAGTTCCAATCAGGAACATCCAGTTTCCTGGAGATGCCTGCTATATTCCAGCTGAGGATCCTCACATCGTTGTTAATATTTACTTCCTCAGAAGAATACAATGTAGCAATCGAGCTAGGCCCAACACCAGTCTCCATGAAGATGTCCTCCCGCTCCCCAGACCTACAAATGTTCTCTGGATCCGGCCATCCGGAGACATAATTGGACCGATCTAGGGCGCCGCCCTCCAGAACCTCAATCACCTCTCTATACCCAGACAAGTCTATATCCTTTTGTGGACTCTTAGCAGGGGAGAGAGCACCATGTCACCAGCCATAACCCAACCTGTATGACACTTGACCTCCCCATGGCATATAGCTCTGAAGGGAGTCATAATCATCTTGGGGGAAGAACATGTTATCCCTCTAACCCCTAGGTTGGTGGTTAGCATTGGAGTGGGAAACGGGGAAAATTTGGAAATGGCTAAGTTCATATGTGCCAATTCCTGAGTTCCCTGAGCTAGGCTGTAGGTTGCAAATGAATCTAGCAACCCTGACATCCCTAAAATTAACCAGAATGCAATCTCCTGTCAGATCCTTAGTCCTGTTCCCACCCAGCCAATTCTTCGCACGTGGAGAACCTGTCCCTCAAAAGAACTAGGAAGAGGTCTATTCTCTTTTAACTAAAACATAGTTTTATTTTTGATTTCGTCATACGATTCTTGAATGCCAGGCTTACGGAGTGGTACCCCAGTGAGCACGACTACATATGGCTGGCATTCTGGAGGTAGGTTAATATGGGGAAGATCAGTATTGCCCTTATTGGCTGGAATAGGCATATGGGTTAGTTCAGATTGTTTGCCATTTAGGCCCACTCTTTTTCCCGTAATAGTGTTGGGAGCCTTACTCTGGACAGTCAAACTTTGGCGGCGTCTTTTGGGCCCTTTATCCAAATTGGAAGTTTTACTAGTTTGATCATTGGTGTGAATGAATCCACCTTGGGTAGCAGTGTTAGCACACACTTGAGGCCTTATGGCTTCCTCTGGTACTATTTGCCCCCTCACCTCTGGAGATGTTAAATCCAACTGAGTGTCTTTAGGCATTTCTGGAACCCCCTCCCTGATTTTGGTGTGTAGTTTAATTAAGGACTTGAGTGAGAAAAAATTATCAAGAGTGGCTTGCTCAAATCGGTCAAGCCTCTCAGTCAAAACTTTCACCCTCTCAAGAACCGGGAGTATAAGAGATTTCATCATTTTCTCAATTTGGGCATCTGGACAGGGGTGGCCAGTATGGGGATAGGCAATTGCTTTTCGCTCTCCGGCTCGCTCGGGGTGCATATCTCCTGGGTGTCGATCAGAAGGGTCCCTTGCGTAGAAACATTATAGTCCACACCCCCTGCGGTCCAGGTGAGATGCTGCTCCCGCTGCCTCTGAAAACAAAGCGGCACCCGCGGAGCGGGTGCGGTGAGTTGTGGCAGTTGCCCGCTGGTTGAGTTCAGTGGCAAAAGTTCCTCTCCCGGCAACAAACAAGGTAGTGTCCCGCTGATAGGGGAGAGCAGGCTGACTAAATCCTCACGGCGTCCTGTGGGCGGGGCTGGCAAGGAAGGCAGGACCAGGTGCTATCGGTCAGGCAGGGCCTCCTGGGAGATTGAGTTCCTGCTTTCGCCTCTCACAGCCCACTCGATGTTGCACTTCTCCCCACAGTCCACACCCCGCTGGTTGAGCCCATATCTTTTTTGAATGTCCGGACTATCGTGCACCCAGGATCCGTTGGTTAAAACCCCTATGTAGACTCTTAGGCACCCATCAGCATATAGTGGCGATGGGTATTTTAATGTCTGACACATCCACCGTGATTGTTTGTGCTGTGTCAAAAATTTTAAAATGGTCTTGGTTGATTCGCACAAAAAGGCTTTCCTTGTCAATTTAATTCAGTTTTAATTGTTTTAATACTTCCTTCTGTTTAAATCATGTGTGTGTATCTAGCATGTGATTGTTATTTATGCTGTATTTTGTATTGTTGTACAAGCTTTTATGGTATTTTTATATCGAAATAAAGCCTATCAATCGATTGAGTCCCTGCTTTCGCCTCTCACAGCCCACTCGATGTTGCACTTCTCCCCACAGTCCACACCCCCTGCGGTCCAGGTGAGATGCTGCTCCCGCTGGCTCTGAAAAATGAAGCGGCACCCGCGGAGTGGGTGCGGCGAGTTGTGGCAGTTGCCCGCTGGTTGAGTTCAGTGGCAAAAGTTCCTCTCCTGGCAACAAACAAGGTAGTGTCCCGCTGATAGGGGAGAGCAGGCTGACTAAATCCTCACGGCGTCCTGTGGGCGGGGCTGGCAAGGAAGGCGGGACCAGGTGCTATCGGTCAGGCAGGGACTCCTGGGAGATTGAGTCCCTGCTTTCGCCTCTCACAGCCCACTCGATGTTGCACGTCTCTACACAGTCCACACCCCCTGCGGTCCAGGTGAGATGCTGCTCCCGCTGGCTCTGAAAAATGAAGCGGCACCCGCGGAGTGGGTGCGGCGAGTTGTGGCAGTTGCCCGTTGGTTGAGTTCAGTGGCAAAAGTTCCTCTCCCGGCAACAAACAAGGTAGTGTCCCCACAGACAAATCATAATGATGACACACAAATGAACAGTAGTGTCTCATGTACCCACATATCTGGTAGCTACGGACAAAGATGTGTGATGAACACAGGACAACTTAGCAAACATCACCAACACAAACATATTAAGGGAACCCAGCCTGTGTAGAAGAAGGGATGGTAACACACACAGACATACCCACACAACACACACCATGGGCCCAGACAATGTCACAGAACAACACACTAACTTGAGGGGACTCAACTTCTGTGGAAGCACAGCTGTGAAAAACAGTTCCAGCAGGTCACAGTCATGTCAGCACAACACTTGTTCAGTCAACCATCCTATACCACCCAATGTAGGGACTAGTCACATCAGCCTGGCTATAGTAGTGTCCCTTAAGTCATCTGCACATACTCAATACATATGTCTAGCTAGTTGCACAGAGGACACAGTTGACTCCTACACCAATGATGCCCACACCTGCATGTTCAGTGGAGATGGGCCCACAGTCAGGGAAATAGACAACTTGGACTATGGGAAGCACATCATACGTGCATGGGTGCAAGCCACAGATGTGACCATGCAAATGAAATATTGCCATCACTGTGCAAAATTACTTAATCATGACACACCCAGTTAGCTGCAAAGGATAATATGGGTACCAAAGAGAACAGGATACATACCTCATGGACCACATGGAGTACATCACAACACCTCAGTATTAAACATTGGGAAAACAGCATCATAACACCAAGGTCAAGGCAAACATCATCTACATAATGTACATCAAAATCAAAATCACAAGGATAATAAAAAAGGCTTTATTTAGAAAATTGAAAACTGAAACAGAAGGTCCAAAATGAAAAAAAGGCCAATGTCCAGTCCATATAGAAAGTCCAAATTGAGTGTGAGTGACACCTGTCACCCGTTGCTTGCCTGCATTGTGACCGACAGGGGACATCCACTCTGAGGGGCATATATGGGGGCATGCCAGGCACTGCAGGGACTGGGTCAAGGCTCAGCAGAAGGAGGCAGTGATGGAGTGGTGGGTGGGTGCAGGAGAGTCACAGGCAACTGCAGTGGAGGTGTCAGTCATGGTGTGCTCTGTCACAACTGTGGGGCACAAGTCTGATGGGGTGGGTGCTTGAACAACTGCAGTGGGCAGGTCAGATGTAGTGGACTGGGTCCCCACTGCAGTGCCCAAGTCAGTCTGGGTTGATGTGGACTCCACTGCAGTGCCTAACTCCATGGGAGCAGAAAGGGGTTCAGGTGAGGTTGGCAGGACAGAGGAGGGGCCATGGTCCCCACACCAGTTGCACAAACAGGCTGACCGGGGTGGTGGTGGTGGAAGAGCAAGTGGGGGGGCAGAGCATTTTGGGGATGATGTATCTGTGGGTGGGGGAACCTGGGGCTGGGTGTGCCGGGAGAACCTGTGGAGTGCTGATCTGGGTGTCCAGTTGTCCCAAAAAGGAAGCCACACCACAATGACATAGAGTCAGACACCTAATGGCACATTTCACTAAGCACAATCAGTAGGTTGATACACAAGAGTGTGAGTACAGAGTCTCCCAAAACCCTGGAGTGGGCATGACTGCCCAGGTAGACCTGAAACAGTGTATAGGCCTGGACAGTAGGCAGGTGTCTGGCCAAGTGTGACACACTTGATATACATACTCCTGAGTCCCCTAAATGGACTCACCTGCTACATGGGTGTGTTTTAAATACCCAAGACACATGTGGCTAGTCAGACCAGCAATTGGAACACATATCAAAGGCACACACAGATCAGGCTTTGTGCAAACAATTGACCCACCCACGAAGCACACATCAGAGTCCTAGTAACATATGCTGTCCAGAACATTAAGCATAGCTGACTGCAGGGACACAGTGTCCAAGTGAAACAAGTCACAGACTGTAGGGGCCACAAATGGGGTTCAGAGGAGGGTGCATTACACAATTGAGGGACATGAGTCCAGGACTGCAAGACCAACGCCACTATGTAAGTATGACCAGGCCAAAGGACTGCAAATAGCATGTCAGACATAGTTCACAAATTGGGCATGGACTTACCCCCTCCTTGCTGCCTGCTGTCAGGCCTTCAGGTGCCCATTCAGGTCGGGGAAGACCACCGCCAGAATTCAGAGCATGTGGAGGGTCAGGGTCCGGTGTCCACCCCTACGGTGAGGAGTTGACAGCTTCAGCTGGACCCTTGCGATCCTCTGGGTCCAGCCCCGAAGGTCCTGCCACCTCTTCTGGCAGTTGTGGATCCGGTGCTTGTAGACCCCCACTGATCTTACTGCCCGGGTGATGGTCAGCTAGATCTCCTGCTTCTGGTGCGTATCAACCTGTGAGGATCACAAAGTGAAGAGGACATTACCACACACGCCACATAATTGTGCTGCACACAGTTGAAAATATATATAGACATCAGAAAGCTAAAAGAACTACACAGGTAGTGCACCCATGGAAATGGACATTTGCGCTTCAGGTCTGACATGGTAACATTGCCTCGGAATTAAAAGCTAGCACTACTGCAATTTTGCAGCAGGACACCTGTTCATCACATGTACCTACACACTTTGGGTGCTGAAAGTACTCAGTGGATATGCTTCCCAACGCTGTGCACACTTCTATTACTGCTAGTCAGACAACTTGTACAATTAGGTAGGCAGTGGACTGCACACTCACCTGCTCCCCTGGTTTCCCATACAGCTTGCAGTACTGTGTGAGGACCCCATCCAGCAGGGCCTGGTCCTCCTCCTCTGTGAAGGCTGGGGCTCGCTCCAGAGTATGTGCCATTGCAGTAGCTAGAGGATGCTGAGACAGCAGCAGTGGTAGTAGAGATGTGGTCCTGTAGCATGTAGTGCAGGCAAGTGAGCTCTCTGGGGCCTGCCAGCCTTTAATCAGTGCTGCAGAGGCAGAATCTGTGCCATGTCTCCTTACTGATAGGTCCAACACAGTTGCATTCTATGAATCTGTCCAATCAATGGAATTGTAAGAATCCTACATGTCTTCCGCTTCATTAAAAAATGCACCTTCATGACACCCTAGCATTGCAACATTGTTGTAGGCATCCAACTGAATTTCCAGCGCCTGACTCGTACAAGTTTTGAATTTGCGTCCGTCTCCATGACAGTCCATAGCCAAGGAGTGTACATGGCTCGGTAAACTGACTGTACGACATGTATTTTGAAAATCCACACGCACCCGTCTCCATAAGATTAAATGGGCTATGCGTGCGCACGTCTCGGTCCATGCCTGTACGACACGTCTGCATAAAAGTCACCCGAGTTGGTTCACATCACAGTCAATGGCTAAGGCGTGTGCACGGCTCGGTCTAGAACTGCACGACGCGTCTCTGTTGAAGTTACCCACGTGGGTTCACATTGCATACACATCGTGCAGTTCTGGACTGAGCCGTGAGCAGGGCTTGGCCATTTTCCTGCAATGTGAACCGACACGGGTGACTTCAATGCACATGCGTCGTGCAGTCAATGGCCAAGGCGTGCGCAAAACTCGATCCATGGATGTACGATGCATATGCATTTGAGTCACCCGTGTCAGTGCACATTGCAGTCAATGGCCAAGCCATTCTCACGGCTTGGTTTACAACTGCACGACGCCTCTCTGTTGAGTCACCCACGTTGGTTCACATTGATTTGCCTTGCTGACGGATTCCACACAGAATTACTTGCCAGGGAGTCAGGGGCACACCTACAACACAACAGCATGTGCCACACTTTATCCCATGGCATGTAAAGCTGCATCACCTGTGTGTGTATGGGGGGGGCAAAGTTGTTTTTCTTGTGTGGCACTTTGGTACAGCCACTCCTGGGCTGGACACGGGTTCATGGGGACAGAATCCTTTTTGTGTTGTGCACCTCATCAATGTAATGTGCAACTGTTCAGTTATGGGCATGAGTCATGAGCACAGTAGCAGTTTGGATATGTGTATGACCTGTCACATACACCCTGGGTCCAGGGTGGGATGGTATGTACATCACAGCAAGACCCATAGCCAGAATTCTGATGTACACCTGATAGAGATCCGGGGTCACCTGACCAATAATTTTCACCATATAGTTTTCGGGCCCATAAAATTCGATTCACCATATACATTAATCAGGCGACCTCACAAATCTACCATCAGCAACCCTGATTCCTTCCTTTTATTTCAGTGTACCCGAGTTACCAATCCACCGTTACGGGTACCTATGACCACAATGGATCAGGGAGCTAGCTGTAAAAGAAAGGCAGGCAAAATACAAACCCAACTTCATAAACTTTGATTTTTCATAAAATGACCATGGACAACTGAAAAGTTTTAAAGGTTTTTATCTAGAAATCATTTTCTGTGAGTATTAGGCTTACAGTTAAAAGGCAATCGATAATCATGATAACAAAAAGAACATAACCATACAAGAAAAGTGTAAGGGCAATCATTTAAGTTTGTAAATAGTGCGACAGGGAGCACACTAAGTAGACTTAAAACTGAAACTCAAGAATGGACATCTATAAATGAGCAAGCTTATTGCATGTACTAGAATTATACTATTGGACGTACTTCATGAAGAATGAGAGGAAAATTAGGAATCCTATACATCTATCAAAAGGGTGAAAGGTGGAACACGCTATAATTCTAATATTATGGTTTAAGAATAAAATTCAGGAGAAGATATAAACCACATCTAAATTAATAACCAGTATGGAGAGAATTGTACTCTAAAAGGTAAGGTAACATAGGAACATGCTGTGAAAAATTCAATGGTCATACATATAGTAGATTGCAAAAACATGGAAATTATAACATGTGCAAAGGTATGTCTTTATTGAAGCAAAGACAGAAAATAGAAAGGTGCAGTATAGAGTTCTCAGCCCTATCTATATATTTACCTAGAATGGTGTGAAAACCAACCCTGGCCACGGATCAGTCAAGGACAGGAAATACCCCAAGGAATAGCAGTCATCTATGGGACAGCAGGTGCAGAATGGACACCCCAGGACAGGACAGGAAAACCAGATAAGGATCAGGACAGGACCACCAAGGCACGACCAGCACCCGCAGTTCGGAAGCAACGCCTGCGATCCACCCTCTCTGCAGCTATCCGTCAGAACCCCGATTGGGTTAGCGAACTCCCCAGCAAAGTGCTCCGCCAGCACTTAAGGTTTAGTAAAACCTTCAAAAGTCTATGGTCAATTTCGGACAGAGTGCTCCGCAGCACTCTGTAAATTCAGTCACCTATTGAGTGCGTTGGGTCAGTGACAGGTCAGCTATTCAGACAAGTCGGATCATTTCTCTAGCTGAACCTAGGCTAGATATACTGTTTTGGGTCAGTGTACCACCCCCCAATGTTGCAAAGTGTCAGAAACCCCAATTTCGATTGGTCCTAAAGTAGGCTAGGTTAACACACCAATCAGAATTTACTTCTACAAGCTCACATTTGCATTCTAAGGATCCACCTATTGAATTTGGGGTTCTCATGAGACAAGCCAGTGGAATACAATGGAATATTAACAAATGTTTCAATTTGGGCACAGACAACTCCGTCCTGCTGGGTCGCAGGTCAGTTTCTCAGGAGCATCTTGACCGTCTCTGCCAGCTGGCTGAGTTCCACTGTTCAAGGACATTTTTCTCTGGCTGCGCGACATGCGCAGAAGGACCTTCCAAATGGTTCTCGGCTCACTCAAAACCCCCAGTTATCACGGTACATGAAAAGTAAGCGGAAACAAATTAAAACATAGAAATAAATGAATAAACTACATAACATGATTGTGTACTTATGATATATCACTATAAAAATATACTATGCAGTTATGTTTTAGTGCAATACACAATAACACGAGAGCATCTGCACAAGCTTCATCATATTATTACACAAGCAGCCATCTTATGGCTATTACGCATGCGCACCCTTTCCCTCCAAAATTATAACTACTTCATGTCACGTGAGTGTGACTAACGCATGCGCAGAAGCAATATTCTAAATGGCAGCCATGTTAAAGACACAAATTAATCGTATTAGTAAAACACATAGGCAAGCATCCCTAGGAAACATGTTTATAGTAAAAATAAAGGAAATTAGTAAGACGTACAACTTGGATTACAGAGTTATACATGAATCGAGGTTCTTGATTTCAGCAAGTCGCGTAATGTGCGAAATCTTGCTTCATCACACCTACAGTCTGTGTACATGATGAGTCTCAGATGTCTCTGGTTCCATGTGCTCAATGGGAGTCAGTCTCTACCATGTGCTTTTTACATCAACATTGATGGTGTGTGTGTTTCAGAGATGTCCATGTATGGCCTGCAGAGACCACAGGGGCCACTACCTGTGGGACTCATGCTTTGTTATGTGGTGTACATGATACGCCATGTCATGCCAGTGTCCATGTGGCAATACAGGGACCATGGCTATCTTCCTGTCATGGAGCTGTAATGCCTGTGAAACATCAGTCCTCACTTGTCACTGTATTGTGTGTTTTGTACATAACAGCAGTACATAGGTACCGTGCCACAGCCCAATGATTTGCCATTGCAATCTATGCAACTGTAAATCTTACTTTGCCCATCTCTGTACTACAGGGCACCAGCAGTCCATAGACCATTCCTGACCTTGAGACCATGGTGGAATATGATAGCATCCGACGGTACCGCTTCACCAGTCTTGGTAGATGAAATATCCAGAGTAAAGTCCACATTCATCTGCTACATTAGAACAAGAACCATCCATGTCATGTTGGGGAGTTGTGTCATGTGCAACAAGGCGAACGGTTTGCACACAAAGGCCAATATCCAAAACAGGTTCTGGGTTCGTGGGGGATGTGCATGGACATCTGTGGCTCACTTGTCCTTCTTCGGACGACCCCACTTCTTCTTCTGGAGGGGGATCCTCAAGTGCAGGCATCTGCGGTGCATCGGACTCTCCACCAGATTCATCCTCCCTCCCTGTGGCATTTGCAGATCATGCAGCAACAGATGTTGTGGGCACACAGGGAAGTGTGGACATATTTGTGCTGATCTCGCAAAGACAAGTTAATATGTCACTACATAAGTTTGTCCCTCTTGGCCTCCATGTGTGCATGATGGCCAGCCTGGTCATGTTGCATGTCCTTGAGTATCCCCACTCCCTGACCGAATCCTCCAGTGCTGTTCTGGTACGCATCTATAATGCATACCAGTTGGGGGTCATCATGAAGTCCAGGCCCCTCTGCAGGCTGTGACCTCTGCCTACCACCCCTAGCCACACGGGCAGGACCTGCGGTGGCATGCCCAGGTGACCTTGTGCCCCCTTGGGGGTTGCTACTGGTGGTGTTGTCTGTAGCTTCCTGGGTTGGCGGTGTCCCTGTGCAGGTTTGAATTCTGTGTCCTAGGTCTGTCCATGTTGGCGGGGGTGCTCGGTCTGTTGCATGACATTGTAGGCATGGGTGCAGAGGGTGCAGATGTTTGTGCTGCTGGGGTAGCATGATGACTGACACTGGAGGTGCCAGGTTGTTCTTCCTTATCCGAAGAAGACAGAGCCAGATCCACAACAGAGAGCTCATCTTCCACCAGAGTCTGTGACAGGGACTCCTCTTCACTTGCTGCTGTGTCCCTAACACCACCTGTGTTTAGAAGAGACACACATTGTCAGTTATGTTACTACAGGCATCAATGGTTCACATATGGATTTAGCAACGGGGAGGGAGGAAGAGGTACTGATCCATTCAGCTTGCAATGGTTAGTACTAAAAATCAAGGAGGGGGAATGGATCCCTCGTATTGTGCAACCCGGGTGTTTACGTATTGTGTTGCCTTCATTGAAAACCTCACATACGTACACAGGCCTAGTGTGGTATATCTTGGTTACTGAACACTACTGGGAAACCAGCCGGTTTACCTCCAGGTGGAGGCACAGCATATTTGCAACAATGGAGACCCAATAATAATGCTGCTGCAGTATCCTGAGGCGGAAAACCAAGATATACCACACTACTTTATTTAGATTAGTGACAGTGCCTTGCTCTATTTGTTGGTAGGTTTGAATATGTCATGACACAGTTACAAATCACTATAATGTGGTCGGTATTGTGTTTGTCTGACTAGCATACACTTCTTGAGCTGATTAGCTTTTGTTTACTATGCCTCTGCTATCAGTGCATGGTTTCACTGTCCCCTTAACGGTGATGTGTGTGTATTGCAACACAATATTGAGTATATTGGTTGTGTACTCACCAGGCTCTGGTATGTCTGCTAGGCCATGGACGCTCTCTGGTGGTACCACCTTCTCCTCCCAGGACCTGAAGTATACTGGTTTGGCAGGTGGGTCACTGCGGGGCGATTAGTCAACTCTTGGTCCTTGCGGATGAGGTTCTTGATCCTTCTGCGCACATCATACCACCTGTTCTGGATGTCGGTCTTTGTGCAAAACATTGGTGCTTGTGCATTCCCCTTGTCCACAATCGTTGCCTACATCTTTGTTTTCTGTGAAATGGGGGTCTTTTGTACCAATGTACCAAACAAATATGGCTCCACTCTGATGATTTTATCTACCAATACTTCTAACTCAATATCTGTGAACTGTGGATTCTTCTTAGAGGGCATGGTGATGGGTGGTGGTGGGTAGTGATATGTGTGTGTGGGTGCAAGTGAGGGTGGGTGTTAGCTTTGCTAGGTATATGTGGGAGTTTTTTTGGATGGGTGCTGATGGTGTGGAGGTAGTGTGATGGGAGAGTTGTGAGTGTGTCTGTGGTTGCTATCTGAAATTGTTCTGTGCTGGCTGGTCTGTTGTACTTGCAAAGGGCAAAAAATCAAGTTGGGGGGAATGAACCACTTGTCCTGTGTTCCCAGAAGGTTTTTTTAGAACTAGAGAATTAGAGGTGGCCTGCTAGTAGCAGGCTGTGAAAAAAACATCGTTTTTGGAAGTCCCCATGCAACTGAAAGCAATAAACTTCAAATATGATACAATGTGAATTGTGCACAAAAGCTATTGAAGAGGGGCCTCACTGTATGCACATTTGCAAAATACAGGAATTGTAAAGGGAGCTATTAGGATTCTGTGGCGCACCAACAGTCTCCGCAGCCCCCGTGATGCAAGGGGGACCTGAGCTCCTGGTGGTCCCCTCTGGCACGGTGCATAGGAGGGCCTGAGAGCTCCTAACTCGGTCCGGATAATGGGAGGCCCCTCCATGCACTTTAAATGAGGCCCCCCTCAAGTTTCGTTACGCCACTGCTAAGATTCATGGGAGGGCCTGCCTCAGTACATAACCTGAGGTATCGACGGAGAGGGCGATGCCTTTTCCTTAAACCTGAGTCAGAGCCAGGTGAGGTGAGGCCTGTTACCTCACACAGGATAGGAATGAATAGTCATCCATCCTGTTGAGAGGTACTGATATCATTCACGTGCATTTTCACTGTGATGCTTTTTAAACTGTTTTGTTATCACTGTTTTTCAAAATTGCACTTTATGCAGTAGCTATAATAATGAGGTCCCGAAGAAAGCCGGGGTCTTCATACCCTCCGTGGCTGAAACTAGTAGACCATTTTCGGTTGATTAATTCAAAACCGACACTGTGTATATAATTTTTAATAAGTCCACCAGTGGTCATTAATAAAGGTATCTGGGACCACTGATGCATCTTTTTTTAACTCACTTACACTCTCACTTTCTTGCACTGCATTTTCTATCCTTGTCTCCGGAAGCCTAGTCTATCAGCATTTGGCTCGGTGCCAGAAGAGCTGAGGTGACAGGGTTTACTTTGGTTTTCCATATGATGACACTGGCCACAAAGGGCAGTTGATGGAAATCCTTACTTTTCTGCCCTCCTCAGGGTTTCTCCTGGCATGAAGTCGCATTTGTGCCACTTTTCTTTCACTATCATTGACTGTAAGATAGCTGAAATGATCAGTTGTAAGTCCTGCTTCTATCATTGTTCTGTGTTTGTTTACTCTCTTTTTCCTCACTAGACCTCCCGTTTCTTTGTGTTGTTTAAAGGTAGGATTGGGGATTGAAACGGGACTGCTCTTTAAATATTTTCCCTAGGACACCCTCTCTCTCCCTCCCCGGGAGTGGAGTCATGTGTAATTAATTAAGGGCCTGTAGTGAACCATTGTTGCCCATTTTGGCAAAGTTATCTGTGACCAGTTTGTGGGTAGATGGATTGAGCGCACTGTCACAACCCAAACAAAAGCACCGAACTTGAATAATATGGAAATAAACCTGAAGGTGAATATCTACTCACTCACCCCTCCATCACTACGGTCAACAGTGGAAAATTGTCCTCCTCATACTATGAGTTGCATTGTGGTAGTTTGCTACTGTGGTCCTCATTGAAGTGTCTGCTATATCTTGATACTACACAGCATCCAGAGGAAATATCAATCTTGGGGCTTTTGAAATTACAGTATTGCTGCATCATTCGTGCTTCAGTAGTTTTGAATGGGGTTGACAAGCTATTATCACAAATTTCCCCATTCAAAGCTTCAAAACTTAGAATGTATTGTTTTTATGCAGAAACGTAATCAGGTTTAACTTGTCAAACGTTGCGTGGGGTAGTACTGCAATTCTTATAATCCCTCTTCATGATTAATGTGCCATGCAGAATGACATCATTAACTTGATTCATTTGCTGCACGTGCACTGTTGCCAATATTGACATCGAAACTGTATTCTGCATTTTGCTTTTGACAACTGGGTGTTAATTTGTAATTAACGTAAATCACTAAGATTTGCAAAAAGTGTACACAACAATCTAGTGGTGTTATTAACTGATTTCTACAAGGGGCTAATTTATAAATCTACTAGGAAATGAGGAGAATAGCAAGCGGGAAAGAAGTGTACATGGTGAAACCTTTCTGATCATTTGGCTCTCTGAAAGATAAAGGGACCAGACAGCGACTCAAGTTAACATGGTGGTTGTAGTAAAGGAATGATGCAGAGTTCACTGTAAAGTTAAGTTCCTTTATTGTAAGTTCCTTCCATGACATTAGGTACAGAAGTAAGACCCCACCAGGAGCTAGCTGTTAGGAGCTCAGCCTGAGTTAACCAACTGCCACAGCCAGGTAGAGAGAGACACTGTGAGCCAGAGAGTCACCCAGGCCTTCTATGATGTCACAGATGACATAGTACAGTCTATCTAGTGAAGAACATAAGAGAGGACATTTACTACAGTGGTCTGTGTCACAACTTGACCATCCTTCCTCAGAAATCAAAACAAAATATTGTTCCAAAATGCAAAAATAATTATTGAAAATGTCCCCTTGCAGTTCTGTTGTAGTTGCACCTTTTTTTTACAATAAAGAGTTTGATTCCTGGGACTCCAGCTATTGGATTGATTGTTCCATTTACTATATTGGATAGATAATCCTAATTACTAAAGTGATTAGAATACATTTTACATTTTGTGGTGTTTGGCGGCTAGGTCACCATTAAACACCCACAAAAACAACAGAGACTTTGCCCTAGGGATCTTAAAATCACAAGTTCTGAATTGATCATCTAGCACACTAAAAGGCAAGGAATTCCTTGTCTCTCAGATAGGTCGCTATATCCATTCTACCTCATTCGGCTTTTAATCCATAGGATTCACAAAGTGGAGACGTCTAGACCAATTCCCAACACAGAGGAAGAAACAGTTTTCCATCTGAACAATATGATGGATGGCTGCATCTGTCATGGTTTTATGATCAATAACGGTGATAGATATTCTCTGTTAATGATCCAAACAGATATTTGTATTTCCCAAAGCTAAAAAGAAACTCTTTTATTTACAGTCGAAGACCCTGTCTTCTCATAACTTTAGGGAAGAAACTGGGAGCCTATTCATTCTTTAATTGAAGATTACTGAAAAAAGGTATGGAGCTAGTTAGAGGGAAGTGAATAAGCAACTATGTAACAATCAATGTAATAGGATGCATGGGCAAAGAACCATGATGTTAATTCTTGTAAATATTGGTTAACTTGAACTTTGTATTTACCAGATCGATTGGATACAATAAAATGTAAGGAAGGCTTGTTGCTAAACTAAAACAATCTGAAAACCACATAAGGGAAAACAGCGGTCGTATTGCACCTCAAACATTCTTCCGACTAATTATTCTGAGTCATGAGCTAAATATATCATAATCTTAAAGCAGATAAATGATAACAGCATCGTGACAGATTGAGCCGTTAAAGAAGATGGAACTTTATTTAGTCGTGGGCTCCTACTCCTTGGACATTTGCATCTCAATTCCCATTTTTCTGTCCACTGTGTCCCCATTTCTTGCTTGTTAGGATGCATTAACTTTGTGCTCTGAATCTAAAAAGAATGATGCACTCTGCTATCTCTCACTGTCTCCACCCATGACCACATACGCAGGAATATGAGGGCTCTGGGTAGAAACAAGGAGAGGGGAAAGGGCTGGTAGAGAAAACAGAGACTTTGAACTCCACTAGTCTGATTAATTGTGTCTGCTGGTCAATGATGTCTGCAGGATGAAATAATATCAAAACGCAAATAAATATCTTTAGGAGCTAGATTTATACGGTTCTGCAATTAATTAAAACAGGGAATGGATATAACTTAGCAATATTTCTGTGTAACTAACTCTTTGTACTTTGGTGTGGAACATCTAATTCTTGAAGCTAAATAAACAAATAATGAGTACCTTAAAATGTATGTTCACCAGCATGTATGCCTACGGCTAGAATAACCACTTCAAATTTCATTACCGTGCATTCTCTGTGGAAGGTGAGTTAAAGGCTCTACTTGCCTCTTGAAGCACTCCAAGGTAATAAACAAACATTAATATTCTGTTATTCTTTATCTTAGCAATTTGTTTCAATATACTAGAACTCTAACACTTATGCTTTGATAGTCGGCCCTAGCAAAAATAACAAAGCTCTAGCTTAAGGATGCTTTCATTTCCATCACAGGTTACCTTAGGAGAAATATGACAAACACACAGGGGCTTATTTACATGCCCCTTGCACCACTTTTGCATAATTTTCTAACATGGGAAAAGTGACGTACAGGTGGCACAAGGGGCTCGTAAATAAGCCCCACATTCTTAAAAGAGTTTAGTTTGAATGTTCAAATAGTTCAAAGTTTGTTTCCAACAAGCACAACTTTCAGATATCTTTCTCTGCATTCCCAATGTCATTGTCTGCAAATCCAATCAGATTCAAGTGGCCTTTTACAAAGTTAATCCTAGCTATAGCAGCCAGGTCCTGGGTGCAGCAACTGTGTATCACACTTGTCTACCAAAGACTGAGGGGCATATACACAAGGAGTTATCGCCGAATTAACATCGCTTTGTCGCAGCAAAAGTCGTGATAAATTTACCTCCCCATTCACAAGCTGTTGCTAATAGGCCACAGCACCAGTTTACCCGCGATAGCATCTGGAAAAATCATTGCCACAGAGGACTCCCGCAACTATCGCTAATGAGATGCAGAGTAGGCGTTCCCATGCCAAAAACCGCTGAAACACAACACCTCAACATTCACAACAAACAGCCAGATCTGTGATAAGAACACAAAACACGCGATAAGACGCGTTAGCAGTAGGAAATTAACAACTGCTCTGACCTGGTGTAAAGTCGGACCACCGCCTGCACCACAAAATGGAGCCCAGCCCACAGCCACACCTGAAGACAAACAGATGCCATGGAGCAACTGAACATGCAGCACGGATACCCAAGAGGGCCACAACACCCACGGACACCACCCTCAGGACCACCCCTCCCTGGCACCCCCGACCAAAGACATGCCACATCAGCTACACCTAAACATGTAAGAAATAGTCCGGCTGATGCCGCACAATCACAGCTTGTGACATGTATGTGTCATCACTGAAATGAGCATCACACGTTCACTTTTAAAGCATACAATGAAACTTTATTGAAACTAACACAGAAATAAAATGAAGACACATGGCGGCTCCCCTTGACACAATCCGTAGGTCACAGCCTGCAAGACAAAAAACATGATGGGAAGGTGTGTGCTGCGCGCATCAAAGGACAGAGAGAGAGCGAAGGAGAGAGAGAGACGAAGAGAGGGGAGAGAGAGAGGGAGAGAGAAGAAGAGAGGGGGAGAGTGAGAGAGAGAGAGAGAAGAAGTTGGGGATAGAGAGACAGAAGATGAGAAGGGGAGAGAGAGAGAGAAGAAGAGAGAGGGAGAGAGAGAGAAGATGAGAGGGGGAGAGAGAGAGAGAGAGAGAGAGAGAGAGACACCCCTGCGCACCCAGGCCACACTGCTCACCTGCTGCCATCGGTGTGTCTCCTACCACTTGGCGGTATATATAGCAGTACACCAGGTCACACATCAGAGTCAGAGTCGTCATATGAAACATGACTGGCATAGTACACACACTTGCACAAGACAACATCGCCCGCCCGCACATGCACACCCAGGCAGAGGTGCCCCAGCCCCTCCTGCCGCACATCGGGGCATGCTCACCCAAGCACACCCTGGCCTCACTGTTCACCTTCCGCCTCCGGCGTGTAGAGAGGATGTCCCACCACGTGCCGCTGCAAGCCACATGCACGGTGCCCGCAGACGTGGCACCCTCCACACCATGCAGCCACACTGCCTAGGCCACCAGGTGTCACATCTGGTGCTGGGTCTTGATTACTCCATGGCATAGGACACACCAGGGCACCCGGCACCATCGCAGGCTGAAAACCTGCTCAGCCCAATGGGTGCCACTAACTCTGTGAACCCGAAAGCGAGGCCACTTGGAAGTAGACCCATGCACCCCACTGGCTCGGCCTACACTGCGGTCCAGCAAGGCACACAAATCCTGAGCAGTCCTGACCGCCGGGATGGGGCATCATCGCAGGCTGCACAATATCTCAGCAACTTATGGAGCCATTGACTCAGTGCACCCAAAGTCAGCGTCCCATGGTGGGGTGCCTGTGCCAGCTGCAATGTAGTGTGTGCCACAAACCCTGTTCAACCCCAGTCAGCATCCAGTGGCAGTGTACCTGTGCCGGCCACAATGCAGCATGTGCCACAAATTCTGTTCAACCCCAGTCAGCACCACGTGGTGATAGGCCCATGCCGGCCTCAAGGCCTCGGGTCCGTCATCCAGTCCCCACCATCAGAGGGGTATGTGACATTGTCGGCCCCTTATATTTGGGTGTCACATGGCCTGTGATGCCTGTGCTGGATGAGGGTGGTATGTGTGCAAACCTGCCCTCAGGGAGTGGCTGTGACATGCTGAAAACCAGACCAGTGACCTGCACACCACCAGCCACGGTGGGAGGAAATGCAGGGCGGTGACGTGGGGAGGGAGAGGGGCAGGGTGAGGGGTAGTAATGTATGGATTACGGAGTTTTACAGGTAAGTAAACATTTAAGTAAATAAAACGAATTTCGTTGAGTACACTGCATCCCAAAATACGATGCAGTGTGCGCAACAAAATTCATTTTATTTATTTAAATGTTTACTTACCTGTAAAAACTCCGTAATCGATACATTACTACCCCCCACCCAGCCTCTCCCCCTCCCCAGGTCACCGCCCTTTATTTCCTCCCACTGCCGGCCGCGGCTGCACACCACCAGCGAGTACGCCTGCAACGGGTAGCAATGAGCCCCCCCCCCTCGGATCATTAGCGGAGTGGTCTGGCCTGCTGTATGCCAGAACAGCGCAGGGCTTGCAGTAATGACTCATGGACACTGGGCGTGGTTCAGTCCATGTCCGGAAAAGAAAGTGGCTGATGTGTGTGTCCTTGTTGTGGTGTCCACGGGACACATTATACAAATTGCTATATAGCACCCTCTGACTGGCATCCCACAGGATGAGCATCATTGACGCAAGGGTAATCACGGTCTCTACATTCATCCTCACATTCATGCATGAATAATGAAAGCCATGACACAGCAGTGCGTCACTGGATTTTTATTGCCCATCCAGTGCAGTTCTGCAGCTGGAGCAGTACAGGGCGATGCCGAGCACACTACACAATATGGGCCCTTGAAGGGCCAGCCAGAGTCCATCCTGGGGTGATAAGTCATGTGGAAGAGGAAGGGTACAGTCCGCAGTCTGGTTGCCGTGTCATTGGTCATCAAACTGGATGTGGCAGTCCATGTCGCTGTCTAAGGTGAGTGCATCTGAGTGAATCGGAGGTAAGTGGAAGGTCATGAGCCAAGTGCAGGACCAAGCAGAAACAGGCCAGGTAGCGGAAATGAATGTTACTGAGTCCTTCTGATCACAGGCACATCCACGTCCTCGTCCCCGGATGTGTGCTCTGCCCCACCTGTGGGAGGTGCTGTACCGGCTGTAGCACTGTGTGCCACTGACACATCAGGGGCCAAAGGAGGACTGTCGGCCACACTGTGTGCCCTTGACACATCAGGTGCCGGAGTGGTTAGGGCTGCTACACTGGGAGGCAGTGACACAAAAGGGGGCAGGGATGTGGATGGTGTGGGGGCAGCAGCATTTATCATCACCATGCCTTGTAACAGCAATGCCATGATGAGGATCTGCAGGGCATGGTAGATCCCAGCTACATTCCGCTGATGTGCAGCAGTGGCTGCCTTCCTATCCACCTCCCATGTGTGCCAGCTCACTGCTGGTATCGCTGGAGCCACTCTGAGAGGACAGGTGTTCTTCTCGCCGCGTCATGACTCCAGACCATGGAGTGGGCCTACACTCCCAAGGATGGCATCAAGTTTGGTTGCCATGATGCTGAAGCCCAACCGCACCTGCTCTGCGGTCTCCCTCTGGCCCTCCAGCACACAGCGTTGGAAGGCCATGTGTTGTTCCTGGGGGTCTTGGGGGAATGCCGGGCTGTGGGGGGGCCTCCTACTGGTGCTTTGGGTAGTGGGTTTGGTCTCCTTGATGTAGCTGGGCTGACCTGATCCTGGAGGTGAGTGGCAGATGAGGTCAATGATGTTTTGGATGGTTTGGGTGTCGATGCTCGTGTTGTCCTCCTCGTCATCAGAGAAGAGTGGCTGGGACTGCTCTGATTGTGCCCCTGCGATGTAAATTGGAGATGGTGTATTACAATGTGTTCACATGTATGTAGCTGCATGGTACATGTTGACATTCGGACAGCATAGCATTGTACATTGTGACAGTTTGTGGCTTTGGACGAGGACCCAGAGTCATTGTGGATGTGCACTGTGCTCTGCTTGATTGTGCATGTGTGCCATTGTGCCCATCTTCACCCATCCCCCCAGTACCTGGTGGTCACTCACCCTGTTGTGGTTGTGTTGAGTCGAGCAGTGTCCACTCCCCCGACTCCGGCCACAGTCTCCACACTGATGACTATCGACACCAGCTCCTCCATGTCATCCAGCTCAAGCTGTGGCATTGGGCCCCCACCTCCAGTCTCAATTGCTGCATTCTGGTTGACTGAGAGTTTCTCCTTGGTCCGCCGCTTGATGTCACTCCATCGCCTCTTGACCTCATCCCTTGTCCTCTTGTGCTCATGGACGGCATTCACCTTGTCCACGATGTCCCGCCAAATCCCATTTTGGGTGCCCAATCACATATTGGAGGTGACGAACAGTTGTTGATGGTGTTCCATCACCTCCGTGACTATGATCCTGTTCGCCTGCAGACTGAACTTCGTCTTCGTCTTCTTTTTATCCTTTCCCTTCCCTGTCCCCGAAGTCCTGAGCTGTTCATCCGGGGTGCTTGTGGGGTTGCGCTTGTCCGCTACGCCTGCTCCGGCTGCCTCCATTGTGCTTGGGTGTTGGTCAGTTTGTGTTTGGGTATTTTTTCCACTGTTATCGTGATTATTCCCACCTGCAAGGAGTGTGTTGCAGGCCTGGCTCTGCTTATTGCTGATTTCCTCATCACGCTTTGGCCCATCGCAGGTTTTTTGGTGTTGTGGTGTGTGTTTTTGTCTCCATCGAGTTGGTTATAACGCAGACATTGGCCGTGGTTTCGGCAGACTACCGCATGCTAAATCTGTGTTGTGGATTTCACGTTGTCACAGAGTTGTTTTCCCGTGATAGGCTGCGATGTTCAAAGTTGCGTTACGCTACTCTTGCTGTAGTTATCACGCGTTCTTGTGAATATACCCGGTTGTGTCTCAAGAGGGAAGTTATAGCCAAATATGGGCGCTATGTCACAGGAGACTAGAATTATTTCTTACCACAAACTTGCACAGGAAAGCTAATTTCCTACTCCCACTCCAGAGTACTCCGGAAATTCAGACAATAACTTAGATTCCAGAATACCCCAAAGGGGGAAGGGGGAAGTGGACAAAAAAACAAATTAAGAAGAGATTGGTCCTTGAACTATTTTCTTGTGTTCTCCTGTTCGTTTTCGCCCGACCAGCGAACTGTACCTTTTGAGAGCCCCCTTTGTCCCAAGAACTGTGCTCCTCTCCTATTTTGTATGTGGTTTTCCTTCTTCCTTATCAGACTTTCTTCTGTTTATCTGTGTTTTCGCTTTTCAAATAACTCTTCCTATTAGTTTTCTATTATTCACAGTCTTATTCTTTTAACTATTCAGTATTCTTTTGTACTCTAATATTTACATATCTATTCTCTTGCAGCATCCCTTGGTTAACAGTTCACCTAATTTGGCCAGTACCAAGACTATGCTTAATTATATACAGTGTCTTTACATTAGTCTTTATTTGTAACCATTTTGCCTTTTTCTTGATTGTACTTAGCTTGCTTCTTCTGTCTCTTGTTTCTTTTCTTTTGAGGCAGAGTCTTTTTTCTTCTGAAGAAGACCGTGTGACACGTTGTTGTGAATTTCGAGACTGTGACCTTGAATGACGGAGATTTTAGCTGAACATCCAGGAACTTTGTTTATCTGCTCAGAGAGTTCAGGGTTTTACTACCTACTCCTGATGGGAATAGCGAAATGAGGGAACCTGCGGAACCCGACGAACTTCTCTTTTTCTCTAAGTGCGAACCTCCTTGGAAAGGTGCATACTCTGTGGAAACTTTGGTGCAGTGCGCACTTTCCACAGCGCGGCTCTTCAATCTTCAGCGCACCTGTAGGGAAATAAACTAGACCGCTGTTATCCTTTAGGAATCGGCGGCAACCTTGGAATTCCGGTTGTGGATCAGTATTACCCAATAGTTGTGTTTTGGCCATTTTCTCCTTTTGATGCAACTGTGACCACTTAGTAAGGTGCCCATGAATGGTAACACTTGACCTCCAATGTGAGTGTTAATGGCCTACTAGGAAATGTGATTTGATGTTTGGACACTCTCGTGTAGTGAGTTCTGTTCACATGCAATGCTTCAGTCCTAATAGTGCCAATACATTTCAGGGATCACCAGCAATTACCTCCCTGATAAAGACTCAGCATGGGTGGGTCTGGAATATCACTCTACTCCTTTGCTATCTCTCTCCAAGTAAAACATCTCACATGTGCTACTGCTAACTCTACAGGGCACTCAGGAAAAATGGTTGGTTCATGTTGTCATTACAAGTTCTTGTCTTTCTACAACTGTTGGTGCCTTACTTCTGTGCATAGCAGCAGACCACTATCGTAGCAGACACATTAAATAATGTTGTAGAGAATCAGATTGTTATGCTATCATGGAGAGAGGCTACAGACTTGAGATGAGCTTTAACAGAGCTTTAGGAAAGTTCTAAAAATATAACCCTTAACGGTTAAGGCATCTCTCTGTCTTTACCAATCATACCTGTTCGCTTAGCATAGGCAGAAAGGCTTTCTTTGAGTAAAATGCAAGTGATGAAGTAGTGCATTGTACAACCACAAGATCAGTAGGAAATAATCAAAGTAAAAGGTCCATACTTGGGGCAGACAAGAACCCACCCCTCGGCCTGACTTATCATGCACACCTGGCTGTTATACTGCTCAGGGGAAGCCAGTCTTTTCACTACCATGGCCTGGTTGGCCCTTGTATTCCTCAGAACAGGGAGAGTAACAATTCACCTTGACCTGGTGAAAGTGACAAATCCCACCCTCAGGAATTACCAGTCTACCCTCTGTGTTTACCTCCCAATCAAAGGATATTAGAACATGATCTACCTCCTGTACCTGGGGACTATTTACCCTTAATGCCATATCGGTTACCCCTGTAGAGGTCCCAGCATTGGGTGGTTTCTTTGGACATAGTCCCCCTGCTTGTGCCCTAACTGGAAGCACTCACAGTAGTGGGGTTGGAAATGGGGCACCCTGGGCTACTGCCCACCAGAACCACTCCCTGCTAGGAAACCCTTACTCTGGGACTTGTCTTTGTTATGTTTAACCTTCCCCCTAATCTGCTGCGGAGAACCTGAACCGCCTTCTTTGGGTCACTCCCATGTACATTTCAGGAACCTCTGGTACTGGCCCAGATGTCCGCTACCTCTGCAAGCTTTCCAGAATCAGTCAGCTTGGTATTCATCAGGTGCTGGTGCAACTGGTGTTAAGAAATATGAAGCAGGTACTCCCTCAGAACCAAGCTGTATAGCCTATCATATTCATTAACTTTGATGCCCCTTGCCCAACCATTCAGGTCCTTAGTAGAGTGTTTAAAGAAATCTACCCAAGATTGGTTTTAGGGTTTGTGGCTGTGCCTGAACCTCTGACGTTATTTCACATGGGTCAGCCTACATTTGTCTACATGGTTTGCTTTCATAGAAGAATAATTGTTCTGATTATCTACCACTAGTGTGAGTAGTTGATCCCTCTGCACTGTAGTCCTAAGCCCCCACAACCCACCCCCCAGTTCTCCTCTGGGATCTTGTACACCCTCAGGGCTACCTCATATGCAGCAACACATTTGTTAATATCATCTCCCACCACATAGCTGGGCCAGATCTTTGGATATGCAGACTTTCTTGTAACCTTTCAACACCACACGTAAGTTGCCACCGTTGCTGCTGGATTCTGACCTCTGTCTACATATACTCCTAATTCATTCCGGCTTCTCTCATGCTCCTTTCCTCTGTTTTAAGTTTGGTCATTTGGATCCTGAACTCCCTGTGTACTTTCATGTCTGTCAGTTCTCTGGTGACAGGTTACTAGAATTCAACCTTTTGGTTGCCCTCACACTGGGCTCTCACTCAGTAGATAGATGACCTTCCTACTTGGGTAGCTCATGCTCAGGGTACACAAACAGGTCATCCTTCATTCCCAAATCAAGTTCCCTCTCATCAGGATTCTCCACATTTGGATCCTCATCCTCAGAGTCCTCAGGGTGGGATTGCACCTCAGTGACTTTCTCATAGGTGAGTAGGGCTACATGGAAGTCCAGCTTTCTGGCCTTCTTTCCTGCACGTAGCCCCTTCTCCTTGCAGAGTTTCTGCAGGCCAGCCCTGCTGAGTTTATCCCCTTTGAGCATCTCAATTTCCATGGTATTAGATGAAGGGGTAGGGAACTTACATTTAGAAAAAAAGGAAGACAGTCATTCAGACCCTAGGGAGAATTAAAAAATGCTCAACTTGGTATCAGATTACTTATCTAGGATTTTAGTGTAACACAAGATCGCTATATGGCACTTAACAAATACAAATCCTAATCCTCACCAGTGATCACCAATGTAAGAAGCTGAGTTACTGGTTGAGGGGGGTGAAACACTACTCAAGCAGCAACCACAATCCTTGTCACAGTGAGGCACATGCAAACTCCAAATGCTCATCGCTCTGGTAGCTTGGAACAGAGCAGTCAGGTTTAACTTAGATACTTAAACAAAACACAAGGGCAACCCTTATGTCCATGCGCACAGGGGTTTCAAGTGAGCCTTGGAACAGGCTCTTGCATGGAAATTATTTGAAAGCGAATTATCAATGTCACAGATCTTTCTATGTGGATTAAATCAAAGTAAACCAATATCATTTAGGCATATTACAAAATGCCTAATTAATTAAAAGAAAATATCACCAAAAAGAACATCCAAGCATACCTATGCCCTCTATTGTGTGTGGCTGTCTAGGAGAAATACACATGGCCAATTCTGAGCTATACCCATTCATGTGACCCAGAGACAGAATCTAGACACTAAAGGCCTGATTACGAGTTTGGCAGATGGGATACTCTTTCACAAACATGACAGGCATCCTGTTAATCATATTACAATTCCATTATATGCCATCCACTAAACTCATAATCAGGCCCTAAATGGCTATGGAAGCGAAATTCCAAAGTTCCTAACAGTGACATTTTCAAAAGTGTAACCAAAAATCTGACTTACCATAAGAGAGGATTTTTCATTACAATTTCAAAGACACCGAACATGAACTATTGCCTGTAGAGAGGTAGGCCTTGCAGTTGTGAAAAATTAATGTAAGACTTTGTCACTACCAGGACATGTAAAGTTAAAAGTACATGTCCTGCTTCTAGGACACACTGCGCCCTGTCCTCTGGCCAGTTTAGGGCTAACCCCAGGGGTAACTTATATGTATTAGGAAGCAAGGTTTGGGCCTGGCAAATGGTCACTTTTGCCAGGTTGAAATAGCAGTTTAAAATTGCACACCCAGGCTATAATGACAGGCCGGAGACATGTTTGAAGGTCTACTTAAGTGGGTGGCACAATCAGTGCCCTCCATTAAATACTATTAGTGAGCATTTAATTTATAGGCCCTGGGCACAAGTAGCTGCACTTTACTAGGGATGTACAAGTAAATTAAATATGCCAATTGGGTATAAGAAACTTCGGCCAGGTTTTAAGGTAATAACACAGGCACTTTAGCACTGGTTAGCAGTCCTAAAAGCTACCTAAAATGGGTTAAGTAAACAGAAGGGTGAAAGCAAAATGTTTAGGGGTGACCGTGCAGAAAGGGCCCAGTCCAACACGTGGCCGGGCCTTGAAAGTAGTAGCAGAGGCCAATCAAAGAAGTATTAAACAACAAAGGCTCTAAAAAGCATTAAGCGCAAACTGTGGTCAATTGGTAGCGGTAGACCTGGAACTAGGTGTGTTTTGAGGTCAACCACAGATATAGAACCACAAAGGCAATCTGAGACAAAAGTCTAACTTTACGACTTTTGGCATTCACAGAAGTCATTTACAAGTTGTATCTTTAGGTCCGCAGTCGGGCCGGAATCTCCAGCTTTGCCATTCTCTCCGCACCCGGGCCGTACTCAGCACAAATAGAAAGAGGAAAACGTCTCCATTGATTGTTTTAGTTCAGGGGCAATCATGCCAACAACACATACATTCTTGCACCATGGTGCAAGGGTGCCTGTGTTGACACCAGGCACCAATTTGCACACTGGCACAGGCATAAAGGACAGGAATTTCATTAATACGGCGCATTCCTGCCCTCTCATTTTGAGGCAGGGCAGTGTGGCAAGAAGCCTTGCGGCCTCGGTCCTGGACCAAAAAGTTGTAAATGAGGCCCTGAAGGGCATGAACTGAAGAAACAATGCAGAGCAGTTTAAAAAGTGATCACCACACAACACACAAAATAGGGGTTGTGATTGATGAACGTTGCAAAAGAGCACTGCTTTATCCTGACCGGACTCTGACTCCAGCCGCAGGTGGTAGTGGGAGTTACGGCCGGGTGGTGACGTGGGGAGGGGGAGGGGCAGGGTGGGGGGTAGTAATGTATGGATTACGGACTTTTAAAGGTAAGTAAACCTACAATTAAATAAAACGAATTTTGTTGCACACACTGCATCGCATTTGGTGATGCAGTGTGTGCAACGAAATTCGTTTTATTTATTTTTAGGTTTACCTACCTTTAAAAGTCGTTAATCCATACATTACTGCCAGTCACGGCCCGTGGAGGGAGTTTCGGTGGGGCGGAGAGGCGGGGCGGGGGTGCTAAAAACCGGAGTATGGATAATTGAAGGTAAGTAAACAATTTAATAAATAAAATGAATTTCGTAGCACACCCTGCATCACATTTTGCAATGCACGGTGTGCTACGAAATTCATTTGATTTATTAAATTGTTTACTTACCTTCAATTATCCATACTCCGGTTTTTAGCACCCCCCACCCCACCTCTCTGCCCCACCGAAACACCCTCCACAGGCCGCGGATGATTACTACCCCCCACCCTGCCCCTCCCCCTCCCCACGTCACTGCCCGGCTGGTACTCCCACTACCGGCCGCTGCTGTCTTACTCTACTCTCTCTGATTTACAAATAGCACTTGATTTCAAAATTCAAAGAGCAGCAACTTAACATCAAGTGGTCAGATACGATCTGCTTTTCAAAACTTTAAAATAAATAAATATCGCAAAATTATGCATTATATTTTTTTGCTTTCAACCATCGCGAACTTTTTCCTCTAAATAGTAATATGTATCTTATAAGAAGTCATCAGATCACGAATCATATTCAATGATGTTATAAAGAAATAAAAAATATATCTAAGAACGTAAAATGCATTGACTACCAAATAATACAAATGTGTTGTTTTATTGAAGTAGAAGCAATGTCTTCGTCCAAAATCTAAAAAGATCATTCACAAAGCAAGTACAATAATGAAGACAAAACTGTTAGTGGTCGACCAGCAAACATATCCATAACGGATAATTAATGTCAATGTAGACAGGGATTTTCACGTTATTTATTAAAGGCACAAGCAGTATACTAGTAAATGCATGTCCTCATACGCTACTCCGCCAGCCTCTTATATCCAAAATTGTTCTCGTCAGAACTAAGACAGTAAAACAGAAAACAAATGTAAAAAGACACATCCGTGCGATTTGCGGAATTTAAACAACTGCAAAGCTTTAGGAAGGCTTGGAACAGACCTCAGAGTATTTTACATCTGGCGACTAGGCTCACTGGTGGAAAAACAAAAAAGATTTCCTTCAATTGTCTATGGCTCGTTTTCAAGAATTAGCCACTTAATAATGTGTAGAGCCACCTCAAATTAAACACTTCGTACTTTACCTAACAGTATATGGTCTTGCCGTGATTAGTTTGCACAATATCATCAACTGAAAAATTAGTGGCAGCCAAATAATCGAGAAGAAAAAAAATTGAGACGTTCATATGCGAAAACTTAGGGGCCCATTATGATGACGGGCGGACTTAGTCCGCCCGCCATCATATCGGGACCCGGGACCGCCCGCCATAAGGACGGGGGTCCCGATCAGGGCATTAGGATGTGCCCGCCACACAGGCGGGCGCATCCTGTATGGTTGCCATTGAGGCGGGCCGAGCAGAAATCTCCGCCTGCCGCAATGTTAAAAGAGCACGTTGTGCTTTTCAAAGTGCAACATGACAGGCACCGCGCGGTGCCTGCATGTCGCACTTTGAAATGCGGGGGGGGTACCATAGGTACCCCCCATGTGCAACCCCCCAAGCCAGGGACTCCCAGGGGGCCCGCAACAGGCCCCCTCAGGGAGTCTCCGCATGCCTTGCCACGGAAATGCATTGGTGAAAGCCCATTGTAATATGGCGGGCGGTGTCTAACAGACACCGCCACCATGTTACTTGTTTTCCGGCCGCAAGGCGACCGGGGCAGAAAACATGCGGGCGGTGTTTCTCACCACCGCGGTCCCCCCCCGCCATACTAATATGGTGGGGGGAATTAGGCTGTGGATGTCAGGCGGATTTCCTCCGCCAGGCTGGCGGTGGAATCCGCCCGACATCCTAATGGACCCCTAAGTCTCCATGAACAGAACTATTAGTGTCTTGGAAATGTGGAAACCGTATGTTCTAACAGACTTTTCAGCTCCTCAGCACACAGTATGGGAAACATGCCATTAACCTGCTAGTCACACAGGAAAACCCCACGTAAGCATGATAATGAGTACATATTTAAACAAAAATAACAAGGACATTCTCAGACAAAACAGAAGAGAAATAATAATGTTAAGGGCGCACTGGAATAGCTTATAACGTTTCATTCTTTTTGACTGAACCATATTTATAGGGTAATGGAAATAGAATACTTAACCAATTTTGCCATCCACAAAATTAAAATTTAGCAGACGGTTAATACAAAATACTTTCTAAATTCAACAGTGATATATGTAAGAAAGTAACATTTAATCTTCCAAAATCATATTCTTTATAAGTACCCTACCTATCGGCAGCATAGATACTTTTTGCTTAGCAGATCTCAAAGTAGGCCAGTCAACACAACTGTAAGAATGCCGGTAGAATATGTGTCTGCTATATAGAGCTGTCAATAAACTGACTCAGCACTCTAGCCTTCTGAGGTTAATTAAGTCATTACCAAGCGCAAGGAACAATTAACAAGCATTTGCAATGCAATCGGTCTCGTATTTTCGAGAGTTAGAGCTATTGGTGGTATAAATGGCACTTGGCCACATGCATCAACCAAAAAAACGGTCGCAAACAGCCAGATTTGCAGAATATGTCCCTTTGCGGCCAGAATTTTTGCATTTGGGATGCATCATCCCAAATGCAAAAATTGAAAGTTAAGGAGTTGCAAAATGTGCGATTACTTAAATTGCGATTGCATTTATGGAATTGCACATTGCTATTCCTTCAATGCAATGCATTATAACAAAAAATTGTGATTTTGGAAATATGCCCTTGGGGCATGTGTGTGTGCAACATGGGGATAAATTGTAATTTCAAGGGGGCAACAGGGTGTCCTTTTGGCACCCTTGCACCTTCGAAATTGCATGCGTAATTTGGGAGTACCTATTGGGTGCCTATAGGTCCATAGGAGTGAATTGCGAGTCACAATTAAGGAATGTGTAGAAATCATAATTATTTTTGCAATTCCTACATGCATAACCAATTCCGATCCTTTAATTGCAATTCCTTATTAATCGCAATTAAAGTATCACAATTGGCTTTTTTGATGCATGTACACCTTTGTCTTTTATCCATGCATTTTAGTTTGGAATGGAGTGGATGTACGTGGTATGGAGCAGAATTATGTTGGTTGAATCAGAAGTGATAGTTGTGAAAATGTGTGGTGTGTAATTGTGTGGTGTGTACTGTTTTTGTGTAGTGGAATTATCTTGCATGGTGAAAAGATAGGGGTGAGAGTTGCACAGAATAAAAAGAAAGTAAGACAGGTATATTGTGCTAAAAGTGGTGAATGAACTCCAGACATAGGAGCAGAAGGGGTGTTTGACAACGAGAGAAAGAGGATCAGGCCACAGACACACAAAGAGTGTTCACCGGTGTACGCAGAAGACCCCTGAGGAGTGAAGGAGAGCGTGGGTTTCAGGGACAGAAATGTTGAAAAGGCACAGGAAAGAAACTGTGACCTATATTGAACCAGTATGAAAGAGACGGAAATAGTGCATGAGAGAGCAAGAGAGAGGTATGAAAGAGAGTACAAGAGAGAGAGAGGGATGAGTGAAAGGGGCACTTGAGGGGAGAGGCGAGAGATGGACCGGTGTGCAGCTTGAGCAGGTACAGGATGGTAACGTGTGAGCAGGCAGTATAAACAGGAGATAGGGAACGTGAGGGAGGAAAGAGAGGAGGCAGTGGATTTGCAAGATGAGATGGGGTAGTGGGAGTGTGACAGAGAGATGAGAGCGGACGTGAGTGTGTGGGGAGGGATGAATGGGTTTGTGGAAGTGCGATATAGCAATGGGTTGTATTGGAATTGTTTGTTGTGGGATTGTGTGGTGTGAATATGTGGCATGGTGTATGCAGCAACGGCTGCCATAGACAAATGGTGGTGGGGCGGGTGGGTCATGAGGCTTTGCGCTGGGTGGGAATACAATATTACAAAAAAGTACCTTTTGCTGACGGCTGCCTCCAGAGTCACATCTCGTCACGCCGCCTCTCCTCTTCCTGCCTTCTGGTCCCAGCAACCCCTGGACAGACTCCCTGTCCAATCCCCGAGATGCAGAGAGAGCACAGGAATTGGTGTGAGCAGGCAGAGAAGACCCCCTTCTCAGACCAGGGAGTCTCTGGGTTTTCTCCAGCCTAGCTGCCCAATGCAGCTGGGCTGGAGAAAACCTGCCTGTATTTTTGGTCGGCCTCAGACGGCTGGCCAAAACACAGATGCGCACTTAGGGAGTGGACTGCACATGGCACTCCTCCTTCCTCCCATGCCTAAGCCCCACCCCACCCAACAACGCTGGCTCAGAGTCGGCTAATGTAAAATAAAACTATGCAAGAGCATCATTTTATTTTATATTTGCCGGCTCTGAGCCAGGCAGTGGGGCGACGCTGCCACTGGGTGTAAGCTTAATGAAATTATGTACCATGGTGTGCAGTGCATTTATGTGGAATGTTGGTAGGTGACATAGAGTGCATTTATGTGGGGTGTTTTTATGTTGTTTGAGTAGAGTGTAATTATGTGGTGCTGAATGGTATTATGTGGAGTGTAACTATTTGTGTGGTTCAGAATTGTGTGGTGTTGTGTGGGCTCTATTATAATACCCTATCAAGATGTCTATGCAGAAAAAAGGTCCTTTTTAAACATGTAAGAAAAGGTTACGAGAAGGTGTACTGGCCCTGCTTCAACGAGACAGCACGAAGAAGAGAACGTGGTGCTAGAGTGCAACAGTGTAGTAGCTCCATTCAGATAGTCCAAAACATTCCTCCCGCAACTCCGATGCAAACCAGCATGTAACCAAACACCTATCCGAGCAATGCAGTCTAATAGATAAGTTAGTCTTTTTTTCGTGCACGTTTCCAAATTCAAGCTCTCCCTTATTTCGCCAATCTCCTAAAACGACACTACATTTAAAATTTATGAAAGCACATACAGAAGTCATTGTGGCGCAATAGTAATAAAAAAGCCTTTCTAAATATGTCGTTCTAGACTCTTATAGCTCTGTTAATTATATTTTTTTAAAGTGTTTGACAAAGAAAAGGATGTTTTTCAAAGAAATACCCTAAATCAGTGATTTTCGAAAACATTGTTTGTGGGGGGTGGTTGCTGCCTCGCTGTATTAACACGCTTCAACATGTTAAAGCCATTTTTCATTATATTACAAGTGATTGCTTGTGCAGCAAAATAAGTGTAGCTATTATACAGCAGAGCAGTGCCATAGAGCTCGCCGTCCATTCCAAACGCAGACACAGAACTGCGCCCATTAAAAATGTACATGTGGGATTTTGAAAGCCAATGTAAACAGGAATTTTGATAAATAAAATGCAGGAAAGCCAGTACCCCCCGCCCCCAAGCAAACACACCACTAGCTGCAACCATGTCGTAGACTGTGGAATGCAGACAACTAGGTTCTAATCACCACAATCTCACTTGATAAAGCTATGATTTTTCTCTGTTTTACACAGTTTCCAGTTGCCGCCCAATTGGGAGCACTGAAAGTAATCTTACCACCAGCATCAACTGATAACTTTATAGTAAATTGCCTTCAATGCCATTTAGGCACAACACTTAGAATCGTCAAGGCTGTAGCATTAGGCGCTAGGGAAAAGATGTTTTATTACCCAAAACTGGAAGTATTTGTTTACATATGGTCGCCAATGCCTGTATGTATAGAGAAGGGAGAGGAGGGCCAATGAGAGCAAAGTACTGTGCCTTCAGAAATGCATCTCACGTAAGTGCTGCAATAATACATACCCCTTCTAACAGCTGTAAAAACATTACTTGATACCACTTCAACTAGTATGAAAACATCACCCTCACTCACAAGTCAGTGTTTCTTTCCCATCCTTAAACAGTTTCCTTTTTCCTTTCTTTTAAAAGACCAGCTATAGCTGTATTATTGATCTTCATGGGTGAAACGCCGAGCTCGCAATCAGGTAATCCAGGCACGCACCCAACACAGCTACAGGTGCGTTTACCCCGCGAGATGTCTGTCCAGCAGCAAGTTAAAGTTGTGGTGCATATCAAGCAAGATTATCAGTTCTTGGAGGGCCCAGGCAGCATAAAACAAGATGTCCCCTTTCCGCTGGCCATGTGCTTGGCTGATAGCTGCTTGACCAGCTCTGGAATCCATTGGCACTTGTTGCAGTATTGCTCGATGTCGGTCTCCAGCCGGGGTGGCCATGAAGGAGCGGGAGACCCCGGGAGCGGAGAGAAGAGGATGGACAGAGCAGCAAAGGTAGCAGGAGGAGGAGATAGGAAGCAGCTGCTGAAGCAAGGGTGTGTGAGGGTTAGCCAAGCCAGTGTTACTCTAGCACCTGCTACTGCTCATGGGCCACAGCCACCTCCTCTGTGATCCTCCACGGCGACACCAGTAACAACACGGCATCAACAACAAGGCCAGGGCTAAATGAAAACATTGGTATGCACAGATTCTGGGATAGTGGTGCCATCAACACGGTGTGAAAGCACTTGGCATGATGGGCCATGCAGTGACTGGAACTCGTGCTATTGGTGCGCATAGTGCATTTTAAAGTAAAAATGAACTGCATGAAAAGTCGAAGAACCACAGGGAAATTCACACAATGGCGGCATGAATGTGAATTTTATGGACTAAACAAACAGCGATGCAGGGGTGGGTGGGGGCAGGCATGCAGCAGGAGATGATGGTAGACGTGGTGGGAGGGGTGGGGAACGGGAGGAGCAGGAAACTAAGAAGTAAAATAGTTCCCAAAGCACGTAAGATCACTGTACTAGGGCAATGCTCCAAGAGGGAGAAAATGAAAGCCAAAAAGGAGGGACAAGAGGAAGGATTGACCACAAGTAAGCAATGATTTGTAAAGGACACTGAATAAGGCAAATGAAAGCAGTGGGTTGGCAGTATATATATTACCTACTGGCGGTCGCCAGTAGATAGTTATAGTTAGGACCTAGTTTCCATAGGAAGTCCGCAACATTCTATTGGGAATAACTCTGGCGCCGGTGGAGGAATTTGCATGTAATTTTCAAAAATTTTGGGCAGCTCTGCTCCGCTCCTTCCCTGAAAGTTTCAGGGGGATTTGTGAAGCGAGGGGCCGAGAAAAAAGGGGGGGGTCCCAAAACGTGTTTTCCCCATGTTATTTTCCATAGGACCTTTAGACACGGCTACAGCCCGAACGGTTGAACGGAATTACACCAAACTTGGCAAAATGGTAGAGTCTGGTACGCAGATCACGCTTTTGGTTAAATAGTGTAAATCCCCCCAGTAGTGCCTGAGAAAATTAAAGTTAAAATCAATTATATATCTATAAGCGCGCACCGTGCGCGCACGGGTGTGCGCACCGCCCGTGCGCGAGCGGAATTCTGATTTGTTGTTTGACGTTTGTCAACATTCGATTTGGAGGAAATCAGGAAGTATTGACCGCCACTTTGTCAGTGCGAGTCCACATATTGTAGATTACAAAGGGGCACAACATGTAAAAGGGGCAGGGTGGAGACTCCCTGACCCCCTAGGTATTGTCAGGGGGTCCATTAAGGACCCCCAAGGCCCAAAAAAATCATTTTTTTTTTTTAAAGTTGCGGGGTGCGCGCACCCGATCGCGCACCCCGTCTCAAAATGGCGTTTTACTCGATTCAAATAAAAGTTTCAAAACGTGAGAAGGAGGCTTGGTAGACAGTCCCTGACCCCCTAGGTATTGTTAGGGGGTCCATTAAGGACCCCCAAGGCCCAATTTTTCTTTTTTCTTTTCTTAAAAGTTGCGACGTGCACGCACCCGGTCGCGCACCTCGATTTACAAGACTGTTAAAAACTATAGCGGAGACCATGGAAAGGGGGCAGGGTGGAGACTCCCTGACCGCCTAGGTTTTCTCAGGGGGTCCATTAAGGACCCCCAAGGCCCAAAAAAATCTTCTTTTTTTTTTCTAAAAAGTTGCGAGGTGCGCACACCCGGTCGCGCACGTCACTTTAAAATGGCGGTCTGTCCGATTTTCATAAAAGTTTCAAAACATAAAAAGGAGGCAAGGTAGAGACACCCTGACCTCCTAGACCTTCTCCAGGGGTCCCAGAAGAATCTCGACGGGCCAAAAAAACTTTTTTTTTTGTTGAAAAATAGCAGGGTGCGCGCACCCGGTCGCGCACCCAGTCTCAGAATGGTGTTCAACTCGATTTACATAAAAGTTTCAAAATGTGAGAAGGAGGCTTGGAAAACACTCCCTGACCCTCTAGGTATTCTCAGGGGTCCATTAAGGACCCCCAAGGCCCAAAAATCCTTTATTTTTTTTCAAAAAAGTTGCGAGGTGTGCGCACCCGGTCGCGCACGTCGGGCGGGGTGCGCGCACCCGGTTGCGCACCTCACAATTGAATAAAAAAAAAAAAAATCAAGTCATGTGACTCAAAAACAACATTTTTCATTGGTTAATATTAGTTCCAGATCTAGAATCTTCAAAACCCCACCCATTTCCCTCACTATTTGCTTTATTCTCTTGGAAGAAGGACCCTTTTTGGAGCTGGAGACAGAAAAAAGAACAGGATGGCAGAAAGACAAGAAACATCATCTTCTTCTTCTGACTCCCACATGGAATATCGTCAGCCAGCTAAGAAAGGGAAATCTTCTTTTATTTGGAAGTTGTTTACTTTTCCAGAGCATCAAAAAAAGGTAAATGCTCCTAAAGTAACGTGTACCCTTTGTGGTACTGTTCTTTCAAGGGGAAACCCTCTTAAAAAATACTCTTTTTCTATACATACCATGTTAAGACATGTGAAAATGTGCACTCTGTGCAATATGCCCAAGCAGCCACAAGAGCTCTGGCCCAGGAGATTCCACCAGCTGTGGCCAGCACATCTACAGCTCCACCTCCATCACCAGCAACAGCAGAAATGGACGATAGGCCATATTTGGGACATGTTCAAATGTGGTGCATCAAATGTTTTGATATTATTGTTCATGGAGAACAGAGCCTGAATATAATTGAACAAATGATTCAGAATCATAAATGCTCTGAAAGGAGATAATTTTATTTCTATTTTTCATTTCTTTTGTTCCGGTTGAACAGTTTCCTTATTGCAGTTCCTGAATGTTCTTAAAAAAAAAAAGAAAAAATCTCAAAAATTTAAAAAAAAGAAAAAATATATAAAACAACAAAAGAAAAAAAACAGTTCTTTTCAGAACTCATTCAATTTTCTAAAAAGAGTTATATTCTTAAACACTGTGTCGTTCATTTTTTTGAATGAAAGTGTAGTGCATAAATGAGTGATTGAAATGACTGAGGGAAGGAAAGGACTGAGTGAAAGAGTAAGAAAAGGGGAGTATGGTGAGTGACAAAAGTTGAAGAGTAACTGAAAGAAGGGGACTAAGGGTAGGGGAGTAAGTTAAAGGGACTGAAAAACTAAAGGAAGGGCAATAAAGAAAAGAGAAAAAGAACTATTTTCAGTGTTTTGATGTATTTAAATTCATAATAAAAAAAAATGTAAACATATTTTATTTACGGATTAGCATTTAAAAAACCTTGCAAATTCACAAAAAAAACCATAGGTTTTACACACGTTATTGTTAGGAATGAGCATTTAAAAAACCTTGCAAATTCACTGAAAAAACCATAGGTTTTACACACGTTATAGTTAGGAATTAGCATTTTAAAAACTTAGCAAATTCATTGAAAAAACCATAGGTTTTATAACAGTTATAGTTAGCTGGACAATTTACTCATACAAAACCATTGAAATTACCACGTTATAGTTAGTTGTACTCACTATAACTGGCGCGCCCGCAAAGCACTGCTAATGACGTCACATATTACATCACTCATGACATAGTCAGTGACATCACTCATGACATCACTGATGACATCTCAAATGACATTTACATTGAGTACAGACCATGCTTTGATTTGCTTGTCTAACTAGATTATTAAATGACACTGATTTGCAGTCTGGTAAAGTCAAATATATAAATCTTTCAGTGTCTTTTGTAGTACTACTTGAAAAGGAGCAATTGTCGCAGTCATGCTGCCATTTATAAGAAAGGCCAAAAGATTTTCTACATCTACACCTTCATCTTGCAAAACAACAAGCATATACATTAGAAATTCCTGAAAATCTTGCTGAATATTCTGTGAAAATTGATTTAGACCAGAACATATGTCTAAAACATTTCGAATTTCAGAAACACTTTGTATATTTGTTCTATCACTGCTACATTTCTGTAACACAGAATTTAATAAACAACAAAATGTTTGATCACGATTTTCAGCAATCTGTTCTTGTACAGTTTGGAGAAAAAAACCAACATTAACCACTACATTAGCATAGCAGTTGACACCAGAACTATTTTCAAACTGAAATCCAACAACATCTTTAACTGAATCCATTTCGTTTCTGCTTACAATTACTGGTTCATCTAGCTTTTTTCTTTTTGCTACAACTTCACTACAAATTTTCTCATTTCTTCTCTTTCGGCCTCCCACACGCTTTTCAAAAAGAGGATATTGAGGTAAATTTGAAGCATACTCTCTTCTTAACCTATTATATTCTTTTACACAATTTAGATCTGCAATAATCTTTGTCTCATCAAAATCAATCAAGTACAATCCTGATAAAGCAACATATGCCATACCCTCCTTGAACACAGAATTTCCAATATTCACCAAAGCACTATCAACACTTAAACCTTGAGATTTATGAATAGTCACTGCATATGCCAAAGAAACAGGAAACTGTTTTCTCCGGACATATAAATCTTTCACAAGCAAAAATCGGGCAGAACAACGACTGATTTGTTTTACTTCTTCAATACAATCAAATTAAATTTTTATAAATTCAATTCCATCTCTATTTCGGTAATTCCAAAAATCCACAACATGACCCATTGCTCAATTTACTAAACCTCTTTCCACATGTAAATTACGTTGTAAAATTATACGACAATTTAAAGATGCATACAGAGTCTTTTCCATACCAGCAGTTGTAGATATTGTCTTCTCTAAAGAATCCAATTTTGATTTCAACTTTTCAGACAAAATAATAGTTGCTCCTTCATGTTCAATTTTATAAACAGCTTCCAGTTTCACAATCTCTTGATTTTCCAACTTTAACATTTTGTTGTTGAAGATTGAACATTCTTGCAGAGTTGGCATCAAGCATATGACAGATTTGTTTTCAGGAATTTTCTTAAAAATATTCTCTGGGAGAATATTTTCATTTGGAAACAAATTTGAAATTAATCGTCCATGTAAAGCTTCTTTGCCATGCTCAGTTAGTTTTCCAATTCTTACATCTTGTAGAATATTTTTATAATCTTCATCCTTTGCCTGTCGCATATTTTGAAGCAGTTCTGCATATTTGAAATGTAACCATATGTTAACATTTCCAATGCTTCCTAAGCACTTCCTGGTATCTTCATGCGTAAGCATTTTAAACACTGGCTGTCCTTTCACTGGAGTTAGTTGCAGTAGATCTCCAAAAACAATGATGTGTTTGCCTCCAAATAACACATTATAGTCTGTTTTAAGAATTTCTTGCATTCTTAAATGCACAAAAGCAAGGATTACATTTGATACCATGCTTACTTCATCAATGATAGGAAGTTTCAATTTCTTTAGGACTCTTGAAACTTCACAACAAGCTTCTCCAGATAGCTTGTGGTATTGTAATTTGTTATCATTCTCCACTGGCAGCATCAATAAGTGATGTAAAGTAATCCCTTTAATGTTGTGTGCTGCCAACCCAGTTGGAGCAGTAACAACACAAGAGAGCGATGACTCCGTTGTTTTCTGCAAATATGTTGCAATCGCTTTAATCAGGAAACTTTTCCCAGTTCCTGCTTCTCCACTCACATATAGTCGGACAGGTACAAATGATGTACATGAGCACTCTTTTTTCTCATGAGATAAACAATGCTCAATGTGTTCTGTGACTTCGTCATATATTTGTCTCTGCTCAACGTTTAGTTCTTTTTCCAAATCTTCTAAGTGAACGCCATCCTCCTGAGCTTGTTCCATGGCTCATTCAACTTCGTCCATGGCAGTGGCAGCTTCATTTTGTATAATTGGTCCTCCTAGTGGATCCTGTCTCAATGAAGCAGAACTCTGACTATCTTGAGAACTGTCTCTAGCAATCTCTGCTGCATTTGTAGCTTCTTGCTGTATTTCCTCGTTCAACATTTGCAGATAATTTGAAAAAACAGGACATTCTATCGTATCCTTGGTTGCATTGAACGAATCTTCATAATTAAGAAAATCTCCAAGTAGTTCCTCTTCTGTACGCCAAGGCTTAAAGAGTTGCAAAAGAGCTAAGTAATAAAATTCCCTTTTGTCTGGAGAATCACAACTCAATTTTCGATGTTTAATCAAATGGCCTTTTCTTTGTTTCACTAGACAACCTTCACAACCAATTACAGCATATACACATTTATTGATGTCTTCTGTGACGTTCTTTTTAAAAATATAGGTTTGCAGAACTTCATAGAGACAAACGTTCTCAAAGTGAGTACTTCTATTTGGATAGTATGTATCCAACATGGTTGTCTTCAAAATATCTGTACTGTCTGGTTCTTTCTCCGCCAAATACTCTATTTCTTGTACAGATTTCAAAACTTGTTTCGTGTTGCAGCAAGACCTAGACTCACCCAAATGATGGTTCTAGATTTGGCATATAGACTTGCTGATGATAACCGATCAGAACATTCATATGCTCCAATTTCTCGATGCGACAAAATCTTCAAACTGTAACTGTATAATTTCTTGCTTAGACTCTTTTCATGTGAAATTTCCTCCCACATTTCCTTCAGTTCCGTCTTTTCTGATTTTGTGATGTAAGACGTCACATATCGAGCCACAGCAATAGAATTGTCAGCCACATATTGAATATCCATGTTAGCATTCCACATGGACAAAATGACTGGGTTGTAGTCATTTATGAATTTGGATTCCTCATTTCGTCTTAGGTTGTATGTATTTTTGGGTGATTTTCTTGTCACAGTATGTCGCAGAGAAGACATAAAATTGTTGACTCTTCCTTTCGATGTTACTGGACGTGGAAATGCAAAACGACCAGCATGTAACATGTAATCTACCATGTCTGTCTCTGCAAGCAGTATATGTGTTTCTGCTCATATTATTTCACTGTCTCTACAGGCCAAAAACAGGCCACCTATATATAAGCAAGACATAACATTAATTTCTCATTACATGTAACATCCTGGTCTTCTGCCTAAGATCACACTGTAAGTGAAGCTTGATTCACTCATCAGTGTGATCTTAGGCAGATAACCAGGATATTACATGTAATCTACCATATCTTTAAAAAACACATACTTCCATATTTTTAAAGACATCAACTAAGCATATTATTCACCCAGATCCATTCAAAATCTAGCTTGACTCACAGTGTGATCTTAGACACACGACCAGGATGTAACATGTAATCTACCATGTCTGTCTCTGCAAGCAGTATGTGTATCTCTGCTCATAATATTTCACTGTCTCTACAGACCAAAAACAGGCCTCCTATATATAAGCAACACATAACATTAATTTATCATTACATGTAACATCCTGCTCATGTGCCTAAGATCACACTGTGAGTGGAGCTTAATTCACCCATCAGTGTGATCTTAGGCACATGTCCACGATGTTACATGTAATCTACCATGTCTTTAAAAAATATGTACTTCCATATTTTTAAAGACATCAACTAAGCATATTATTCACCCAGATCCATTTAAAATCAAGCTTGACTCACAGTGTGATCTTAGGCACATGACCAGCATGTAACATGTAATCTACCATGTCTGTCTCTGCAAGCAGTATGTGTGTCTCTGTTCATATTATTTCACTGTCTCTACAGACCAAAAACAGGCCTCCTATATATAAGCAACACATAACAATAATTTCTCATTATATGTAACATCCTGATCATGTGCCTAAGATCACACTGTGAGTGAAGCTTAATTCACCCATCAGTGTGATCTTAAGCACATGTCCACGATGTTACAAGTAATCTACCATTTCTTTAAAAAACATGTACTTCCATGTTTTTAAAAACATCAACTAAGCATATTATTCACCCAGATCCATTTAAAATTAAGCTTGACTCACAGTGTGATCTTAGGCACATGACCAGAACGTTACATGTAATCTACCATGTCTTCAACAAACATATACTACCATATTTGTAACAGCAGAGTATCTTCATTAAATGAATCATATATCAGATTACACACAGGCACAAAGTAAAGTGAGACAAGCAAAGAATACTCTTTAAGCTAATTGAGGCAAACTGTTACAAGGCACAGGTGACATTATTGAAAAATGTGTAAATGTTTTCTCTTTTTTAAACAGAAAGTCGGTGTAATGCTTGTCCAAAATTTTCAAAAGCACACTTTTTTCCAGAAAAGATTTTGCATACTAAATCGTTTTTGACACAAAGCACAGCTCATTTAAAAGACCACTACAGAAACAAAGCAGAAACCTAACTCATTTTCAAAATTCATTGTCAATATACACCATTTTATTTTTAAACAACATTACAAAAAAACATGACACAAAAAACAAGAAAAAAAACACAATATGCTTCTTAATCTTCCCCATAGTGCATACAGCACTCTATCTTTATTAAAAGAATCATTACTCACCTTTAAAAATGCTTTGAAAGATGTAGAACAGTGTCAGTCACACTCAACAGATTTTCTTAATCAGAATCTCTGAATAATGCTTCTTTCACTGGAGCCTGAAAATAATGGCACAGATTTTTACTAATTTCAGACCCATATTCTTATACATAACCAATCAAAATTGTTCCCACACAAATTCAAATCCAAACTGCACATTTTAATTGGTTGTACATTTCAAGACTTTGAAACTCACATAACATTCACCCATCCCCCCAGTGCTCATTCACCCAGTTACCATGGTAACTCCCTCCTAACCCAGCACACAGTTCACAAATTCATCATACTATGTTGCAAAAGAATACAGCAAGGGTGTTTGACCTCTCAATATACTAGCTAATCAAGTGCAATGTTTCTTTAAATGACTTTTTCTCAACCATTGAAATGACTTCTTTAAAAAAAAAGCATGCACCCTAATTTTCAGTGGTGAATTTTAAGAAAGCACCAATCATTTCTTGTTGTTCAGCTGCACTGAATCTCAACCACTTTTTTTTCATAATTCCTACTTTCAAACTGCCATTTCATTTCCACAACTCATCTGACTAGAAGCACATCTACCTTCAAGATGCCAAAAGTCTGGTTTGTGGGTTATAGCTATGTCTTCTGAAGTGAAAAATTTGCAAGCAACAGAGGGATTTACAACCTTGATTTACCAAATGTGGACATTTTGTGGATTGGACAGAGAGAATTAAGAAGTCACCAATTGATACCATTGATAAAATCCTTTATGCATCTTCCACACCCTGACCTTATAATTGTGCACTGTGGTGGAAATGACCTAGGCACTTTGACTGGGGTAGGTCTGGAAATGCTTTTAAAGGACATCTTTGGGCAATTGATGTCACTTTTTCCAAAAACTGCCTTGGTATTTTCTATTATATGCCAAAGGCAAAAATGGAACTGGTCCAATCAATTTTGTCCACAGATTGAGAAAGCAAGGAAACATGTAAATAAATCTGTTTCTGCTTTCCTCCGAGACTATGGTATGGGTTCCATTTACCACAACAACTTGCGTTACAACATGCAAGGCATCTATAGAAGAGATGGTGTACATTTTACAGATGAGAGGAATAAAGTCTTCCTCTTGAATTTGAGACTCTGCATTGGTACCTACTTGTAGGTACAAAAATCACCCACATAACACAACAGCTCTTTTCAAAGCTAACTTACCTCTAAACACTCTACATACATTTTTTACTCTATTTTTTTACACTGTTTTTCCCCGTGGTGCGCTCAGGGTGCGCGTACCGGAGACCGTACACGGGAACGCACCGAGCGCTCACCCTGCGAAAATTTAAAAAAAAATTGTTTTTGGGCCCTTCAGGGTCCTTCTAAGCCTCCCTCAAAAAACCTAGGGGGTCAGGGGGTGTCTACCCTGCCCCCTTTTAATCATTTACCCCTTTTTTTTTCACCTCAGGTGTCTCGATTTTCCCGAGACACAAGATGGCAGACTGTCCGGACTGTTAAGAATGTTGACAGACATCATACAGCCAATCAGCTTTCCGCTCGCGCACTCCCGTACCACGCCGATGCGCTCCCCGGTACGCGTACCGGTGAGCGCTCGGAGCGCGCCTATTGATATATATGTTTTTTTGAAGTTGCCTTTCATAAAAACCACTGGAGCAATTTCAAAGAAATATAGAAAAGGCCCTACTACATACCAGTACCATTTTGCCAACTTTGGTGTAGCCGTGTCTAAATGTCCATTAACCCGTTCAGGGTCTAAATGTCCTATGGAAAATTGTATGGGGAAAACACATTTGAAAGTATTGAAATTTAGAACCAATCAAAATATTAGTTTAGTTTGGAATTTGTGTGTGATGAAGTTTGATTGGTTATGTATATATCTTAAACGAGAGGAAAACACGGCAATTTTGTGATACCCCTGTCTGAGGTACTTTTGAGAGAAATTTTGGGTGCTCAATTGCTGGACTTAGAATAACACAGTACTAACTCTTCTACTTTCAAAAAGGTGAGTTGTTAATTTGTAAGGGGAACTATGTTGTACACTTTAAGATAATTTGGAAAATGTTTTCTATTAGTTATTTACAGTCCTTCTGTTATAATTATTGTTTAAGATTGGCTTCATCACATGCAGTGCTTGATATTTCTAGTTCCTGTCTGATACTATACACTGCCCAATTAATTTTAAAGAACTAAATACTTGATTAAGCTACTTTTATGTTATGTATTACTAAAAACGATAATTGAAAGTGAATACTTTTTTCTGCAATTTACAGCAAGAAATTTGAAATTAAAATGAATCAAAATGAGGAGACCAAGAAAATTTCATTTGAAATTTCAACGATATTTATTGAAATTCAAGATGACACGGATAATTTTTGGGATGAATCTCTTGACGAAGAATTAACCGAATGTTTGAATAAAATAGAATCATCATGGCACACTTTTAATGAGGACATTCCTGATCATATGATTGAAGAGGAAATTCCAGATGAGGACATGCTACAAGTTCTATTAAATTATGAAAATTCTGAACAATAAATTAATATTTACAAATTCAAAATTAGTTGACATATTATTCATTTTTATTTCTAATTTATGAAGTAGTAGCGAAGTGATTGTATTGAAGTGAATTTTAGACTCTGCATCGGTACCTACTTGTAGGTACTTAAATCACTCACATAACACAACAGCTGTTTTTAGAGCTACCCTACCTCTAAGCACTCCAAATTCTTATTTTACACTATTTTCTTTCAATGTTTTTCCCTGTGGTACGCGTACCGGTGAGCGTACATGGGAACGCACACAGCGCTTACCCCGCGAAAATTTGAAGAAAAAAAAGTTTTTTTGCCCTTCAGGGTCCTTCTAGGCCCCCCTCAGAAAACCTAGGGGGTCAGGGGGTGTCTACCATGCCCCTTTTAATCATTTTCTCCATTTTTTTTCACCTCTTGTGTCTCGATTCTACCGAGACACAAGATGGCGGACTCTCCGGACTGTTTGGAATGTTGACAGACACCCGAGAGCCAATCAGCTTTCTGCTCGAGCACTTCCGTGGCGCGCCGGGTGCGGTCCCCGGTACGTGTACCGGTGAGCGCTCGGAGCGCGCCTATAGATATATATGTGTTTTTGAAGTTAATTTTAAAAAAAAACCACTGGAGCAATTTTCACCAAATATAGCAAAGGCACATCTGCGTACCAGTCCCTACAATTTGGCAAAGTTTTGCAAAATTCCGTTCAGCGGTTCGGGCTGTAGACGTGTCAGAACGTTCTATGGAAATTAACATGGGGAAAACACGTTTTGGGACCCCCCTTTTTTCTCAGCCCCCACTTCACGAATCCCCCCGAAACGTTCAGGGAAGGAGCGGAGCGGAGCTGGTCAAAATATTGGAAAATTACACGCAAATTCCTCAACCGGCGCCAGAGTTATTCCCAATAGAATGTTGCGGATTTCCTATGGTAGCTAGGTCCTAACTATAACTACCTACTGGCGACCGCCAGTAGGTAATATATATATATATATATATATATATTTACATATATACTAAAATATATACAAGAGGTCTTGAATACTCAACCTAAAAACCAAGCTCTGCCTGTGAGTACTTTAAGACCATCTTTTGCATTAAAATGGCACACAACCATAAAGTGCTCCAACAATTAGTTTGTGATCATCTCACTACTCCAGAAAGTCTAGGCAGGCATTCAATACCTGTATTATTTCCCAATCAAGCAGTGATCAGTCTCAATAGCAATTCCAAGCTGTGAGACACCCAGCTTAAGTAGGTCTACAGCGATGTCGTTCTTAGATCACCATTTGTGATGTCCATACAGGACATTAATAACCACAAACACTTTTTCCAGACTTTATGTAGTTTACCCACCAGCAACAGCCTTCATAGTCCACCTACCAAAATATTCATTATTACATGGAGGATTCATGTGAAATATGCAACAATTTAGCAATAGGAGCTTACCACAAGACAGTGACCAATCTATACTACGATAAATGTGAAATTCAAAATATTAATTGTTGTGTTAGTAAGACACGGTACCAGTAAGGGAAATAGAAACATCAAGAAAAAGACAGAAAGGCTTTATTTTGTAAAGGAAATGTAGACCATATAAAGTTATTTTGTGCTGTTTCCCTCACCTACCAAATAATACTCATAAATCCTATGTTGTACACAGGAGAGTAGCTGCAGAGGGGTGTTTGGGGAGTTACACCCCCCTAAAAAATGTATTTTTTGGTAAATAGTTGGGTACAAGTTTTTCAGTCAGGTATGGTGAGTGTCTGTCGCATTTCACCTATGATTTTCACATGCCCACATTGACAAAAACACACACAGATTCTCTCTCGTCTCGCTTTTCAAGTCGTTAAAAAATGATGAGTAATTTGAAACATTTCGCATTTTAAGTGCTCCTAACAATATGCATTACTCTCTCATTTGACTGCCCCTCAAGTTCCGCTCATGTCCTGCTTTTCATATATTACGTTTTAAGAAGAATATTCCAGCTTGATTGTTGGGATATCGGAAGCCCACCCCTCCCAGTCTTATTAACCAAGCTACACCCTTGGTCGTACATATCCAAATACACCGAACCCAGTTAAGTTAATTAAAAATATCTTAAAGGACGACAAAATAATGTCGTACTTTTAAATTTGTCCTATGGTTGTTGTGTTAAATGGGACATTAGAACCTTCATATATTTCTCTCAGAGAAAATTGTGAAACATAAAAATGTAGAGGGCTGAAATCAGTAAATCAAAATAGTTTGCATTCTTTTATTGAAACATATTTTATTCCTGTTTGTATATTTAGAATGTTTGCAAATGGGATGCATAAGTTCAAACGTCCACATCATAGAACACAAATAATGAGAATAAAGTGTATGAGTATAAATCCTCAGTTTGGGCTTACATGCGTGTTAGAAATTGGATTTCTGGTTGGCAGAGGTAAGCACCCTGTCTAAGCAGGAACCACAATCCTATTCAGGGTAAGTGTAGTGCACTCTAAAATTTTACCTGTGTTCTCCTTCTGGTAGCTTGGCACAGAGGCTAAACTAAAGAGGTGATGTATAAAGTGTTTGTGTGCACACACACACACACAGTAACGCAGTGAAAACTGCAAAAGTACTCCACACCAGTTTAGAAAAATAGCTAATACTTAACTGAGTAAAACAAGATCAAAATGATAAAAAAATCCAACATACAGAAGTCAAGATATGGTTTTAGCAAAATTACATTGAATACGCAGTGCTTAGAAATCGATAGCTCAAACTGGGGCTATCTGGACGCACTTGAGCGGGGCAAATCCAAACATTGAGTCCAACCGCAATGCAGCGCAGGCTGGATACAGGAGTCATGCAGACCCACTGACAGTACCTTGGATGTGTTGAAGTTCGGGGATGATGTGTTTGTCGAACAACATCATTAACACATGAATATGTACTTTTCAATTTTACACGTCCTGGTAGTGAAATACTCTTAAATTCATATTTCAGTACTGCAAGGCCTTTCTCTGCCACAGGTTAATATTGCACATTGTAAGTTTGGTGTCTCTGGACTCATAATTTAAGAACACACCTTTAAGTGAAGTTGGTTTCTGGATTTTAGGTCTAAAAATTACACTTTTAGAAACATTGCATTTTCTTACTTTAACCCTTCTGTGCCTTCTGCCTGTCTCTGGGATACATGTCTGGGTTGGCAGAAAAGCTGAGCTTTGAGCATTCCCTCTAGACAATCATACTCAAAGTGATCTAAGGTGTGTCACTCACATCCTGAAGGTCCATCCCAAGGCTGATGGGTCTTCTTGGGTTAGAGTGAAAGGAAGGAGCTGAGACTTGAATAGGACTGTGCCTGTCCTGACACAATGGGTTGCATAACACCCTGTAGTGAGTCTGGAGCCAAGGCAGGAAATGGATGGTTTTGTGCACTACAAAGACATTTCAGTGAAGTCTCCATTCTTCAAAGTCTAAAATGGGTATAAGTACTGGACCTTCTGACATCATCTACTCAGAACACGTCTGGAACTGAGGGCATTCTACCAGTAAGAAAAGCTGTTGTGCTGCCAGGAGGGACTGCCACTTTGTTGCTTGCTTTGCTGTGTTGGCTCGCTGCCTGATTTTTCTTGCCTGAGAGTGAGAGGACTGGAATCGTCTCCCAACATCCTGCATCCCTAAAGGTTCTCCAAGGGCTTGTTTGGGCTTGCCTCCTGTTTCTGAAGTCTCAGGAATATCAAAGACTTAATCTGGGCTCCTCCACTGTGAGTCCTGCTGTGCCAAGTGAGGTCAAAGCCATTCCTGGGCCATTTGAAGTGATCGTTTAGTGCTGCAACCCAAGAAAGCAACATATCGACGCAGAAGCATTCATCAGAACTGGCACATTTACCTGCAATATTGACACATTGCCACTGCCTGCACCAAAGCCGTCAACACCACTCGCCGATTGCGCAATGCAATGAGCATGACTTACAACACAGCCCCGACTTTGCTGACATAGTGCCTTCAAATCCCCGCACCTGCATGAGTTTCGGACACTGCATCACTGAAATCTGTGACACACCATCCCTAACTCTAATGCGTTCCCAACCCTGCGCTGCTTTTTGCCCACTCATCCCCTATAGTGCAGCAGTTCGACAGTGACACATCTGCCCGACACACAGTGCTCTTGACACTGCACTCTACCCATGGACTGTCCAGGGTCAACTCCAGGGTGGACCTATGTGCAGTAAAAAGGAAGATTTAGGCCTGACAAGTAGTTTACCTTGTCAAGTTGAGATGGCAATTTAAACTGCACACACAAGTTTCGTGGTGGCAGGCCTAAGACATGTTTGAAGGGCTACTCATGTGGGTGGCACAATCAGTGCTGCAGGCCCACTGTTAGAACTGGGGTCTCTAGTTGGCAGAGGTAGGTACAACTGTCCAAATAGGGACCCTTGCTTCTAGTCAGGGTAAGAAGGATACACTCTTCAGATAACCCCTGCTCACCCCCTTGGTAGCTTGGCACGAGCAGTCAGGCTTATCGAAGGCAATGTGCAAAGTATTTCTACCAACACTAACAGAAACACAGTGAAAACTCCACAGACTGACTCCACAACAGTTTAGAAAAATAAAGGTATTTAATCTAAACTACACAAGACCAAAACAACAAACATCCAACATACACAGTTGAAGAATATGGCTTCAAATGAGTTCTTAAGGTTGCGTTAAAATAATCCACAGTTACGTCACGTTTTAGCCAACAGTATCTTTAGATGCGAAAAAAGTTCCAAGTGAAAGCTGTAGCGTTGAAAAGCAAGCGATGCGTCACACCTGAGTCCCTGGGGAGGTGATGTGACAACCCCGCTGGACGTAGCGGGCATGTTGCGGTGACTCTGGTCTGTATGGGGAGGGATGCGATACCTTGCGTGGATTCCGGTGCACAGGTTTCAGTGGAAGCGGCTTGCAAAAGGTACGATGCGACGTTCTTTGGGGTGGCGACGATCTCTGGTGCGGCAACGATGCGCGGCTCAGTCTTGATCTTCTCCTCTCGCGGCCCCTTGATGCGATGACTCTACGATGACGCTCGCAGCGACGTGAACCGGTCCGCAAGCAAGCGGTCCTACGATCTCACCCAGTGATGACAGGCTCTGCGACGATACTCGCAGCGATGGTAATTTTACCGCACCGGACTGGTGTGTACCGCAAGCAAAGAATGCGACGACTCTGGCAGCGGCAACAGGCGCTGCGACCATCTCGGCCTTCGCGATGGCGGGAATTTCCTCGCCCTGACAGGGATGCGCTTCATAAGCGAGCGATGCGTTAAAACTTGCAGAAATCTTTAAAATCTTGGTTTCCAGCTTTCCAACACAGGTACAACTTCCAGAGGCACCACAACTGGCACAAGCACTCTAGGAAGGACAGAACTCTCTCAGCAGAGTTCAGGGAAACTGGGGGTGAAGTCCTTTTGTTCCTGGGACTTCTTAACAGGGAGCCAGCTCTTCTTCATGCCCTTTGAGATTCCTTTCAAGCAAGGGGACACACCACAAAGCAAAGTCCTTCCCCTGTCCTTGGCAGCAAAGCAACTGCAGGTCAGTCTAGCAAAGAAACAGCAGGGCAGTCTTCCTTCTTCAGTCTTCTAGCTTTCTCCTTGGCAGAGGTTCCTTCTTGATTCCAGGATGATCTAAAGTTCAGTGGTCTGGGGTCCTGTACTTATACCCTAAAAAGTATTTGTTCCCTTTGTGCAGGAGGGCTCTGAGCCCAGTCCATACCAGTTCTGGAGCACTTTGTTGACATGATTCCTTCTCTCCTTTCACAGTGCAGGGCAGAGACATCAGACATACCACAGGGGGTGGAGGCAGCACTGTGGGGGGAAGGCACAGTCCTATTCAGGTCCCAGGTGCAACTCCTCCCTCCCATCTAGATGCAGATCTCTCTATTCACCTGGGCGGACTCATTCTGTCTCCTGGAATCCCCCAACCCTGTCACTCACAAACCAGACAGTCAATTTACAAACACAGGATTTAAAAACCACCTCTCCTAAACGATGTGTTATTTAATTTTGAGTTCAGGGATGCCAGACTTTATGTCCTACCTTGCTCCTATGGGAAGATATGCTGGTAGCCACTGTAGCCAGCATTCCCCATGACAGCCTATGGGCAAGGTAGCCTTACAACAGTGAAAAACGAAAATGGCTGTCATTCACTACCAGAACATGTCACCTGCACTAGTACATGTTCTACCTTTCACATACACTGTACCCTGCCCAAGGGTAACTTGGGCCTTCCATAGGGGTGACCGTTGTGCACATAAAGGGAAGGGTTAGGCCTGGTCAGTGGGGACACTGACCAGGAAGACATGACAGTTCAGAGACTACACACAGGCACTGCGGTGGCTGGCCTGAGACACCATTTTATGGCTACTCAAGTGGGTGGCACAATCAGTGCTGGAGGCCCACTAGTAGCATTTGTATCACGAGCCCTGGCACACTCAGTGCACTTTACTAGGGACTTCTTGGTGATACAAATATGCCAATCATGGATAGCCAATTACAATAGGAATTTACACAGAGAGCATATGCACTTTAGCACTGGTCAGCAGTGGTTAAGTGCCCGCAGTCCTATTGCCAACAACCACAGGTCAGGAAAAACAAGGGGGGAAGAAGCAAAAAGTTTGGGGTAACCCTGCAAAAAGGGCCATTTCCAACACCCACTCATAACATTTAATTTACAGTCCCTGAGCCCATGTAGTGCACTGTACTGTGGACTCTTAAGTAAATCAAATATGGCAGTCATGGAGAAGAAACATGCTATTACATTTTAGACACAGAGACAATGCACTTTAGCACTGGTCAGTAGTAGAAAGTTTACATAGTGCTAAAGACAGCAAAAATGAAGTTCAGCACACAGTCAAAACAGGAGGTCAGCAAGCAAAAATGAAAGGGGAAACCATGCCAAAAGATGACAGATCTAACAATTTGCTTTACTGTAGTTGAGTTACTCAAGGGAATTGTCATCATCCCATTGGTAGGAAAGCACTGGTAAATGCCCATCTTACATACTGGTGATATCTTAATGGTCATACACAAATATGAAAGTTATAATGGTTAATTTGGGTTGCTTATTGAATGATACCCAAAGTTTAACATTGCATCTTCGGTTTGTGCCATCAAGCTAGGATTCCTATGAAGGTCACCGACAGTGAGTAGTTTATTTAGCTATTAACATGTGTGCAGGTGTCTCAAAACTTCAGTATTAATGTATTTTACAACTGTTGTTCTAGTTCCTGTTTGGAAGGGCAAGGACCTCCAAAATGTGGGTCCATCTCAGGTCGACCATGTAAATGGATGTATTACTTTGCTAATTGGCAGTTTCAATGCCACGACCGCCCCGACAACCACTGAGACCTCCGCACCCACGACCACCATCCGCACCAACCGCCTGCTCTACTGGACCAACATCAACGACGATGACACCATGAAGATCATGAACACCATCCACTCCGGATCTCCGTCAGATCCATGCCCACACCACATCTTCAACAAAGCCAGCACATCCATCGCACCTCATCTCCGGAAAGTCATCGACACTTCCTTCGAGACAGCAACCTTCCCGGAGAGCTGGAAGCACGCCGAGATCAACGCCTTACTCAAGAAACCCAAGGCGGACCCCAAGGACCTCAAGAACTTCCGTCCCATCTCCCTACTCCCGTTCCCGGCAAAGGTCATCGAGAAGACCGTCAACGAACAACTGATCCGCTACCTCAAGGAGAACAACATACTGGACCCTTCCCAGTCCGGGTTTCGCAGCAACCACAGCACCGAGACTGCCCTCATCACCGCCACCAATGACATCAAGTCCCTGCTGGACAACGGAGAAACGGCGGCCCTCATCCTCCTGGACCTGTCAGCTGCCTTCGACATGGTCTGTCACCACACACTACGAACATGCCTCCACAATGCTGGGATCCAAGAGAAGGCCCTGGACTGGACCACCTCCTTCCTCTCGGACAGAAAACAGAGCGTTCGCCTTCCCCCCTTTCGCTCCGAAGCCACCGAGATCATCTGCGGCGTACCCCAGGGCTCATCCCTCAGCCCAACCCTGTTCACGAAGGAATGAAGGCCGTTGCTGAATGGATGAGGAACAGCCGACTGAAGCTGAACTCAGACAAGATGGAGATCCTCATCCTCTGATCCAACCCTTCAGCCTGGGACGAGTCCTGGTGGCCGACCGCACTGGGAACCGCTCCAACACCCGCCGACCATGCACGCAACCTAGGGGTCATCCTCGACTCCACCCTCTCCATGACTAAACAGGTCAACGCTGTCTCCTGATCCTGCTTCAACACCCTCCGCATGCTCCGTAGGATCTACAAGTGGATCCCCACTGAAACGACAAGAACAGTCACCCAGGCCCTTGTCAGCAGCAGGTTGGACTATGGAAACGCCCTCTACGCAGGAGCCTCGGCCAAACTCCTGAGACGGCTCCAACGCATCCAGAATGCCTCTGCACGCCTGATCCTCGACATCCCCCGCCACAGCCACATCACACCCCACCTGAGAGACCTGCACTGGCTCCCGGTCAACAAGAGGATAGCCTTCAAGCTCCTGACCCACGCACACAAGGCACTCCACAACACCGGACCAACGTACCTCAACAGACGACTCAGCTTCTACACCCCCACCCGCCAGCTCCACTCTGCCGATCTCGCTACAGTCCCCCACTTCGGAAGAGCTACCTCAGGCGGCAGATCGTTCTCCCACCTCGCCACCTTGCCGCCAAGACCTGGAACACCCTCCCCATCCACCTACGGCAGACCCAAGACCTGCTGACCTTCAGAAAACTCCTCAAGACCTGGCTTTTCGAGCAGTAGCAGCATTCCCCACCCCAGCGCATGAGACAGAGAAGAATTGTGCATCATTCTGAAGAACTTTCAGGAGCATCGGTGTTGTTGTTAAGGATGACATAAGGAGTTAACTCGAAAGTATGGGATTCTGTTGTGCAGGATAATATTGGCAGAGCTAAAGGGGATATGTAAAGAGATAATGAGTTCCAAATGTATCAATATATATATATATTTACACACTTAATATGGCCAAATATCTTGATTTGCTACTAGTGGTAGATAGCTGACTTTGAGGACAATTATACATAGAGATAACAGAAGCTATTACCCTGGTACATAGAATTGCTAGAAAGGGTCAGTGGAAGCTCTCTAGTGGGAGATATGCTCCTAATTTCTGAAACAATGTTTAAAGGCATTGGTATTCAATTTGCTATGCGCAACTGAAGTTAAATTGATGGTGGCCAGTTATAACTTTTCTAACTAAAGCATAACACATGTCGGACAAACTTTGCTAAATTATTGAATTATTGTAAGGAATGACATGCATGGCAGTTTTTTGGAGTTGGCCCAGTGTAGGGTTTATATCAAAGGCTGCCCCTGAAGGAGACCTTATGGGCCAGTGCCATAACGAGTGTAGGGCACCCGGACAATGTCAGTTTGGGCTGCCTCAGCGTGCCCAACAACAAGGGGGTAGTCTCCCCTCCCTCAGTCAAGAACGTGCGCCAAAGATGGAGCGAAAAGACCTGGCCAATGGGTGGCCAGGTGAAGTGTTAAATGCCCCCCAATGGGGGGAGACGCCATCAAATGACAGGAGGGGACAATGGGGATTATAAGTGCACTGCTGCCCCAGCACAGGCACTTTTGGAAGGTGGGGGGCAGTGCGCAGATCAACTTTCAAGACCCACCCACATCAAATAACAGCATTGTCGGAGTAATGGACGGCATGCAAGGTATCGGTCAGAAAGGGTACAATTGTTGGTTGAAGAGGCACACCGGCAGGGCAGTGTGCAGGAGGAAGCCACTTACCCGGGATGCCTTACGGCAGATTGAGTTGACCTGAACAGGGGGATCAAGCGGAGACGGCACTCGCAGCCCAGATTCGCTGGGTTGCAGGGCACAAAATGGACAAAGAAGGTAGCTATTTGGGGCCTACCTCCAGGGAGAAGCTATCCCCCCACGCAATCGGCATGAAAACCAACAGGGACATATATGACCCCAGAAAACGGCATGTATGATAGCCTGAACAAACTAGCAGGTGTCACAAGTATGGCAAGCAGTTATTGAAATGTGATTGTGATATGTCAGAAATGGACTTGTCAGCCATTGTGAGTTATGGCCTGTCATGTGATTTACGAGCCTGTCAAAAATGATTTATGACGGCTAAATAGATGGATTGATGAACTATCAGTTTATGATTTTTGAGCTTGTCGAACATGATTTATGACATCCTGTGACTTCGAGTTATGACCTGGTCATCTCCAGTTATGACCTCGGGACAGTAATGCAAAAAGTGTTTCCTACATGTTATAAAAAATATACTACAACCAACATCTACCTCAAGAAACAAGATTTAACTCCTGTCTGGCAATCTTTACAAGAATGATTGTAAAGAATGACATGCATGGAAGTTTTTCGGAGTTGGTCCAGTGCCTGGGTTATGGCAATGATATAGTTTAGTTTGGGACGTTTCCACCTCTTTTTATCCTATATTATGTAGGGATCTAGTGCAAAGTTTTACCAAAACAGGTTTTCTGATTTTTCTTTGTTGGATCAATTCTGTCACGTGAGACCTTCCAGGAACCCAAGTAGCTTCAGTTAAAGATCATTTCATTGTGTACAACATTTTCTCAAGTGCAGTGATTGGCGTTATCAATTTGGATGGTTTGCATGTGCATTGCATGTGCAGTAAAAACTGAAATATTACCATATTTACCAACAACCAAGCCACAGATTCAATCTTACTTCAGCCCATATCTCGAGAATGGATATTGACCTAATACAAATGCTAGAAACTAGTCAAGTTTTTTTCTTAACTTGAATAAGCGAGTAAACCATTTTTTATGGCATGGGTGAAAAGTGTTATATACCTGTTCAAGAGCTGTAAAGAATCGCTGCTTTCACTTGTATCTCTAATATGCGGTTTAATGTTGTATTTCTATTAAAAACATTGCCAGAGAAAGCAACGCAGACTTAGAACCTAAAAAATACTAAGGGCCTCAGTTATGAGGCTATGCGTCACTTTTACGCCGCTGGTGCGTCACGTTTTGTGACACACCAGTGGGGTAAAAAAGGCGCCTTGTTGCGCCATATTTACAAAGTGACGCATCTAGGTAGATGCATCACTTTGTAAACCCCTGCGCCACATTATACCTGCGCCAGGTATAATGTATGCAAGGGGGCTTATTGACGCAAGAAAGGGTCGTAGAAGTGACGCAATGAAATCTATGTGATTTCACTGCGCCACTTCTAGGACACAAATGCGTCAATTTCTTACGCCTGCCTCACAGCAGGCGTAATACTGACGCAGGCCCTTTCACATGGGGCTTGCCCCATGTGAAAGGATATATTGCTGGAGTTGCATCACTTTTGTGACACACTCCAGCAATGCGCCACTTTTGCGCCATACAGATACGTCAGAAATACTGACGTATCTGTAACTCCTTGCGCAATGATGCGTCATACCGTAAATATGACGCATCATTGGTGGTGCAAGGAGGGCGCAGTCAAAAGTGACGCATCGCTGTTTTCACGCAGAGATGCGTCACTTTTCATAAATGAGGCCCTTTGAATGGAAGAGAAACGTAATATTTTAGTCTTAACAATCTCTAATGGTCTAAACAGGGTAATTCAAGGGCGATTCATTTGGGCGGTGCTGTTCTGTCCACGCCCCGACTTGGTCTGCACATTCCCTATGTGACACTTCACACACACTCTCTGACGTTCATGTCACCCCACTGTTTGAAAGTGTCCTGCTCACTAAGTCTGGAGTGCAGAGAGGTAATGAGCAGGGGATGAATATGAACCTTTCAGCACAGGAGAGACAGACAGGAATGTGTGAAAATCAAACAGCGGCCAAGGACATGTGAAAATTTGTTCTTTCAGAAAATATGTCATTTCAGATACATGAGGTAAGGCCACAAAAGTTGAACATCGATTGTACGCACCGGAAGCTTTGACTGCCAAGTGAAGCTTAAGCAGCACGTCTGACACGGGGTAGAAAGTGAGTCAGTAACTATAAACGAACACAAGTTTATTAAAAGCAGTAGCAGGGAGATATGAGAACGCAACACGCTCAGTATTGTATTTCTTCATACTCTTAATGGCAATGTAGTAAGGTAATATAAGGTGAACCTGCGTCGAGCGAACATTTAAAAAAGGCAAACGCGGTACTGTTATTGTAATAAAGAGGTTGTTTTTATTGTGCAAATCAATACTTGCCCTGGGTGAATTTCAGATAGAACGCAGGGTGTGTGCGTGAGCGCTCACGTCACTATGAAAGTGCACTCCATTTAACGCATTTCTACACGTCATGCCATTTAGATTTTGCCTAATTATGATGTCATATATTGCAATACTACTGCTAATGAAACTAGTGTTAGTTGTAATTTGAAGTACTATCATTCACAGTTTGTTATTTCTAATTTTAGAGTCATTTAGCCAATTTTAGGAATTTTCAGTATCTACAGCATGCACTGAATTATGTAAATATGCACTGACGCAGAGCATAACTATAAGTCGGTTTTTGAGACCTTGCGCTGCCTAAAGGGCAAACACATAATTAAAACATTCTATGAGTTAATCATTGGGCGAAGAATGCAAAGTTCGGAAACAGAGAGACAGACATTGCTCATTATTTCTGATCTGTGCTCTCTTCAGCTCAGGCGCCACATCAGAGAATTTACGATATAACAGCATGTGCTTTAACAGTGAAATATTTTCAAATCAGGCGCACAAATATGCTTTTCGTCACCACCAGAGGTGGTTGAGCCAGCAAACTACATAGGGAGCGCGGAGCCCGAACCAATGAACTGATTTGGCTCCTAGAGCCCATGCACGAAAAAGCCATGAAAATATTTGGCATGTGAATTATGCAACAAACATGATGTAAGGTCATATGTTTTTTCTGAACAACTATGCGTCATTAAGTCTGATTGATTGTAAGTGCATAGTGGATTAAAGACAAAAGGCTAATTTCAACTTCTAAACAACCTCGATATAGATGTCTAAAAATGTATGTTTCTGCATGGTCAGCGACTAGCTGCCGCCTCCCCCCCAAACCGGCATAATGGATAATATATTTGTCTACTACATGAAGACATTCTACAAATTCAATGATATTTCCGCACTGAATCTTGTGCTGTCCTGCGGGCAGTGGCGGCTCCTCCTCTATGGGGGAGGAGTGTCTGTGCTCTGCCAGCCCAGCAGCCAATACAAAGTAAAAAATAAAACGATACTAAAACGTGGTTATTATCGTTTTATTTTTCCTTTCCTGGCCGAGTCTGTGAGAGCAGGGCCATCAGGTAACAGTGACGAGTGGGAGTGGTAAGTATGTTGCCAGTGTGCATGCCGGTTTGGCAAGGCGTCTCAAGACGGCCAAACCATCATGCGCACTGAGCTGTCTCCAACTTGGTGGATTGGAGACAGCAGGCACAGACTTGCAGTTTCTCTGGGAACGCAATTCGAGGGCGCTCAGGCCAATAATGGTGCTGCTCTCATGTTGCCAGCAGCATGAGCTCAGCGTGTGGTTCGGTCGCAGTGGAGCCCTGGAGCCTGTGCCTGCAGTGGAGAGGAGCAGAAGAGCGCAATGCAGTGGGCAGCAGGTAAGTTCTTTTTTATTGTTTAAAATATATATATTTTCATCCGTCGACTCTGAATAACCACCTCTCCCCCCCCACCAACGTCCCGGCCGGCTGCTCTTACCTGACATGAGCGTTACCTGCCTGTGGGGGTGGTGTTTACTTTTGTAGCATAATAATATGTCTTGTCTTAATTCAAACTCTTAGTTTTATTCTCAGAAATGAATTGTTAGCCTTCTCATGTGTCAAGTCGTTTTTGTAACAGGCCAAAGGCCCCGATGTCATGTAACGGAGAAATTACCAGTGCCTGAATTGAATTCTCTCACTCTACACACTGCTTTTTTGATTTTCCTAATGTGACAAACCTTCACTTGTTGCATGTGGGTATATTCTAGTACATACTTGGGATGCAGCTGCTACATCCATCACAATGTGGGACCCAAAGACACTATCATTTTGTGTTCGTCTGCCACGCTTTTTACTTCAGATCTCATAGCTAGAGGGGCCACCAGAAACTCAAAAATTTAGAATCCTAGGTCACCAGTAATAAGGGCTCCAACTACAAGCAATGTATGGGAAATCTAGCTTCCCTCAAACATCTTTGATTTTCCTGGTAGAGAAAACAGTGAAGGTTTTGCTCACATGAGAAGGTACAGTGAACATTTAGGAAGTGCGTGACACAATTTTCACAGTTGAAATAAAAATATCAATGTCAAGCCAGAGTTGTGCTTGCACAGTACTTTAACAATAGCTCACATATTATATGAGTATACTTGAAGTATAAATGGTAAGCAAAATCATAAATAGCACATAGCACATCAGATAATATGCAATACACAATTTAAAAGAAATCAATACAGCAGCACAACCAGGGTCACAAGGTATGCACATTATATAGTGGTTGTGGTCTTTAGATGAGGAATTAAAATGTATTCAGTCCAGGAACGATACTCACAATAGCACAATAATGCAGTTTTGAAAATGTTGAACTAGACGATAAAATCAGTATCTCACTGAAATCAGTCTTATTCAATAAATAGAATTTGCAAACTTCCAATCACAATGCTTACTTTGTTAAGAGTCAGTAATGTATAATGATCATCACTCCAACATTCAAAAACATTTAAAGTGGGCAATAGCAAAGCGAAGCAAACAATTCATGATTGATAGTGTAGCTGATGACCTGCAAAGGGAGGCGTACATGTCACAAAGTTGGAAGAGTGTGCTGACTCCAGGAAAAAACATCTTACTTTTGGATTTACGGCTAAAGATATTGGTCAGCCAAAATGAGGCTATCTCACTAACTAGGGGGGCAAGATGCTCAGGTTTGGTCAACCAAAATATGGCTATTTCAGTAAACAGGGGAGCAAGATGCCCTAAGTTAGCACTTTTACCTGCAGAGGAGTAATAGTACGATTTCTGGCAGGAGTCTATCTACTTTCAGAACAACATAAATGGAAGAGGAGGCCAAGGCACAAAGGGTGTCCTGCTAACTAGCAAACCTAAAACAGGCTGTGCCACCACATAAGCTGCATCAAATGAAACACCAGAAAATAGCAAAAGGGTATTCAGTGTGTGAGAAATTGTGTTTTTGGTTAAGGGGGGTGAAACCCTACTCTGGCAATAACTAAAATCCCTGTCAGGGTGAACCAAGAGCAGATCAGTAGTAAAACAGAAGTTATGAATTTCTAAAATTTAAAGGGGAAGATTGCACCTAAAAGATCAAAGCGTAAAATGCAGACATCTAGACGTCGATTTCGATCCGGTAAAATAAACATCCGTACGAATCGTATCGGAGCCATCTCCGTACGACTCGTACACACGCCGTACGACCCGACGAGTACGATCCGGACCAGGGTATCAGGACGCGAATCGTACGGTCCGCGTCAGGTAAGGGCGATTCGTACGGAAAAGCGCACAATCACATACACACCGTATGGCGCGTACCATCCATGATCGCAGGGGTACGGCGTGTACCCCTGCGATCATGGGGGATACGCGCCGTACACCCAACGTACATAGGGTATGCACCGTTCACCCAGCGTACATGGGGTACTGTGCATACCCCATGTATGCTGGGTGTACGGCGCATACACCCCATGATCGCAGGGGTACGCGCCGTACCCCTGTGATCATGGGGGGTATGCACCGTACCTGGGGGGCCATTCCGTACCAGTTTCAGCGCAAACCGTGCTTTTACGGCTGTTTTCAGCTCCCGTAAAAAAAGGGTTGTACGATGCGTCCCCGACACGTATCGTACTTGCTGGGTTGTAAAAACCAGCCACTAGGTCGCGTACAGTGGGTTCTGAGGGAGAATCGTACGGAAATTAGAGTTGTAGGACTCTGTACGACTTGTACGGAGTACGGCTCCTGGTACGAATCGTACTTCGTCGCACGTACGGGGGACATTGCAGGGTACGATTCGTACGGGAAAAACGCTGCGAACGGCTATTCGGAGCGCTTTTTACCAGATCAGAATCGGCCCCCTAGTTGCATGAGCCTGGGGCAAATTTGAAAGTTATGGCAAACCACGATAGGGAGCAAGTGAAATCGACAAACAGGTAGGTCTCAGTCTCCTCTTGGTCCTCAGAGAACATTTTGATCAAAAATGTTTGAAATAGTTTTGTATTTGAGATATCTAGACGGATCACTGACTAAATATCGAGGGACAAAATATAGACTACCCAAAATATCGATGCCAAAATATCGACAGACAAAATATCGAATTCCTATCTACAAACAGGTAAGTACCAAAATATCGAATCAAAAATATTGTTTAAGAATATATACTTTGTAAAAATATCGAATTTCTTAAAAATAATGTAAAATAAATTTTTTTACAAAAACAAAAAGCTAAAATATACTTAAAAATACTTAGATCACCTTAAAATGATAAAATAATGAATTTAACTTATAAAAAAACATACAATCATATATGTTAAAACATATATATATATATATATTAACATAATATTAATACAAAATACACAATATTATTACCGTAGGCTAGCGGGAGTGTAAAAATTACTATTCCCACTCCTGGAAGTGCAACAGTAGGGAAAGCGTTGGATAGCGTAGGGGTAAAAATTACTATTCCCACTCCAAAGAGTGCAACACTAGGGAAAGCGTTGGATAGTGTTGGGGTAAAAATTACTATTCCCACTCCAGAGAGTGCAACAGTAGAGAAAGCGTTGGATAGCGTAGGGGCAAAAATTACTATTCCCACTCCAGAGAGTGCAACAGTAGGTACAGCGTTGGATAGCGTAGGGGTAAAAATTACTATTCCCACTCGAGAGAGTGCAACAGTAGGGAAAGCGTTGGATAGCATAGGGATAAAAATTGCTATTCCCACTCCATGAGAGTGCAACAGTAGGGAAAGCGTTGGATAGTGTATGGGTAAAAATTACTATTCTCACTCCAGAGAGTGCAACAGTAGGGAAAGCGTTGGATAGCTTAGAGGTAAAAATTACTATTCCCACTCCAGTGAGTGCAACAGTAGGGAAAACGTTGGATAGCGTAGGGGTAAAAATTACTATTCCCACTCCAGAGAGTGCAACAATAGGGAAGGCGTTGGATAGCGTAGGGGTAAAAATTACTATTCCCACTCCAGAGAGTGCAACAGTAGGGAAAGTGTTGGATAGCGTAGGGGTAACAATTACTATTCCCACTACAGAGAGTGCAACAGTAGGGAAAACGTTGGATAGGGTAGGGGTAAAAATTACTATTCCCACTCCAGAGAGTGCAACAGTAGGGAAAGCGTTGGATAGCGTAGGGGTAAAAATTACTATTCCCACTCCAGTTAATGCAACAGTAGGGAAAGCATTGGCTAGCGTAGGGGTAAAAATTACTATTCCCACTCCAGTGAGTGATACAGTAGGGAAAGTTTTGGATAGCATAGGGGTACATTTTACTATTCTCACTCTAGTGAAAATAAGTTAATATAATTCACATAATTATCAATCAATCAATTAATAAAAAATAATTACGAATTAAGAAATAATTAATTACCAATAAAAAATTAATTAACAATTTATTCAAAATAAATACCAATAAATAAATTAACACATTTAATTAATTATAATTAAATTACTTCCCACCCTATTCCCCTATAAACCCACAACCCGCTACAGAAAATACATTAATATTATTCACATACTTATGAATTATTAAAAAGTATTTATCAATTAAGAATTAATGAATTACCAGTTAAAAATTAATTAACAATTTATTAAAAATAAATACCAATAAATTATTTAACATATTTAATTAATTATAATTAAATTACTTCCCACCCTATTCCCCTATAAACCCACAACCGTTACAGAAAATACATTAATATTATTCACATAATTATCAATTAATAGAAAATAATTATCAATTGAGAATTAATTAATTATCAATTCGAAATTAATTAACAATTTATTCAAAATAAATACCAATAAATGATTTAACATATTTAATTACTTATAATTAAATTACTTCCCACCCTATTCCCCTATAAACCCACAACCCGCTACATAATTAAATTACGCAAAAATTAAATAACATAAAATTAATTACTTAAAATAAATCACAAAAAAATATATACTTTTCACACATATACTAACATACAAAACACTTAAAAAAATTCGATAATATTAAAAATTCGATATTTTTAATAACCTATATTATGTACTTCGATATTTTGACTTTCTATATTTTTAAAATCGATATTACATTACTTACCTTAAACGATATTTTTTATGTCTATCTTCTGTCCATTCGATATTTTGTCCATTCCATATTTTGGAGTCGATATTTTAACCATATACCATCTAGACACCTTTAGCACCACTTTCAAGGATCCTGGGCTGGAGAAGCACCACTTTGGGAGGACATGACTCAATCAGGCAGGATCCAGGTGTGGTTTTAGGTTAGCTGGAGCCTTTCCTGCCCCGAGGGCAGCCAAGTACTCCTTGAAGTCACTCTGGAAATCCTGTGTTCAAATAGAAATCAAGGGCTCAAGCAGCAGGATAGATCTCTGGGTGTCAAGCACAAGCTGCATACAACAGAACTGTCCTTCTTGGTGTAGCAAAGCAGTCTTCTGAAGTACAGCAGCACGCAGTCATGTGGGAGTCATTTCGCAGGTCCAGAAAGTAAACTGAAGAATGGGTCTGTTGGCCACTTTTTATACCTGGTGTCCACTTTGAAGTGGAAGACAATTCTGGAGGCTTCCCCCCACAGAAGTGTCTGGAATTTCCTCCCTCCCTGCCCTGGACACAGTCTGTCTGCAGGCACACTAGATTAGTGTGAAGTTATTTGTGGGTGTGTATGTGTGTGTGTGTGTGTGTGTGTGTGTGTGTGTGAGAGGCAGGGTCTTTTAAAGTCTAAGTGGGCAGCTCAGAGCTTTGCCTCCCCATCCGGCCTGAGATGGCCTGTTGAGGCACACCTAGTCCCTCTATTTTGTGGCTGTCTGGGAGAAATATAAAAAGGCTAACTGCCACTCACGCCTAGACCTGGGACTCATAAACAGGCTGCAGGCAACAAATGGTTAGGGTTGAAAAATGTCAACTTTTTAGCAGCCATGTAAAGGGGATAGGCTCAAAGATCAATAGCTAGATATGGCCCTGTTAAAGTAACACAGCAAAAGACCTAGCTACCATTTTTGTGTGCTGCTATCTACTTAGACAGACAAGGGGCCAATATTTTATTTAATTGGTCCTGGTTATTTATTTAACCATTACTTCATCATATCATTATATCATTTTTTTAATTTAATAAAAGTCTGAAATGGGAAATACCCTATTTGTTTCAGAAAAGTGCACACAATGAATTATAAATGTAAAAAACAATGTGCTCTACATTTGACAAATAAAATGATACAAAGTGAATACAACTGAAGACAGTGATACACCAGTCATGTTTCAAACATGTAACAATCCCTTTGTTCAGGGTTCATGCAATCCTAAAAGGGGATGCCCGACATTGGGAACAGGCATAACTACAGCTGGGGCTAAGTCAACGCTACATTTCCCTCCAAGCTGTTTATATTCATGAATTGTCCATTCCTCAATGATAGAAAGATTGCCAAAATGCTGACGCGTTTCGAGTCCCAGTGATACTCGTGGGGCTCTCTTCAGGGCTTCTGACTTGGTGTAATCTGGTCAGTGTGGACTCTTTAACTTCGAAACTGTAGAATTCCTGGTCTCCAATATTTCTTGGAAACATAGTGGGAATTCCTTATCCTTTTTGATGAAAAGGCTGTTTATCTTTCTTTTTATTCTGGCCTTTGTCGCATGGAATGGGTCCCCAGCTGTGGGATCATTTTTGCTTGATTAAATCGAACAGCCTTGTTCAACACGGGCCTTCCTTTGACGCCGGATGAATCCTTTCTCATTTCGCACCTTTCTAAAAGTTGCATTTTCAGGAAGGTGATTTAAAATCAACTTTACCATCAACGATGATTTTAAATTACAATTCCTCAGACACCAAACTCGACTGTCCTACCTACTGCCAATCAAATGTTATCACGTATTAAATGTAATAAGGTAATCCACTGTTATCCTATGGGGGCGGTAAGCCTAAGAGAGAGAGAAAAAATAATTTGCTTGTTTTTTACAACCAGGACATGTAAAACTTAAAACTACATGTGCAACTTTTTAATTATAATGGACCCTGCACTACACACTATCTAGGGGCTACATATATGTAATAAAGGAGATTAGATGCCTGGGGGTTATTTTTCCAAGTCAAATTGGCAGTTTAAAACTGCTGGCAGGCTGCAGTGGCAGGCCTCGACATGTTTTAAAGGGCTATTTAAGTGGCAATATAGGTGCAGCAAGCCGACTAGTAATTTACAGACCCTGGGGATATAGTATAGAACTTTATTAAGGACTTATAAGTAAATTGAATATATGTAAGTTTAAGCCAATTTTACCATGTTCTGGGGGTGAGCACAAGTACTTAAAGGATGTCACCAGCTGGTTGCTTGCCAGGAGGAGAGGCGCTGAAAACTGGCTTGGGGTTCCCGCAGCGCAGGACACCCAGGTGTTCATCCAGGAGAGGCTGCAAGGGACCAAATCTTCCAGCCTGCTTTGCTGTGCTTGCCGATAATTTCACCAGCCGATTGTGCACCAGGAGGCACTGAAAACCAGCTTGGGGCTCCTGCAGCGCGGGACGCCTGATTGTTTGTCCAGGAGGGGCTGCAAGCAAGGGACTGCATCTTCCAGCCTGCTTTGTGGTCCTTGCCAACGATATCACCAGCTGTTTGCGTGCCAGGAGGCGCTGAAAACTGGCTTGGGCCTCCCACAGCACAGGACACCCAGTCGTTTGTCCAGGAAGGGCTGCAAGGGACCGCATCTTCCAGATTTCTTTGCTGTTCTTGCAGACGATGTCACTAATTGATTGTTTGCCAGGAGGAGCTGAACACCGGCTTGGGGCTCCCGCAGCGTGGGACGCACATGGGTGTGCCCGTCCGTGCCCATCAGAGTCCGGTGAAGGCTGGGCCATCCCCCTTGGTTCTCTACCTCAAGGCTATCACAGCAGAAATCTCTCTTGGGCAACGAATGCCGACGGGGGGGACCCCTGGAAACCAACAAGGGTTTTGCTGAATACAAGTATCTACCGGGAAAGAAAAGATCTAGTCAGCGCTGGACTACAGGTACTGGCAAACCGCAGCCTTTCATTTCCCTGCTGCCTTTGGTATCTCTAAAAGATGAATCCCACATTAAGTTTACCAAGGATTGGAACAGGCTTGGGACCTTGCTAACTGACAATATATGTGGAGTAGGGTTAAGGCTGGATGCTGTTTTCAACAATTTTTATTCACTCACATACCATATCTAAAAAAATTCAATTTATCATATATTTAAAATTCTTTTGTTATTCGTTTTTAATAATTTGCTTGAATGTTTTGTGTGTTTTTATACATTTTGTGTACTCTCCTTCAGTTTTGCTGACCCCAATGTGAATTAAGTATGGGAAAAAGGAAACTTACATGTGAAATGGGAAGATGAAAATCGCCAGAAAAGCCACAGAAACAGACCACTCTATTAAAATGTATTTCAGGAGCTATGGGAGCAATAGAGAAACAGATCTCCTCCGTGGAGGAGTCACTGTTTTAGTTGGTGATCAAACATTGGCCCCCATGAGCTTTGTACAGTGTCCAGACAACCCTGCTGATGGAGTTAAGATTAGGGATAAATGCCTGCCTGCGTTAATCAATAAGGGGGGGAATGATTGCATTCAGCACATATCCAATACCATTAACTCGCCTAACTCAGATTCCCTGCCACCCCCCAAACGGGTAAAAAAAAACACACACACATGCACTACAACCAGCACTTTAATCAAAGAGGTAACTAAGAGTAAAAAAAACAAAACCGCAAACTAAGATCTTGTGCAGTACAATGGTGAATAGTACTGACCCCGCCCAACAGAGCAGTGATTCCAATAACCAAAAACTTAGCACCCTATATACTGCAGTCAAATCTTTAGAACAGAATGTGAAAGTAAGTTTAGATTGAATTAATTCTCACCTGAAACAAATGGAAATGATATGCACAACCTGCCTAGATCTACTGAATGTTCAGAACATAGGTGTTACCCACATAGTTGTCATCCAGCATAGCTGCACGAAGGTGAGACCATAGCGCCATCACCTTGCTAGATATCGTGACTCTTCGAAGGGCATCTCCCCTCCGTGGGACGCCCGCTGAACTTAGAGCACGCAATTGGGATCCCCCTCGCGGCTCATCTTCAATCTGGAACCGGACCGCAGCTCCTCCAGAACATTGAGCTCGCCCATAGCCTGCCAAGAACAAGTACGGCTGTACTTGTATCAAACATCACTCAGGATTTTCCTGTACCTCGCTACCGTCGAAATTGACCTCGGACCCCTTCCAAGCTGTGAGGCTCCTCATGTCAGCAGCCGCATTCCAAATCCACGGGGTTGGAACCACACCAGGCAACTAATCACAATAGTCCTGATGATGATCCCGGTTTATTAGGAGCCAGGGGATCGAAACGTCGACCATTTAAATACAGTACTACATATATGACCATTGTGTTAAATCCTTTGTAGTAACTGTAATTGTGAGCTTGCCATGTTATGTAACGGATTGCAAGCCACAAAATTGGCTCCATCTCTTTTTGCCTGTTATTTCTTTCCTTCACTCCACTTTTTGTTGCTTTGAATGATAGGTACAGGACTGTGCCCTATCACTTGTTTGTATGTCAATTGTTATTATTACATCTATAACAAAATAAACACCCGTGGCCCGGCTGGGTACACGGAGTTAATCTAATTTATAGCACTGACTCTGGTCTATAAATCTATTCTACACTATTGTGCTCCCTTACTACTAGGACCTTTCTTCTTTATAGTACTATGGGGAAAGCAGCCTCCAGTAATAAGATGCATATCCCTATTACTGAGAGGCAACTAAATCAAACTAACTTGCAAGCAGAACACCCAGGACACTACATCAGGCAATTATAGCAGGCCAGGTCCCATTGAAGCAGAAAGACCAGATAAAGTTACGTCCCCTCTAATTAACATTATTTCCCCGCAAAATACATTATCACACTTACACCCAACTGAATATATAGATCTTCACCCTGATACCACCCCATATGTAATTGTTTTGGCAAATGATCTGCCTGTACCACCGCAGAGTGTAGAATCATGGAACCTCTCTTAGGAATAAAGCCTTAAACTGGTTAGGGGTTAGATCAGGTCTGACCGAACATTTGTTTGAGGATATTAAGATGGTAAAAAGAATTACATGGGTGGACAGGACAAAGAAATCTCTTACTGGTGATAGCGTTGTTCTGTCATTTAAAACACCCAGACTGGTGGAGACAGTATTGAATAGAACTAGGCTTGTTCATGTCACTACTAACTACATCTCAGCTCTCCCATTAGGCTATTTCTATCAACCAAGTACATTAGGGGCCTTCAATCGCACAAACCCCACACGTACCTTGTTCCCATTGACGAACCAACTGTACGATGTCCCAACCTTTAACAGGTTCCAGGGATTAGCAAACCTTGATGGGATAGACTGAATCTATGAGGAGAATGGAGGGATAGCGAGAGGAGCTCTGATGTGAAATATGAGGGGAGCGCTGGCTTGGAATATGACGAGGGCACCGATGGAAGACTAGAAAGTGTGACTACTCTTACTAACTTGGGAGAGAGAGCTAGCACTCAGGAACCATGTAGCCCAAATACCTCACTAAATGCTGTCTTTTTCCACCATTAAACAGATTTCTCTGCTGATAAAATACCAACTGATAGTGCAGGGAATTGTACTGACTCATCCTCTGACAACATCAGCTTTTTGTTCTGGAACGTGGCAGGTCTCAGAAACAAAATTAACAACCCAGAATGGGTAGATTTTATCAAGGTTCTTACTCCTAACTTTATCTGTCTCCAAGAGACTTGGCTTGTGGAACCTTACACAAGAATGGGTTTAGAACTTATTACGTTTCTGTCGTTTCATCTTCACATGGTAGATCAAAAGGGGGTCTATGTATCTAACAACATATCATCTGTAAGAATAATAAAAGAATCAGCTAACCCCTACTACCAAGTATTTGTGGCTCAGGCCTGGCCAGATTAGCCCTGTTAATTCTGTATAACAATGCACTAAACTCTGAGAGTATAGCAAAATGGAATACGCTGGATGAGTTTCTGGAACACTTAGAACACAGTAGTAGTAAGAAGCTTTTTAATCTGTGTGGTGGGGATTTTAATATTCAGTTAGTAATTCGCACTCTGATAAAATATGTGGTATGAACAATGTAGATGAAGTGAGTCAGACTCATTTTAATCAAAAGCGGTTTGGAGATAAACTTAATGAATTTATCCGCAAGTTTGACTTATCATTTTCAAATGAAATCTCATCTCCATATGCCCCGGTTAGGTGCAATTTTAATGGGAGGATCTCTAATACTGTTATTGATTATGTTTTATCTTCAAACAATTTCACCACCTATCTTTTTAACTTTCACACTCACTCTACTCCTTTAAGCGATCACCTTCCACAGACTGTACAAATTTCATCTACGACATTAATTAGAAAACAGTACGACCAGCGTCTGACCTAGCCAGGATAGCTGGTGTTAGCCACACTTCATGGCTACTCCTTGCGGTGGCAACAGATCATACCGGAAGTACTTTCAAGACAATTAATCTGCAACACAGGGGAAGCTTTTGAGATTTGCTTAGAGGACACCTCACAGCCAAAAGAGATCATTAATGCTTTTTTAAGAATTACCAGGATGCAGATCTCTTGCCTTTTTCTGCACCTCTATTGCTTCTTTCTGCACTGCTCTTGCCTCTTTGTGAACATGTTCCCTCTTACTGCACCCCTTTTGACTGTTTCTGCAACTCTCTTGCTTGTTTCTGTATCTCACATGCTTCTTTCTCCACCCCTCTTCCCTCTTTCTGCACCCCTCTTCCTTCTTTCTGTATCTCTCTTGCCGCTATCTGTACTCCTGTTTCCTCTTTGTGCACCTTTCCTGCCTGCTTCTGCACCTCCCTTGCCTTTTTCTGCACTTCTCTTCCTTCTTTCTGTATCCCTCCTGCCTCTTTCTGCATCCCTCCTGCCTCTTTGTGCACCTCTCCTATCTCTTTCAGTACCCCTGTTGCCTCTTTTTGCACTTCTGTTGCTTCTTTCTGCACTTCTCTTGCCTCTTTCTGTACCCCTCTTGCCTGTTTCAGCACCTCTGTTGCTTCTTTCTGCACTTCTCTTGTTTCTTTCTGTAACCTTCTTCTTCTTTCAGTACCCCCTTTGCCTCTTTGTGCACCTCTCCTGCCTATTTCTGTACCTCTTGCTTTTTTGCAGTTCTCTTGCCTCTTTCTGTACCTCTTTTGCTTCTTCATGCTCCTTTTGCCTCATTCTGTATCCCTCTTCCCTCTTTCTGTACCTCTCTTGCCTCTGTCTGCACACCTGTTCCATCTTTCTACACCCCTTTTTCTTGTTTATGTAACTCTCTTGCCTCTTTCTGCATAGCTCTTGGTTCTTTCTGTACCTCTGTTGCTTCTTTAAGCAATTCTCTTGCCTCTTTCTGTACTTCCCTTGCATTTTTCTGTACCTCTCGCGTCTGTCTGCACCTCTGTTGCCTCTTTCTGAATCTCACTTGCTTCTTTCTGCACCCCTCTTGTCTCTTTCTGCACCCCTCTTCTTTCTTTCTGCATCTCTCTTGCCTCTTTCTGCATCCCTGTTCTCTCTTTGTGCAACTTTCCTGCCTCTTTCTGTATCCCTCTTGCCTCTTTGTGCACCTCTCCCACCTTTTTCTGGACCCCTCCTACCTCCTGTTGCACCTCTGTTGGTTCTTTCTGCACTGCTCTTTCTTCTTTCTGAACCGCTTTTGCAAATTTCTGCATCCCTCTTACCTCTTTATGCACCCCTGTTCTCTCATTCTGCACCTTTCTTGCCTATTTCGGCACTTCTGTTGCTTCTTTCTGCACTTCTCTTTCTTCTTTCTGCACCCCTCTTGCCTCTTTCTGCACCTCTGCTGTTCTTTTCTGAATTGTTCTTGCTTCTTTCTGTACCTCTGTTGCCTCTTTCTGTATCCCTCTTCCCTCTTTCTGTACCTCTCTTTCCTCTGTCTGCACAGCTGTTCCCTCTTTTGCAACCCTTTTGCCTGTTTCAGCAACTCTCCTGCCTCTTTCTGCACTTCTCTTGCTTATTTCTGCACCCTACTCCTCTTTCTCTGCAGATCTCTTGCCTCTTTCTGTATCTCTCTTGCCTCTTTCTGCACACCTCTTGGTCCATTCTGCGCTGCTTTTGCCTATATGTGCACCCCTCTTACCTCTTTAAGCACCTCTGTTGCTTCTTTCTGCACTTCTCTTGAATCTTTCTGTACCCTTCTTCCTCTTTTTGTATCCCTTTTGCCACTTTGCACACCTCGCTTGCCTCTTTGTGCACCTCTTTTGTTTCTTTCTGTACTTTTCTTGCCTCTTTCTCTATCCCTCTTGCCTCTTTCTGAACCTCTGTTGTTTCTTTCTGCATTGGTTTTGCTTCTTTCTGTATCTCTCTTGCTTTTTTATGCAAATCTCTTACCTCGTTCTGCACATCTGTTGCCTCTTTCTGCACTTCTTTTGCTTCTACCCTGTTGTACACAAATTTACAGAGTATGCTGTTTGAAACACAGGTATTCAAGTATCTGTATGTTTATTTTTATGTAACATGTCACTAGTTAAAATCAGAGACACACGCATGCATACCTTCACAAACTTGGTCAGGATTACAATAGTGATATGGTTAGGATTGCTGTTTTATTTTTGGTAGGCCTAACATTCTGAGCAGTAGATGAATAATGAACCTTCAAGAGAAAAGTGAGGTTTAATACATCTTGAGATACGGATTAGTGATTAGGCTACTTTGTATGAGTTGGTTGGAAGGTACAGTCAAACTAGGCCTCTCTCTGCACCTCTGGTGGTTCGTTTTGCACATCTCTTGCTTTGTTCTGTACCTTTCTTCTTCTTTCTGGTCTTCTGTTGCCTCTTTCTGCATTTATGTTGCCTTTTTATACACCTATATTCCTCTTTCTGCACCTCTCCTGCTTCTTTCTACACTTATCTTGCTTTATTTTGCACTTTTCTTGCTTCTTTCTGAACCTCTCTTGCAAATTGATGTATCCTTCTTACCACTGTATGCACTCCTGTTATCTCTTTCTGCACCTTTCTTGCCTGTTGATGTACCTCTCTTGCCTCTTTCGGCACCTCTGTTGTTTCTTTCTGCAGTTCACTGGTCTCTTTCTGCATCTCTGTTAGTTCTTTCTGCACTGCTCTTGCTTCTTTCTGCACCTCTGAAACACATTTCTTTGCCCCTCTTCCCTCTATCTGTACCTCTCTTGCCTCTGTCTGCACAGCTGTTCCCTCTTTCTGCAACCCTTTTGCCTGTTTCAGCAACTCTCCTGCCTCTTTCTGTACTTCTCTTGCTTCTTTCTGCACCCTACTCCTCTTTCTCTGCAGATCTAGTGCCTCTTTCTGTACCTCTCTTGCCTCTTTCTGCACACCTCTTGGTCCATTCTGCACTGCTTTTGCCTCTTTCAGAACCCCTCTTGCCTGTTTCTATACCTCTCTTGCCTCCTTCAGCACCTCTGTAGCTTCTTTCTGCACTTCTATTTCCTCTTTCTGCACCCCTCTTGCCTCTTTCAGCACCTCTGTTGCTTCTTTCTGCACTTCTCCTGATACTTTCTGTACCCTTCTTCTTCTTTCTGTATCTCTTTTGCCTCTTTGTGCACCTCTTTTGCTTCTTTCTGTGATTTTCTTGCCTCTTTCTGTATCCCTCTTGCCTCTTTCTGTACCTCTGTTGTTTCTTTCTGCATTGCTCTTGCTTCTTTCTGCACCTCTGTTGCAAATTTCTGTATCCCTCTTACCTCTTTCTGTATCCCTCTTCCTGCTTTCTGCACCTCTCTTGGCTTTGTCTGCACAGCTGTTCCCTCTTTCTGCGCCCTTTTTGCCTGTTTCTGCAACTCTGCCGCCTCTTTCTGCACTTCTCCTGCTTCTTTCTGCACACTTCTTCCCTTTTTCTGCATATCTCTTGCCTCTTTATGTACATCTTTTGCCTCTCTCTGCACACCTCTTCATTCTTTCTGCACTGCTCTTGCCTCTTTCTGCACCCCACTTGCCTCTTACTGCACCTCTTTTTCTTCTTCCTGTTCTTCTCTCTCCTCTTTCTGCACCCCTCTTGTATCTTTCTTCACATTAGTTGCTTCTTTCTGCACTGATCTTGCTTCTTTCTTCACCTCTCTTGCCTCTTTCTGCACCACTTCCCTCTTTCCCTTTTTCTGTAATTCTCTTGCCTTTGTCTGCACCCCTGTTCCATCTTTCTGTACTTCTTTTGCCTCTTTCTGCACCGCTGTTGATTATATCTGCACCCCACTTGCTTCATTCTGCACTTCTCCTGTTTCTTGATGTACCCCTCTTGCCTCTTTCTGCACTTCTCTTTCTTCTTCCTGCACCCCTCTTGTCTCTTTCTGCACCTCTGTTGTTTCTTTCTGCATTGGTTTTGCTTCTTTCTGTATCTCTCCTGCTTTTTTTAGGCACATCTCTTGCCTTGTTCTGCACATCTGTTGCCTCTTTCTGCACTTCTCTTGCTTGTACCCTGTTGTGCACAAATTTACAGAGTATGCTGTTTGAAACACAGGTATTCAAGTATTTGTATGTTTATTTTTATGTAACATGTCACTAGGTAAAAGCAGAGACACACGCTTGCATACCTTCACAAACTTGGTCAGGATTACAACAGTGATATGCTTAGGATTGCTGTTTTATATTTGTTTGGCCTAACATTCTGAGCAGTCGATGAATATTGAACCTTCAAGAGAAAAGTGAGGTTTAATACATCTTAAGATACGGATTAGTGATTAGGCTACTTTGTATGAGTCGATTGTAAGGTATAGTCAAACTAGGCCTCTTTCTGCACCTCTGGTGGTTCTTTTTACACATCTCCTACTTCTTTCTGAACCTTTCTTCCTCTTTCTGGTCTTCTGTTGCCTCTTTCTGCATTTATGTTGCCTTTTTGTGCACCTATCTTCCTCTTTCTGCACATCTCCTGCTTATATCTACACTTCTCTGTCTTTATTCTGCACTTTCCTTGCTTCTTTCTGAACCTCTCTTGCAAATTTATGTATTCTTACCACTTTATGCACCTCTGTTATCTCTTTCTGCACCTTTCTTGCCTGTTTATGTACCTCTCTTGCCTCTTTCGGCACCTCTGTTGCTTCTTTCTGCATTTCATTGGCATCTTTCTGCATCTCTGTTGGTTCTTTCTGCACTGCTCTTGCTTCTTTCTGCACCTCTGATGCAAATTTCTTTGCCCCTCTTCCCTCAATCTGTACCTCTCTTGCCTCTGTCTGCACACCTGTTCCCTCTTTCTGCTTCCCCTTTCCCTGTTTCTGCAACTCTCTTGTCTCATTCTGCAATTCTCTTGCTTCCTTCTCAGCTAATTTGCCTCTATCTGCACTTCCCTTGCTTCTTTCTGCACCCTTCTTCCCCGTTTCTGTAGATCTCTTGCCTCTTTCTGTACCTCTCTTGCCTCTTTCTACACATCTCTTGGTTCTTTCTGTATCTCTGTTGCTTCTTTCAGCAATTCTCTTTCCTCATCTGCACTTCTCTTGCTTGTTTCTGTACCTCTCTTACGTCTTTCTGTACCTCTGTTGTCTCTTTCTGAATCTCACTTGATTCTTTCTCCATCCCTCTTGCCTCTTTCTGCACCCCTCTTCTCTTCATTCTCTCTGCATCTCTCTTGCCTCTTTCTGCACCACTGTTCCTTCTTTGTGCACCTTTCCTGCCTGTTTCTACACCTCTACTGCCTCTTTCTGCACTTTTCTTCCTTCTTTCTATACCCCTCCTGCCTATTTCTGTACCCCTCTTGCCTTTTTCTGCACCTCTCGTACCTTTTCTGCACTCCGCTTGCCTCTTTTTGCACCTCTGTTGCTTCTTACTGCACTGCTCTTGCTTCTTTCTGTACCTCTTTTGCAAATTTCTGTATCCCTCTTACCTCTTTTTGCACCCCTGTTCTCTCTTTCTGCACTGCTTTTGCTGGTTCCTGCACCTCTCTTGCCTCCTTCGGCACCTCTGTTGCTTCTTTCTGCAGTTCATTGGCATCTTTCTGCATCTCTGTTGGTTCTTTCTGCACTGCTCTTGCTTCTTTCTGCACCTCTGATGCAAATTTCTTTGCCCCTCTTCCCTCTATCTGTACCTCTCTTGCCTCTGTCTGCACACCTGTTCCCTCTTTCTGCTTCCCCTTTCCCTGTTTCTGCAACTCTCTTGTCTCATTCTGCAGTTCTCTTGCTTTCTTCTCAGCTAATTTGCCTCTATCTGCACTTCCCATGCTTCTTTCTGCACCCTTCTTCCCCTTTTCTGTAGATCTCTTGCCTCTTTCTGTACCTCTCTTGCCTCTTTCTACACATCTCTTGGTTCTTTCTGTATCTCTGTTGCTTCTTTCAGCAATTCTCTTTCCTCATCTGCACTTCTCTTGCTTGTTTCTGTACCTCTCTTACGTCTTTCTGTACCTCTGTTGTCTCTTTCTGAATCTCAATTGATTCTTTCTCCATCCCTCTTGCCTCTTTCTGCACCCCTCTTCTCTTCCTTCTCTCTGCATCTCTCTTGCCTCTTTCTGCACCACTGTTCCTTCTTTGTGCACCTTTCCTGCCTGTTTCTACACCTCTCCTGCCTCTTTCTGCACTTCTCTTCCTTCTTTCTATACCCCTCCTGCCTATTTCTGTACCCCTCTTGCCTTTTTCTGCACCTCTCGTACCTTTTCTGCACTCCGCTTGCCTCTTTTTGCACCTCTGTTGCTTCTTACTGCACTGCTCTTGCTTCTTTCTGTACCTCTTTTGCAAATTTCTGAATCCCTCTTACCTCTTTTTGCACCCCTGTTCTCTCTTTCTGCACTGCTTTTGCTGGTTCCTGCACCTCTCTTGCCTCCTTCGGCACCTCTGTTGCTTCTCTCACCACTTCACTTGATTCTTTCTGTACCATTCCTCCTCTTTCTCTACCCCTTTTGCTTCTTTGTGCACCTCTCTTGCCTCTTTGTGCACCTCTTTTGTAAACCTGGGCAATAAACTCTGCTCCGCTAGTGGAGTTTGCGGAGGTTTGTTAACTACGCATTCCATTAAGAACACGGAATTCAGGCAAAAAATCTGTTCCTCCACGTAGCGGAGTCAGCTCCTAACTCCACCCACAAATGCTTTGATAAATCAACTTTACATGCTAAAAAGCATATAACCAATTCACAAAAGTGAACTTTGAAAATGAAAAATATCAGGCAATGAGAAAGTTGATGATTTTGGGGTCCCCCCTAACCAAGCAGATGCCTTGAACACACAGAGCATATCAGGCTGTACGATTCAGTGGTGGTCCCATCCTCATAGGACCACCCCAAGCACAGGTATAGGCAAAAATACAACCCCAACCAAAGGCCCTGCAAAGCATTATGGGACAAGATTTGCAGTGAGCTAGTTTCTCGCCTCGGTGCCTACTCTAACCAGGGATCACACTCGGCAACTCTGGGCATTAAGCTTGCCTCATCTCTACAACGGCCCCCCACAGACGCCGGGGATGCCTGGTTTCACCTTGGAGATACCCAAAAGGGACCATCTCACAGGGAAAGCCAGGACGGGTTCCCCAGCGGTCTTCAGCGCCGGGACGCTTACGGGCAGCTGTGCGCTTTACAAGTCCAACACATTTACAAGTCCAACACATTTACAGGGAGTATGTTAAAGCTAAAGAGACTCTCCTCAAGTTGTTACACAAATGGCACAGAGAGGGCCTGATTTCCACGGAAGAATTCAAATTTATGAACAATGGATTCCCTGTCCTCCCTGTGTTTTACCTAATCCCCAAGGTCCATAAATGTATTAGTCCAATCAATGCCAGGAAGACCAATTATCTCGGCGATTAGAAGCATTAGCGAACAAGTCGGACAATATATTGATTTCTTTTTGCAGGACATGGTAAAAAGTCTGCCGAGCTTTGTTAAAGACACCAGTGATTTCCTGCAAAAAATTGGGGATTTGGAATGGAATAGTGACATGTTATTGATAACTCTGGATGTAGAGTCTCTCTATACCAGCATATCACATACATGTGGTCTCAAAGCGATTGAACATTTCCTAAGCAAAGGAGCGGTCGAATATTATGTACACAATAAGGTGATTATCAGCCTAATTGAATGGTGTTTATATAATAACTTCTTTTAGTTTGGTAAAGATGTGTGGAGACAATTAAGGGGCGTAGCGATGGGATCCTTTTTCTTCCCCAGCTTCGCGTGTTTACACGTAGGCTGGTGGGAGGAACAGGTCCTTAACATCCAACGCTCAGCATGGGTCAATGAAAAGGTTGGTAAATATTTACGTTACATTGATGACTTTTTCATTCTTTGGCAAGGGGATGAGGAGGAAGCAGCAACATTTCTACAAGATATTAATAAGAATTCCCTCAACCTCTATTTCACTTCTCATATGAGTAAACATGAGATCGAGTTTTTAGATGTGAAAATATATGTCAAGAATGCTAGATTAGAAACAACTCTCTTCAGGAAACCCACGACTGGAAATACAACATTACACGCCACCAGTCTGCATCCCAAACATAATATAAGCAGCATTCCCTACGGTGAGATCTTACGACTCAAACGAATATGCAGCTCCACTTGTGAGTTCGATAAGTGTTTACAGGAAATGAATGCTGGCTGAAGGCACGGGTCTACTCAGAAGTGATGTTGCATCAAGCGTTAATTAAAGCTAACACACGCTCTAGAGAAAGTCTTTTCCAGTCGAACCCTTCTAGCATCAATGATTTAGACAGCAATGTGATGCCTACTGTCAAGACTAATGACTGCCCCAGATTAATTACGGCATTTAGTAATGAGGAAAATAAAATCAGGACCATTGTTAAAAAGAACTGGTCTATATTGTTAACAGATTCAATATTAGGTTCCCAATTACCAGACATGCCGTTGGTCACTTTTTGAAGAGCCAAGAATATGGGGTCTGTATTAGATAAAAGCAGCCCAGAAATGAGACAAAAAAGCATGTGGCTGCAACCAGCATCAGGGTTCCGTAAATGTTCAACCTGTAGGGCTTGCAAATTCGGAATCAATAAAACCCACTACCAGACTCCCTTTGGTTCTAGTGACATTCTGATTGCAGGCAGCTTTAATTGTAAAACAGAATTCGCTGTGTATGTCCTCCTGACGTGCACCTGTGGCCTGCATTATATAGGCAGCACAAAACTACAGGTGCACGTCAGGATTTTACAGCATCTCAGAGCCATCCTGCATAGTGACCCTGCCTATCCGGTAGCACGTCATTTTAAGAATAAATACAATAATGACGTTGCCTGCCTTTCCTATTATGTGGTAGGGTTTATTCCGAAATTACGCAGAGGTGGCAATAGAGAACAAAAATTAAGGCAACTTGAGACAACCATGATTCTAGAATTTGACAGCAAATGGCCAAATGGTCTTAACAATACGGAGGATATGTACAACTTCCTTTAATACTGTCCCGGTGGTTGCCTCAATATAGGGTGTGTTTGTTGGTTAGTTTCTCTTTGCATCCTTAGCCCCGTATACTAACTGTATTAAGTCTTGTTTTTACAGGTAGTCAGGTTCCCTGTTACCTAGAATATATAGAATGGGTTTGCCTTGACATGGTGTACATTTCCACCTTGCACCATCAGTATCTCCTTAGGTAGTCAGGTTCCCTGTTGCCTAATATATGCTTCATTGTGTCCTCAGCCTCCTGTAAATATTATGAAATCTTGTCCTCTCTTTTATCTTTCATATAGGGTGCGCACTATTTTTAAATATGACGAATTATGATTTTTAAGAAATGTGATATTTATGAATTTTTAAACAATGAATTTAGGCAATGACCGATTTCTTATTGTTATTCATATTTATACAAATTTAGATGCAAATCTATTTATCATACAGTATGCACTTTATGCTATATAGTTTGCACTGAATTGTTGCACAGCTTTTTTGCACATCAGGTAGAGGTGTTACTGAAAAATTCACAAAAAATATTTTTGCTATAATATTTATGCACTTTATCGTTTTTAAGATCCTCCCTGTAATACTGTCTGTGCTACAAGATGGAGTTATCAACGATGTATAGTTTGTATAGAATGGTGTTTAGGTAGTAGGATTTTGTAGAGATGTCTTTATTAGAATGTTTATATGTTGCTAGGTAACATAGAATGTGATCATTAGAAAGGCTGTGTACAGTACAGAGTGAAGCTGGTGGATAGAGGAGCTGGAGTTTCCTATGCCTTATCTTCAATAAAAGACTTATATCCATAAATCTACAATTTCCTACTTTTATCTTTACATTGGTTAATGTAGTATTAGAGAGGCATAAATTCTTCTGCAGAGTACAAAAGATAGACGAAGACATATTATCTTATATAGCAGCTTTGAGGGGGTTATCTTTAACCTGTCAATTTGAACAACTTGCGGATTCATTGATACGTGACCAAATAGTTAGATGTACAAATAATAAGAGAGTCCGTGAAAAGTTATTAATTAAGGATTCTACGTTAGAGGAGGCAATTCAAATTGCGAAAGGTTTGGAGCACACTGATATTTGGATCAAGGAAATGGATAAGTGTACTATTCCTATGGTAAACAAAGACTCTGGATCAAAAATCGTGTCATCTAAGGATTCAGAGATACAGGCAGACATTAGTGAGACTAAGATAACTAAACCTTATACTAAGCCGATCTATAATAAGATCATTGATAGAACTAATGAATCTTCCCAATACAAACCATCTGTGGCTTTTGGGTCGCGACCTGTTAAGTGTTATCGTTGTGGTGCACCGGGCCATATTGCCTCTAGCAGTAAGTGCATGGGAAGGAATACTATTTGTAGGACATGTGATAGAAAAGGACATTTTGCTAAAGTCTGTAGGACCAAGATGCCTTTCGTACACGAAATTGATGATTCTTGTGAAAATGTTCACGAGTTTATTCCTTCTATAGATGTTGTTACTTCTCTAACTGATGTTTGCACTGTTAAACCTGATTCTAACACCTGTAATTCTACTATCAAGATAGAAAGTACAAGCAAGTTAGAAAAGCCGCATTATGTCATCAATCTAGATTCTAAGGGAGTAAAATTGTTGATTGATTCTGGCAGTCTATACACTCTTCTATCTAAAGAAATGTACCTCAAAACATGGGGAGAGTTAATTAGTGGAAAAGATTGGGATGCTCCTCACATCAAAGCAGTGGGTTATGGTGGCAAAAACCATAGATATATTGGGTTTGAAATGGATGGTGATTGAATTCGAATGCAAGAAAGTTTATGGGCGTGTTTATTTGACAAGCAAGGGTCAAATTTATTAGGGTGGCGACATCAAAAAGATTTAGGGATTGTCTTAAATCCTAATGCTAGTGAACCAGTTCAATCTGTAATTGTAAATAACATTGATGATTATCATTCCTTGATAATGAGTAAATACGCTGATGTTTTTTCTGAAGATTTGGGAAAACTCAAAGATTTTTCCCATAAGATCATTCTTAAAAATAATGCCACTCCCATCGTTCATAAGGTTAGATCAGTGCCTCATTTAATGAGGGGTCCCTTGCAAGAAGAGCTTAATAAGTTGTTAAAATTGGGTATTATTGAGCCAATTGAGGCTTCTGAGTGGTTGGCACCCATTGTGGTCGCGCCAAAGGATGGTGGAAAGAAGATTCGTTTATGTATTGATCTCCGCGATTTAAACAAGAACATATGGGTAGATCGCCAACCCCTACCCAATATATCAGAAATGCTCACTGCAATGGGTGGGGGGAGTATGTTTAGTGTAATAGATATGTCGGCAGCGTATCATCAGAATGACCTTGATGAGAAATCTAGACACCTGACATCGTTTGTAACCCCGTTAGGTGCATTCCGTTACTGTCGAATGCCATTTCGCCTACCATCAGCCTCAGCAGTTTTTCAAAGAGTCATGCAAAAAGTGTTCAAGGTTTGAAAGATGTGCTTTGTTTTCAAGACGATGTACTTATTGTAGGAAGGGATTATGAACATCATGATATTGTGATGGAAAATGTTCTATGTCGCATGCGACAAAATGGTTTAACAATCAAGAAGGAAAAATGTCAATTAAGAACAGATGTAGTATGTTATTTGGGTCATGAAATTTCTAAGCATGGAATTAGACCGAAAACAAACATTGTTGTGGCTATTAAAGATGCACCTACACCTAAAAACAAAGAACAACTTAAAAGCTTCTTAGGATTGGCAGAGTACTGTTCGAAATTTGTGAAGGGGTTTACGAACATTGTTGAACCTCTGCGATTATTAATGAAAGTGGGGGTAGAATTTGTTTGGAGTGATATTTGTGAAAGAGCATTCAATGAAGTGAAGGAACGAATTTTATCTGCTCCTTGTCTAGGACATTTTGATGTTAAGGCGAAAACGTATGTCACAACAGATGCTAGTGCTGTGGGGATAGGGGCCGTGTTGTCTCAGGTGAAGGATGGAGAAGAGAAGGTAATTGGATTTGCGTCCAGGAGATTACAGAATGCAGAAACATCATACTCTGTGATAGAAAAAGAAGCTCTAGCGTGCTGTTGGGGGATAAAACCCTTCAAATATTTTGTTTGGGGCATTCCTTTTAAGCTTCGAACCGATCACAAACCCCTTGTGCACTTATTTAAAGGAGGGAAAGGATTGGAAGGGAGTGTAACTCACGGTGGATTCTTTCTGTATTGGAATATAATTTTGAAATTGAATACTTGAAAGGATTAAAAAACATTGTGGCTGATTGCTTATCAAGGATGCCTATTAAAAGGAGTGAAGAGGAGGAAATTGAAGAGGACTTGATATGTTATACTGAAGAACAATCTTTTGATAAGGAAGAATGGGATGCAGCAATGTTGGATGATGTTGTATTAAAGGAGGTCATTCGAGGAGTGTCTAATGGTTGGAGTGGTGATTCTAGTCATGATTTGTCTTTCAAGGGTTACAAGAATGTGGAAGAAGAGTTGAGTGTAAGAGAAGGAAAGTTATGGAGAAGGGGTAAACTGGTACCACCTCAAGGTCTTAAAGCTAAGATAATCAATATTGCGCACAAGGGTCATATGGGAAGGAATATGACTAAAAGACGTATACGTCAGTCATTTTGGTGGCCAAAAATGGATAATGATGTTGAGAATACGGTCAAGGATTGTTATGCTTGTGCTGCTAGCGACAAAACCAAGGTTGTTCGTCAACCACCTCTTTCTTGTGTTGAATTTCCTGATCATCCTTGGGAAAGAGTAGCAATAGACTTCTTCGGCCCCATTTCAAGGTTAGGGTCAAAATGTAAATTTGTAATGATTTTGGTGGATTACCATTCATAGGGCCAGATGTAGGAAGGCCTTTCCCGGTCGGTAACGGCCGAAAATCAGTATTTTCGGCCATTACCGACCGGTATTTAGCTTTCGGGATGTAGGAGACCGAAAATCATCCGAATCGGTAAATTTACCGATTCGGTAAAGTTACTGAATCGGTAACATACCGAATCGGAAATATTACCGAATCGGTAAATTTACAGAATCGCAAAGGTTTGCAAATCGGTAAAATTAACGATTCGGTAATATTTACCGAATCGGTAAATTACCGAATCGGTAAATAAGAAGTGGTAAAAATGGATATTGAGATGTAGGGAAGCTCTGAAATACCGAATTTGCTTGAAATTCGGTATTTAAGAGTCAGTATTTACCATAGGATGGAATCAGGTGGTAAACAGGTGCAACCTATAAAAATGGACCCAAAATGCAATTCTTCTTGCACAATGGCGGCATTTTATGTTATTGCAAGACGGCTAAGGCTACAGGAGGAAGGGGAGAGGGAATGGCAGAGAGAGGAGCAGGTCTACAGACAGAGGATAACCCTGTTCATGCTCACAGAGGCAGAGATACTCCAGAGGTACAGGTTGGCCCCAGACACCATCACGGAACTCATCAGGGACCTTCACCCACTGTTGGAACATACTACCCCAAGGGCACCCGCCATTCCTCCCCACGTGCAGGTGCTGTGCAGCCTACACCTGCTTGCGTCTGGGAGTTACCAGAGTGTGGTTGCTGCGGTAGGTGGGGTGACCCAGAGCAGCCTATCAAGGTTTTTCCACAAGTTCCTTGACGCAATGTTACAGAGGATGGAGCATTACATATCATTTCCTGCAACCCATGCTGAACTGGTCCAAACAAAATCAGACTTCTACCAGATGGCACGTTTCCCCACTATCATTGGCTGCATTGATGGCACGCACAATCCCATTTGTCCCCCTTCTGCCACCGAATATATATACAGGAATAGGAAGTCCACCCACACCATCAATATGCAGGTAATCTGCAATGCAAAGTTCGCCATTACTGACCTTGTGGCAAAATTCCCTGGGAGTACCCATGACTCCTATATATTTCAAAACAGTGGCATCTATGCACGGCTGACTGCAGGTGAATTTGGTGAAAGATACCTCCTAGGTAAGACACAGTGTGCGACCCCTAGAACACCTATTGCAGTAAGCAGTACATGTATGCATGTGATTAAATCATACCCATTTCCTTTTAGGAGACAGTGCATATGCCCTCCGCTCCTTCATACTCACCCCCTACCTCAACCCCTCAACACCCAGCCAAAGGAGATATAACCGGGCACACAAGAGCACACGCAATGTTGTTGAGAGAACATTTGGCATCTGGAAAAGCAGGTTCAGATGCTTGCACAAGAGCGGAGGTGCAAGGCAGTATACCCCCATCACCTGCTGTAAGATCATTGCTGCCTGTGCCATGTTGCACAATCTTGCTGTGAAGAGGGGGACTGAGGTGGAGTTGTCAGACTATGAGGATCATGACGACGACATTGCTGTGCCTGAAACACAACCTGTTGGAGTGTCAACACCAAGTGATGGCAGATACAGACGTGAGGAAATCACACGCAACTATTTCTGAGTAAGTGATGACACTGAAACCTAAATTGAAAGCACATGCTTTAGTTTTATTTAGTATGTTTCCAGGTATGTTAAAGAACAAAAGTGCAACAGTAAGCATTTCACAGCAATGCTCACAGTGAGCAAACACACACACACAGGTGTTGAATCCACCCACCATAGTTGTATATTGTCACTAGGCAGGTTTAAATGGCACAAATGTGCAACTTAAATTTTTTGATCTATGATTATAATGTCCAATGGCAGTAGGCCATATTATCAACTGTTTATTTTCGGCCACGCTTTGCACTAGCAGGTGTTTGTGGCTCAACCTGTTCACTGGGCGTTTGGCCTGTAGCCTCACCCTGTCGCCTGCTGCTCCTCCTTGTCTCTACGACATGGGGGCTTGCCGTGCTGCTCCTACTAGTGCTACCTTCAGTGTCCGGCACGTCAATGGCAGCAGTTTGTGCACTTTGGGCATTGAGTAGAGCCTCCAGCGCACCGGTCATTCCGGCTATGCCCCTTGTGAGCTGATTGCTGTTATGAGTCAGGACTTCCTGACTATTCATGCTACGTCTGCATAGCAGGGATGTGGCTGTTGCCAGGCGGTGTATAGATTTCTCAGTTCTCTCTGCACGCTGCTTCTCCCTGCGCCTTGAAGTAATTTCAGAGTCCAGTTTTGTGCACAGTTGCTGCATGGATTGTGACATGTCCTGTATGCCTGTTGCCATGCTCTTGTTCACTTCCACCAGTTCCCTGATGCCCTTGCCAATTTCTTGCATGTTGATGTTGAGGTTTCTCATTTGTCTTTGACAGGCCATGATGCCCTTGCCCTGCATCCTCTGAATCCTGACCATGGATCCCTCCAGGCCTTGGAAGACACTGGACCCCTCCCCACGTGCACCTACACTCCTTCCTTGTACTGTGCGCCGTCTAGTGGTTCTTGGTACAGGCTGTGTGCTGGGCTGCAGTGTGACAGAGATGGCAGCTTCAGCCAAGTTGTGTGACTCTTCACCCACCATTTCACCAGCAGCTGTCTCCATTTCCAGCAGTGGGGAAACAACATGCCTCCTGCTAGGGTGTGCAGCAGGTGTTTCTACCTCAAAGGATGCTGGCATTTCGGACGATGAAAGCAATAGTGGGGACTGTGTTGGTATTGGGGAGGCCTGCATTTCTTCACTGACGTCAGGTTCTTGGGAAGGTGCCTACCCACTCGGAACACCTGTGTCCTGTGATGCACTGGGACCTGGCTCATGACTGTCATCCCTCTCGGGTGCCGTGCCTTCTGCCTCCTCAGACTGCCTTCTGGATATGTGACCTGTGGACATATGAGCACATATCAGCTAGGTGCAAATGTCTCACAGCCACTACAATTAAACATATGTAATAGCACTTAGTACATGCTGCCTGCCCTTCATTATGTCTGCATTCATTTAAATAACTTGGTGGTTACAGTGCTGTGTGACATGCTCTTTCATTAACTGACTACGTGTACCATGATGCATTGCTACAGTTTGGCACAGACACCCTGGGACTGGGGTAACTTAGCTGCAAGGGGTGAGGGATGGATGAGGGTGTGAGGGGGATTGCTGTGCATGCATCCTACCTTTTTAGTTGCAGCTTTTGCCGAGCTGTCCACTTCTCCTAGTCCATGGACACTTTCAGGCTCCAGGGTTGTGGCTACCATCTCCTCCAGGTCGGTGAGGGGGGGGGGGGGGTGCAGTGTTCTTTCCACCACCTGTTTGGGAGGCCTGTTTGTGGTGGTCAGCCGATATCTTTGTTGTGAGGCTCCTTAGGTCATAGAACCTCTTTTTTAAATCTTCAGTGACTCTGGTGGTCACTCCCACTGCATTTACTTTCTCCAGGATTTCCAGCCAAATCTTCCTTTTTGCTGATTCTGGCACAGTAAGGGACTGCTTACCAAAAAGTCTGTGGTGAACCTTAACCACCTCCTCAACAAGGACCCGTAGCTCCATGCTGCTGAATTTGAGCTTTCTTTTCCTTTCAGCCTGCTCTGTGTCCTTACTGCTTGCCATGTTTTAATTTGAAAAGAGCACAAACTCTGTCTGCTGCTGCTCCCAGTCTCTCTGCTCCAACTGTCTCTCCAGAACCTTCTAATTACTTGCAGCTGCCTGTGTAGCCACTTCCTGGTAGGAAGGGGGAGGGTGGTTGCACCTGATTGGCTGTTGTGTTAAGTTTCACTTTTGCTTGCTGTCCGATTCGGTATTTACCGAATCGGTATTTACCGATTCGGTATTTCCAATGCATTCCTATGGGCCAAAAAGCCCATAGGAATGCATTGGGAATACCGAATTCGGTATTTCCAATGCATTCCTATGGGCCAAAAGGCCCATAGGAATGCATTGGGAATACCGAATCGGTAAATACCGATTCGGTAAATACCGATTCGGTAATTTCCGATTGTCCGATACCGAAGTTTAACGAATCGGTAAAAAATACCGATTTTTTCCCTACATCTCATTTACCGATTTTTGAATACCGAATTGGTAAAATTCGGTATTTAAGAATCGGTAAAATCAGATTACCTACATCTAGCCCTAAGTGGTTTGTTGTGGAAACAACTGACAGTATTGTATCAGAGAAAGTAATAACATTTTTGGAGAAAGTCTTTATGAATGAGGGAATTCCCAAGATTCTAGTGTCTGATAATGGTCCTCAGCTAGTTTCTAGGGCTATGCAAGATTTTCGTCATAGCAAAGGTGTGAGACATGAAAAAGTTGCCATGTTCAGACCTCAAGCGAATGGTTTAGTGGAGAGAATTAATCGGTTAATAATGGATAATATTCAACTTTCCTTGTGTAATGGGTTGTCATGGTCAGATGAGTTGAAAAAACTAATATGGTCATATAGAGTGACCCCACATTCTGTGACTGGTGTGTCACCCTTTGTATCACTTAAAGGAAGGGAGCCAGGGCTTAAAGAAATACCTGGATGGTTAAAAGACAAGGAATGTGTGTGGGTTGACCGGGACAGAATTAGTAGAAATGTTAGGTGTCAGCAATTAGCTGCTGCCTCTCGGTATAATCTAATGAGAATTGTCAGGGTTCCTACTATCAAGGTGGGTGACTGGGTTGTGGTGAAACGGGGTGGTGTTGTTGTCAAGGGAGATAGTAAATTCTCTAAACCTTTTCAAGTCAAAGATGTGAAGAAAAGTGTGTTAGTCTTGAGTGATGGTTCCATTTGGAGTTATGGAAGCATTTCTAAATGTTCTTCATCTTCATAGTTGCCATGCGTTTGATTATTTTGATTTATGGATACATGTAAAGTGCTATTTATATCATATAGTAAGTATAAGAGTTATTTAAATAAGTATATGAGTTATTTAATGTTTTAATTACCATTTTGTTGTGGGAAGATGTGTAGAGATGTCTTTATTAGAATGTTTATATGTTGCTAGGTAACATAGAATGTGATCATTAGAAAGGCTGTGTACAGTACAGAGTGAAGCTGGTGGATAGAGGAGCTGGAATTTCCTATGCCTTATCTTCTATAAAAGACTTATATCCATAAATCTACAATTTCCTGCTTTCATCTTTACAGATTTATCCTGGCGTATACTGTTTTAACCCCATTAAGCTTTGTTATATTGCTTTTACACCTGAAGTAGGATCACATATAATTTATAGGCATTGATGCCGCAACATTGTTATAAACACACGTGTGATTTCCATCAATAAGGGGCTCATCATAAACGCATTTATGCACTTTAGATTGAAAAACAGCTCCATTTGCAGATTTGTCGACTACATCGGACAGTAACTTCTCTATGTCTATGCTCATGTGATTGAGCAGGAAGTTTGTACCAGGGGGGCGTGTATTAGGTTCACTGCATAAAAACCCTAAATAATACTCTGCATGTGATCAACGGCCCATGAGCCCGAAACGCGTCATTGCTGTTGTTGTTAACTTGTGCCAGTAAAAGACATCTGTGGCCAGATTCTGTGGTCCGTCTCCTGTTTTGCTTCGCCGGTCCATGTGATTGGAGGTGGCTTTGGGAGTGTTTTCCTGCATATACATATATATATAGGTATATATGGATTCAAGTGGCTGCCAAACAACTGACGGACACGGACCAGTTAAGTGCTGAATTATTTATTTACGCAGAGTATATCGCATGACGTTTCCGCTCCGTAGAGCCTTGCTCACATGACAACGTCCATAATTCAAAAGCTCATTTTTAAAGTGCAGATGACCAATCAAATTAACACCACGTGATTTCGAATAAACATGGAAGAAAGATTCACTTTTTGCCAACATTTAGCCGTAAAATACAAACTAATAAAATAGCATTGGATTTAAAGCACTCATAATTAGTGTTTATAATATCGGTAAAATACCTAAACCACATTCTATGGATATTATATATACTGGGCTGTTAAAAATGGCTACATAATTTGAACACATGAGTCTACTTTTTTTGCTAAAGCATTCGTATTATGCCTAATTATACAATATTCATGTTATTCTGACACCAATAGTTCACAACGACTTTTATAAGTATAACCTATTCATCGAAGACTGTCGCACTGTAAGATCAAACGCATAATGTGCAAAAGCCGCTATTGAATTCAGATATGCAATGTAAACAAACAAAAAACCACAAATTGATATTGTGGTTATTTAAATAAAGTGCAAGTGCAGATGTTGATGTGCAAAATCGCAATTAGTGCAAAGTCGCCACTAGAACAGGTTACCTGTATGTGCAAAAATCGCAAATCGGAAACAAACAATATATATCTTGCGGATCCATATATAGGTCCCCACTTGTAATTAAACAATGGAGACCTAGCATAGCAGTGCAAAAGTCTATAGGTTCCATCAGCTATATATCAAATATAAACATAATAGATGTTCGCAGAGTGCTTAGATCCCTGCTCTTCCAGATCCTCTCACAAACTGGAAAAAGATAGGGTACATATAATATGTATAGCTATACCATGAATTTTTCATACTTCCATGTAACAATAGTGAAGTAAATGAAATTAATTGTCAAAACGAGTGTCCTGATATTAAAATGTGATATTAAAACCATATATGTTCTTCAATGATTATACAAGATAATCATTGATAGTTGCAGTTGCACGATAACCTTTAGAAAAAGAATATATATATATATATCAAAATACTGGTTCATCCCTTGACCAATTGTATATATATAGAAAGTTTTTTTGCTGTGTCAGTTCATTTCTAGTACATTGTGTGCAAGTCCAAATGGTTAGATGTCAAAATCACCATACTGTTCTGTCCCCAGCCCGGGCTGTTCGTGTTACATTTCTGAATATGTGAGAATCGTATTGAGTTACTAATTCTAAGATGTAAAAGTGTGTCCACATCTTGAACATCTCTAATAACAATACTGTTCGCCTCCCAACCACAAGAATAGATCAAGACTCCTGCCCACCAATCTAGCTCACCTAGGTCCCTTGTTATTATGGTAGACAAGTGTCCATGTTCTCAGTTATATTGAGGCCCCCTGGTACCTTAGTATCTAACAGTAAAATGTACCGGCTCTCCAGTTTCCGTAGTTTAGCCTCCCTATCACCACCCCGTCTACTGGCTTTGATGGAGTCTATGACAAAATATTTTAAGCTGGTGTTATCGCTGTGATGTTGCTCACGGAAATGCCGCGCCACCGGGTATGTATTGTCCTGATTGGTGATTGCTCTTAAATGTTGGAGTATACGTTTGTGTACCGTTAATTTGGTGCTCCCAACATACCTCAAGGAACAGGGGCATTCTAGAACATATATGGCAAATTCCGTTTTGCATGTCAAGACCTGTGTGCTAGGGTGCTCACACCCACTGAAACCGTCCCTGTATGACTTTTTATTAATCCCGTGTATGTAGGATTTGCAGGTTTTACACCTGAAAAAGCCACTATTGTTGTCCAGCCAGGTCGTTCTCTCCAAAGTTTCAGGGCAAGTATCAACCAGCTGATCTCTGAGGGAGTGTGCCCTGCTAAATGTCAAGGATGCTCTGTTAGGTAAAGTTGGCCCAATTACAGGATCATTAATCACAATAGGCCAATTTTTATTGATTATGTTATAAATGGCATTAGGTTGTTTACTATAACCCGTGATTATTCTGAAGGTCTTATTGTCATTGGTATTGGTTTCCCCTTCCTTAATCATCATATTCTCCATAGGGTTAGTATCCTGCCCATGGTTAGCAAGAAGATCCTGTCTGTTAAGCCCCATTGATCTAACTCGGGCTCCCTCAATTAGTTGTTCAGAATATCCTCGCTGTAGAAATCTTTTTCTACTGGCTAGTTGGGCTGCCTCTAAGTCTATAGGATTGCTGCAAATCCTCCTTATGCACAGAATCTCCCCATAAGGGATGCTGGCAATCAGATGGGACGGATGGGCACTACTAGCATGCAAGATACTGTTGCCTGCCGTGCTTTTGCGGTAGAGCTTGGTCTCTAACTTGCCTTCTTTGACATACACCTCAGTGTCTAAAAAGGTGACAGTTTCCTGACTGAGTGTGGCTGTGAATGCTAGATTTAGGTTATTGATGTTAATATCACTGATGAATTTGGTGGCTTGTATTTCACTGCCTCTCCAGATAACAAACAAGTCATCAATGAATCGAAACCATTAAATTATATTGACTTCAAAGACCTCCTGGTGTGTGGTTTTGAGTACCAGTTCCTCCCAAGCTCCCATGTGCAGGCACGCGAAGCTCGGGGAGAAACTGGCCCCCATTGCCACACCTTGTAATTGCCGGTAAAGGAGGTTATTGTACATAAAAATATTATTAGATAAGCAAAATTCCAACATTTGAAGCAGCATGTTGTTATTGTCACTGAACAGATCAGACCGTCGGGACAGGTAGTGTTTGACAGCTGACAAACCATCCATGTGGTTTATGCTCGTGTAGAGAGCTGTGACATCAAGTGCCATCAGCCTTTCACCCTCTACCCACTTAATATGTTGGATCTTTTGCAAAAAATCCCCAGTGTCCTGTACATAAGAATCCAGTGAGCGTACATAGCCCTGAAGAAAATAATCAATATACATCGATGTACGTTCCAATAGACCTCCCCTGGCAGAAATAATTGGCCTTCCAGGGGGGTTCTCAACATTCTTGTGTACTTTAGGGATGAAATAAATTAAGGGTGTGACCGGATTCTCAATTTTCAGATATTTGTATTCAGTGTCCGAAATCATTCCGCTACTTTTTCATCTCAACAGTTTGCGATGGAATTCACTCTTAATGCTGTTAAGTGCCAAAATGTTTATTCGTTCGTAACACTGCCGATCATTGAGGTGGAAGAACGCCTCCTTATCATAATTGGCTCTGGTCATCAAAACAATGTTTCCCCCCTTGTCACTACCACGAATAACAAACAATGTTCTTATCCTTGGACAGTCGTGAAACAAGTGATATGTAATGTTGTGTCTGTTTGTCATATTTTTTCTTGAGCGAACAGGTGTTTTTATACAGATCTTTAAGTTGTTTAACCGTGTTCTCATGGAAAATATCGATCACGTCGCGTGGCAAAATGGGGTTAAATACAGATGGTGGTTAGAACGGGGTATGACAAGATGTACAATTTCCCTCTTCATCAACCATTCCTATGGTATTGGGTTTGGTTTGGTGTTGATCATATCCCGCCCCTTCCGTGTCCCCTTCCGTGTCCCATAGTTCGACAATGTCCTCTGGGATGGGGGCACGTGAGCTGTCCGTTACTGTTGCCACATTGGATTGATGTGTTGAACCTCTTGCTTTGGGTTTAAGGGCATATAATTTACGCAGTTTAAGCTTTCTAACTGCCTTGTAAAGATCGCATCTGGTGGCAGGAGAGTTGAAATTACAAGGGGGCGCATAGGAGAGTCCCAAATTGAGAGTATTTTGTTCATTGGCTGTGAGGCTAAGGGGAGTCAAGTTGATTATTGTACGATTTTGTTGACCACTCGTTGTTAGTATTTCATTACTCCTTGACCCCTGCCCCTCTTTGGCTTTCAATAATTCCCGCCTCTGAATCGCCGGTGCCGCTTGTAATTTGCCCATTGTCTCTGTAATTTCGTCGAGTACAGGGCCTTAATGTCTGCAATCTTTCTTGGCATAAAAAACTAATTTCTTGCCCAGGTGACGGTTCAGCTTGTGTGCCTGTTCCTGCATTGTTACAACGTTCGGTTTCCGATTCAGTATCAACATCGGAGCTCAATGCTGAGGCAGAAGATTCTGTCTGTTCCTTCTGTCTTCTGCTCTGTTTAAATTTAGATTGTGATTTGGGAGCAGATCCACGCATCGCATCGTAGTTTCTAGAGAATGTAAAGATCTGGCCAAGTACATAATCGTTGCGATCCCGCTGAACCTTATACGCTTTTCTTTCTTGGATTTTTTCTTCTTCTTTTTTTAAACGTACATTCATCTCATTGGTCAGTCGCATTTTTTCATCCTGCTCGTCCATGGTCTCAAGTTGCTCATAGAGGGCTGCTATTTCAATAAGTAATGCTGCCCTATCGATATCTGCATACTTGATCAGAACTAGCACATGATGACGTGATGCTTCAAGATTAATTTCTGCCCACATACGCAAGCCACGTGGTATACGATTCACATCTATGTATCGCTGTAGGGATTTAGACTCCCACCATTTAGCTTGCTCATTTCTGGACTTCTTTTCAAGTAACTTGAATATATCTTTCAACGTGCTGCTGCTACTGCTGGCCCCATCATTAACCCTCCCTCGTATGTTATCAGGGATGGGTGAGCTGTTGGAAAACATAGTAAGTGCTGCTGCCTCCCGATCTCGAACGTTGTCAGCCGACATCTCTGCAAGTATAGATTTATTGTGGGCGTCTTATTCAAACTCAATATATTAATTGTAGTTCGAAGCGCCACTCGCACTTTGCTCTTCCGCCCAGTATTCCGCTTACTTGTTTTACTTTTGTGCCAAACGATTTACCGGGCGTGCTCGCGGTTCTTTGCTTCCTCCGCTCCGTTTCGCCGTCTGTGGACTCAGTAAGGCTGTTTTCGCGGCTACAGGGGGTCAACGCCAATCTCCTTCCGGAGCACAAGGATCCAGGTCACGCCCAGACGAAGTAACGATTCAGGCGTTGTCCGTTTCAGGAAGAGGGTCCCGTGTAATGGCCGTATCAGAACTCACCGGCCACACATATCTTGAATTACCACATCTGGATTCAAGTGGCTGCCAAACAACTCACGGACACGGACCAGTTAAGTGCTGAATTATTTATTTACGCAGAGTATATCGCATGAAGTTTCGGCTCCGTAGAGCCTTGCTCACATGACAAAGTCCATAATTCAAAAGCTCATTTTTAAAGTGCAGATGACCAATCAAATTAACACCACGTGATTTCGAATAAACATGGAAGAAAGATTCCCTTTTTGCCAACATTTAGCCATAAAATACAAACTAATAAAATAGCATTGGATTTAAAGCACTCATAATTAGTGTTTATAATATATCTATGGATGGTGATGCATGTACCGGGAGAGCCCCCGGTAAACAAGTATCCCAAATCCACTTTGTGTCGCGAAATAATGCACTCTCAGGACTCAACGGAATTGCCAGTTCAGATAGTTTATTATGCTTCCACGCTAAACATTTCAGGAGTTACGTCTTGCTCACATGAAATAAGTTATAATTCAGTCACCATTATATACAAACCGACCACATCATAATGGGTTACAATAAACTAATGACTAACAAAACAGAAAACCCTCTGTGTCAAAATAAACGGCCATATTGGAACTTGTTTTTGTCCACTGATTACATGCGTGCTGCATTCGTTAACATAGTTACATTCCATTTGCACTCCCTGTATTGGATGACAATAATTATACATAACATTCTGTTAATAGTACAGAGACAGTGGACAAAACACAACATGATGTAAACACCATCCTGTGTTGTACATTGCAGATCCAGTTAATGTTGAATGGCCATCGAAAAAACAATGATAATCTTTTCAATTGGTTACCTGTTGCCAAGATGTAATAAACTGTCCTCTCTCGGCACCTACGACCATCAAGTGTGGAATGCCAGATATAATGTTAGAAAAAAGTGGTCATGTGACCTGTTCAGAAGCCTGTGTATTAATAAAGACAATTAAAATTGTGTTTGAAAAAAGGGGGGGATAAACGGATCAATTTTCTGCATTACTGCTGTACTTGTAGATGGGCAATGAATCTAAAAGCATACAGAAGGGGCATATTTCTACATATGATACCGCTGCATCCAAACAGCATATCACCGTACCGTGACATATGATAAAAAAGGAGAAGGTACATGTAGCAGACGTTGACATTAACGAACCTGCCTCGCAACCGTTACTATAATTGATAAATACATATACACATTGATATCCCCTTGACGTGGCCCTAATACATAAACAGATCTAACACAGCGGTAGCAAATGTTAACATCTTATAAATCGAAGGTAATATTTTCACTCAATGCAGGGCCTGTGCCTAACAAGAGCTCACATCACATGATACAAAGGAATTGTATTCACACAGTGCAGGGACTGTGCCCATAATTGTACTCAATCCATGGGTTAGTACTGGAGAAAAAACAGAAGACACTGTAATAAATTAAAGAAAAAGAACAAACCACAGGTAAACAGCCTTGACTGACGTGATAGAGCGTCGCCATGTGCCTCTGGAAAAAAGGTTAGGGAACTCGTGAATGTGAAACTACCAAAGTAGTGTGGGCCCCTTCCTTTCCTCCTGTAGTGAAAAAGGGAGAATAATAAATAGATTAAAACCAATGTTACATGAAATACTACACTAATTAAATCCTTATCTTAAAGTTTACATAATCCCTAAGAAGATAGGGAGGAAAACATGAGAGCTAGGAGAAGTTTACGTTTCATACAGATGTATTCTTAATTCTTCATCATGGTTCAACACACCCGGGCATTTGGTCTAGGGATCAATAATGTACATGGATTCCTGTTTACTAAGTTTCAATGCTCTGTTGCCTCCCCTTGGGGGTCTGGGGACATGTTCCATTGCAAAAATAACTTAGTAAGACATTATTAGAAAAATGATGTTGTTGGAATTGGCAAGCTACAGGGAACTGCTGGTTCTGATTGGTGATTGCCTGCATGTCTTCAGCACACGTTTTTTGGCCGGATTGATGGTGCTGCCTATACATTTCAATTTGCATTGGCATTCCAGGCAGTATATGACATATGGGGTATCACATGTGAGGAACAGGATAATGACTTTCATCCTCCCTTCCCCACCTGGGAATTCTTTCCTCATATAGCAGTTTTTTTTCAGGCTTTACCATGCCCGCAAGGAAAGAAACCTTTAAGTCCATGATCTTTCATGGTATTGTAAGTTGCTATGTCGCTGTGTACCAGTCAGTCTCTGAGACCATATCCTTTTCTATGAGTGATACAGGGTTTTTCACTCATGAGTGGACCTATATTCGGATCACTTTTAAGGCTGTCCCAATGTTTGGTAAGAATGCTACTGATGTCACTAGCATTCCTATTATATGTCAATATGATCCTGGTGTTATTCTCCTGTGTCTTCATCTCAGGTTCACTTTCTACTCTAGTCTGCAGAGTATCTGTTCTTTGTATTTGTTCTACTTTTCTCATGGCTTTGTTAAGTACCCAAACTGGGTACCCCCTAGTTTTAAGCCTTTCTACCATGATGGATGATTCTTCTTTGAAGGCTGCTTTTGTACTTCAATTGTGTTTTGCCCTCAACCATTCCCCGAATGGAATGCTCCATTTCAAGGGATCAGGGTGACTGCTGAGGGCATGAAGCAAGATGTTACCTACTGTATCTTTCCAAAAATGTTTTGTTTGCACTGTATTGTCAATAACCTTGACTCTGGTGTCCGAGAATTCTACTGAGGTTCTACTCATGGTACTGGTAAGCGTGATCTTGATATTTAATTTTTTGATAACTTCAGTAGCCTCCATTTCATTGCCTTTTATTGCCCTTCCACACCATTAAGAGGTCATCGATGTGCAACCTGCTCTACCTCTGGAAATTTGGAATTGTCCATGAGGGTCTCCTACTCCCATTTGCCTAAGAACAGGTTCGCAAAACTGGGGGCAAAACAAGTCCCCATCGCAGTACCGGTGATCTGTTTGTACAGAGTTCCGCTCAAAAATGAAGATGTTGTGTGTTAGGCAAGGGTCTGTCATCTTCAGAACCATGATGGTATGTGATTTGAATCTAATATGCCTGGTCTGGAGAAATCATTTGCATGCCTCTATACCATGATCATGTTTGATTATGGTGTAGAGTGAACTCACATCCAGTGTGACGAGTAAGAAATCTTCTTCCCAGTGTGTATATTTCACCTTGCCAAGGAAATCCTTTGAGCCTTGACATGGGACGGGAGATTGATTACATATTCTGTAAGAAAAAATGTACGTACTTTGAGGTATTTTCGGTAACACTACCCTCGGAGGACACTATAGGTCTCCCTAGGGGATTCCTCAAGTCCTTGTGAACCTTCGGTAAAAGGTGCAACACTGGGAGGAAGGGATAATCCCGTCAGAGATAACAATATTCCCAAGTCCAGTATGCCTAGATCTTCCCAATTTTTCACTTTATCCCAAATACTCTCGAAACTGTTGGAATATGTCCCCCTGTTGACCACTACGTAGAAATGACAGTCATTCAGTTGGCATAGAGCTTCTGCAATGTATTTCTCTCTATGCAGAATCACAACATTGCCAACCTTTGAAAGGACAATGTTGCCAATTGAAAGGGTTCAAATTCTATCACCAGTTGGAACTTGACCCGCAGTCCCCGTACATAACCACATTATCCACTCACCTGGGGCTGTTCCGCTACAACTGTCTTAGGTTTCCGGTGTGATCTGTAGTGGAAATATTCCAAGAGATTATACGGAGGGTGATAAGGCCCATAAAGAACTGTCTAAGCTATAGTGACGACATTCTGGTCTTTGGACACACAAATAATGAGCGTTACAATGCACTGAGGGAGGGATGCGGTCAACTAGAGAAAGCTGGACTGATGCTTGTCTCAGAAGGGAATGTGGCCAGACCCAAGCAAAGTCAAAATGCTCCAAAAAACACATCCCCCAGCAGACATTGCAGAAGTGAGGTCATTTTTCGGACAGCCAAGCTATTGTGCTCTCTACATCAACGACTTTGCCACAGTGAGCACCCTGCTTCGAGAACTTTCTTAACAAGGACAGCAATTCTAATGGATAGTGGAATGTGACACAGCTTTTGAGGACATTTGGCAATGGTCACAGCCATGGATCGCTTTGCCTACTACAACACAACCCTATAGACTGAGCTCACTGTAGAAGTCAGCCCGGCAGATCTACGAAACCTTCTCGCCCACCACAAGCATCGACAAGACTTATCAAGGTGCATTGTCGCATGTGCAAGTAGATGCCTGACTGACGCAAAGAAAGCATACTCTTAACCAAAGAAAGAGAGTTTAGCAGTGGTGGAGGTATGTGAGCACTACCACAAGGTTATCTATGGGAAACCATCAAGACAAACCATCAAGTACTGGTCACGATATAGGGCAACACTAATGCAAAAATCCCACCACGCATTGAGAGGTGTGAAATATGTTTGATGGACTACGACTTCAAAATTGTCCATAAACCAGGGAAAGAATACAACCCTTGCAACTACATGTCACAGCACCTTCTCCCTCATGCAGCGCAGATGTTCTCCATGGTGGAAGAGTACCTCATTTTTGAACTGTAACAAAACACACCTGCTTCAATAACGATGGAAGAACCAGTCAAAGAAACAAAGGCTAATGTCATGCTGGAAGTAGTCAAAGGCATTATACAGCGACAGAGGTGAAGGCATGTAAACAACCACAGCCCAGTCAGTACAGGCATCAGGAGATACTTGCATTCAAACAAGTGCAGGAAGAACTGCCAGAACTGGAGCAGGCGATACTTGTTTGAAGCACCAGAATAGTGATAATGTAGACTCAACAGCAGATGGAGAGCCTTGCACATGAGAGTCACAGGGAAATGGTAGCAACAAATAAAATGCTGAAGGAAAAAGTATGGTTCTCAGGCCTTGATCCTGTGGTGGAGGACATGATCATGTACTGTCAGATCATAGGAAGACCATCCAGGCCGGAGCAACTGTGCATGTCTGACCTCCCTGAAGCTGTGTGGTTGACACTGGCCATGGACATTTATGAGCCCTTTTACACAGGCGAATAACTACTTGGTTGAGTGCTCGCTTCCCCATAGTACGTCAAGTATCATCAACATGAGCAGCCGCCACACTACCAATTCTGGATGCCACTCTAATGCTCAAAACAGACAATGGACTAAGGGTGGGTAGCAAACTCTGCTCCGCTGATTTTCCGACTGGATTGTTGAGTTTTGCCACTCTGCACTCCACCTGGAATGGGTAGATCGGTAAAACTTTGCCGCTGCACAGCATGGTGAAGTTTGCCAGCACCCAGTGCACCGCCTAAACCTATTCAATGCTCATGCACTACCTTATATCTGAAATGTGGACGGTTTTCATGCATTCAATTATTCCTCTCATAGATGCATTGTAGATAAAGCAAAGAGTGTGTGTGTGTTTATTTACTGCAGAAAGTATTTTAAATGTTTTTAAGACACACAATGTGAGTCAGATCTGTTGGGTGTGCCAATGCTTATTGTTACAGTGGTATATCATGGTTGGCGTCATGGTTGGCATCAGCCAAGTCACTGCCTTGATACCTAAACTCCAAGCTAGTGGCAAGTGCTGCATCAGCAATTGGAATTGGAGGAGAGAACAGGAGAGAACAGAGGTTGTTCACTGGGTAAAGGCAAGCAGAGCCTGAAGCTCCGTGGCAGGTATACGATTCCTCAGTCACCCAAACCGTAAAAGTATCATTGCCTGAATCATTTTTCATTAGGACTGAGTAGTTAGTGGATCAAATGTGGGTTCTTCAAATGCATGAAATGGCTGAAGTGCTATCCAGCTAGTGAGTGACCATTTCTTTTGGTTCGGAGTCAGACCAGTAGCATTCAGAAACTACAAGCCCCATGGTTGTCTGAGGTTGAGTGTCTGGAGTATATATGTACTACAAGCACACACAGATGTATCTACATGTGACACCACTTCCAGTGGGCAGTAGTGACTAGACGAACCATAGATATCGGAACCCGTGGCGGCCCTGGAAGAGAGTGCAGCAGACTGAGACCCTGGGTACCGGCCTCCGTCCTCCAGCTGCTCCATGTCTTCCTGGGACACGTGGAACCAGTGGATGGTAAACTATCACACTACAGACCCACGGCCTTTGGGAAGGTATCACTGGTCCCTCTGGAGTGCCGGCAGGTAGGCGGACTGTGCTGCCACCCATATTGTTTGTTATCGGCTGTACTAGAAATGTAGTTACACCAGATGTATTTGTGTATTTATGTGTGGCAGATGCCTGTCCTTAAATCTTCTTTCTGGAGTGTAAACATGGGCATCTATATTTGTCTTTAATATATGGCATTGTCTAAAAAAATGTATTACCCCAGCTTTCAAATGCGGCACAATGTTTACTCTTTTCCCCAGCCTTAAAGTTAGACTCAACTCTAGTCCAAAGGGAACTCTGCCCACTCGCTGAACTCTGCAGAGTCACGCAGAGTTTTTTGGCAACACCACGTGCTCCACCCATGCCTACATTGGACCCCCTTTCGCGGGAGACGACTTTTGAAAGTTTATGGCATATCTGGGAGTTCATCGTCAGAGAATAAGGGCCTCTGGCCACAAGCCAATAGCGTGGTGGAACCGTTCATGGGCTAGATCAAAAAGGCAGTACAAAGAGCTATGCTGGTGCAGATTTTAGTGAGCGAAGCCCTATGTCAGGTAGTGAGAGACTATTGAAACACCTCACACAGTTCCATGGAGTGATGCCCATCTGAACTGGTATTGGGTAGAAGAAGCAGGACCAGTCTGCCTCAGCTGGACGAAAAGCCCCTGCCAGAGCACATAGGCATTGCTGTGCATGACAAACAGGCCTAGCAAAAAATGAAAAGACAAGCTGACACCCGACATCTTGCAACACCTTCGGAACTGAAGCCTGGGAATTTGGTCCTTGCCTGCCAACATCAAACACAAATGTCAGATAGCCTTTTCTCTAGCAAACCACTTTGGATAACCAACATCAAGGGGCCAATGATCACAGCAGTGGCAGGAGAATCACTGCATCACCAGGAACAGCTCTCACTTCACAGAATTCAGAGTGGCTGAGGAAGATGATTGTTAGACCTGGTATCATTGGCGTGAGTCTCCCTTCCATTTTTACTGATTGCCTCCTCTGTTTTGATATGTTTTTGCTGATTATATGCTTTGGGCACTGTGCCACTACTATTCAGTGCGACAGTGCCAGTGCTCCCAATGTTAAATGAATGTACTAATTAGTGATTCCATGATTGGGTTATTTGATTTACCTGTCAGCCCCAAGTACAGTGCACCATGTGTGCCCAGGGCTTGTAAATCAAATGCTGCTGTTGGGCTTGCAGCACTGGTGTGCCACCCACAGAAGCAGCTTGTAAAGTGTGTCTCAGGCTTGCCATTGCAAGGCCTGTGTGCAGTCTGTGACTGCCATGTCGACTTGGCAAGTGCACCCACTTGCCAGTCCCTAAACCTTCCCTCTGCTTCATATTAGACACCCCTATGGCAGGCCCAAGGACAGGGTGCATTGTAAGTATAAGGTAGGATATGCTCTGGTGTGTGTAGCATGTCCGAATAGTGAATTACAGCCATTTTCGTTTTTCACTATTGCAAGGCTACCTGTTCTCCATAGGCTAGAATGGGCAGTTAGATTATTAGATTCTTATAATCGTAACTGACTCAGGGAACAAGGTGGAAATTCGAATTTAGTATGCCTGAACTCAGAATGATAAAATACAATTTGTAGTGAAGTTGGTTTTAATATTCTGTGTTTGAAAATACCACTTTTAGAAAGTAGGTATTTTATTGCCTAACTGTCTAGGCCTGCCTCTGCTAGGTTGTGTATTCCTTGTCTGGGTTTGTGAGTGACAGGACTGGGGGATTCCAGGAGACAGGCTGGGGTAGCCCAGTGGTGAATAGAGAGATGTGCATCTAGATGGGAGGGAGGAGTTGCACCTGGGACCTGAATAGGGCTTGGCCTTCCCTCTACAATGCTGGCTCCACCGCCTGCGGTGTGTCTGATTTCTCTGCCCTGCACTGTGAAAGGAGAGAAGGAATCAAGTCAACAAAGTGCTCCAGGGTTGTACCTTCCCTCCCCTGTGCTGGCTCCACCTCCTGTGGGGCGTCTGATGTCTCTGCCCTGCACAGTGAAAGGAAGGGAAGAGTCATGTAAACAAAGTGCTCAGGAACTGGTTTGGACTAGGCAGAGGCCTCTCTGCCTTCAGAGAACAAAGGGATGTGAGGTATAAATAGTGGGACCCAGTCCCAAGAACTTCAGATCACTTCTGGAACAAGAAACCTTTTGCCAAGGAGAAGAACCAAGGAAGCTGCAGGAGTTTGACTGCCCCTCTGCCAGTGGGCTGTTTGCTGGGTGCTGCAGTGGTTTCTTCATTGCCAAGGAAAGGAGAAGGAACTTTTTAAGGACCTTCATCATCTACAGAATATTCTCCAAGGGCTTGAACTGTACTTGCCTCCTGCTGAAGTCTCGAGGGCAAAAGACTTCTTCTGTAGCTCCCCTCTGAATTTGCTTGCTGGGAAATATATATACAGACATTTGTGTGTCGCTGGGAGCCGGAAGTGCGACACATCGAGAGGAAGCGTGTTGCCGCCGCAGCTGAAATCGTCATCATCGCCGGAGAAGCGTGCCTTCGCCGCATCACCGGAGAAGTGTGACGCCAGCGAGAGAGTCGCCATCGCATCACCGGAGAAGCGTGACGCAGAGCCTGTCGCGGCTCCAAAGTACAGAGTTGTCGCAAGGATAACAGGGCGCCAATGCATCGTCATCGTAGCATCATCGCATCGTCGCATCAAGGGCGCCATCTTCTTGCATTGCAACCGGATCATCGCATTGCATCAAGGCGCAATCTTGCGCATCGCAATGGGCCCGCAGGCCAAGAATCCTCGCATCAACCCCACATTGGTAAGGATCACGACACATTCCCTACTCTGCGCAAGCATTGAGGCACGACGTATCATTTTCCCGGGATCATGGAACCGATGCGTCTCCCCTTTTGCAAGCGTTTTGTTTACTTTGCGTTACGCAACCAGGTACTTTGTTGAGAACTTTGCCGCATTTATCATCAACTTGAACTAAGTAACTTTTATCATCTTTAAAACAATCTTAAGTGTATTATTGTGGATTTTTGTTGTTTGTGGTCTTGTATTTAAGCCTATATAAAGAATACTTATTTTTATAAAACCTGTGTTGTGTCTATCTGTAGTGTTTTCACTGTATTACTGTGTACATTCACAAATGCTTAACACACTGCCTCTGAGATAAGCCTGTCTGCTCGTGCCAAGCTACCAAGGGGGTGAGCAGGGGTTATTGAAGAGTATAATACCCTTCTCATGACTTAGAAGTAAGGGTTCCCTATTTGGACAACGGTGCATACCATTGCCAACTAGAGACCCCCAGATCTAACATTGGTGGTCAGCGGTGTGGATTTAGACTTTGCATTTGTGTTTCATATACAGTGATTGGTGTACACTACTAGTGAGTGCAGACCAAACGTGACCACACACTTTTAAAAAAAAATCTTTTTTCTTGGACTGTTAGTTTTTCCTGAAAATTCCCAATTCTTACTACCATGAGTAAACCAGCATCTGTTACATTTAGGTATCTTGAATTTGAGGAAGAGAGGTTGGAAACCTACACTTTGAAGCACCTCAAGCATCTCTGCAAGAAATTGAAAGTTGCTACACCAGGCATGTCTAAAAAGGATGACTACCAGAAGGTGCTGAGGACCTGAGTAGAAGCCAGAAATGCCCCTGATCTTGTGGTGGAGCCAGTTTGGGATGCAGATGGGCCTATTGAGAGGTCAGTGTTTTCAGCCAGGGGAGGGGGACTCTCTCAACCTGGCAGCAGTATCTCTTCCAAAGACCTGTCCCCCAGAGAGTTGAAAGACAGGGAGAGAAATAGGGCACTCAAGCTGGAATTGGCTAAACTTAACATGGAGAGTCAGAGGGAAACAGAGAATAACAGGGTGTCCTTGAAAAGAGAGAGAATGAGAATGGAACATGAGAGGATGTTGAGGGAGTTAGAAATCAAGGCCTAGGCCTTATAAATCAATCCCTCTGGTGGCAGCGCACCATCTGTGCCTTTAGAAGGCAGGGTACATATTCCCAAGGATGTCATCAATGATTTCCACAAAAGTGAAGATATTGGGCAGTGGTTTGCAGCCTATGAGATAGCAATGTTGGCCCACTGGGTCCCTGAGACGGATTGGGGAGCGGGGATGTGGGACCGCTTTTTAACTGAAGGTAGGGATACTTTGTTAGGCCTGCCCAGTGAGAATAGGATGTCTTATGCCCACATGAACGAAGCACTGATGGCAAGGTATGGTGTAACTCCAGAACTCTATAGACAGAGGTTCAGGGATTGTAAGAAGTTGGAGAGAACCACTTGGGTAGAATGTGTGACATTCTTTTGCAGAGCTATGGATGGTTGGGTGAGGGGTAGCAATGACGATAATTTTCAAGCGCCCTATGATTTGATTGCTATGGAACACTTGTCTGCTAATTGTTTTACAGAGCTATGCCAGCACCTTATTGATAGCAAGTTGACTAACCCTAGGAAGCTTGCTGAAGAGGCGGTCAGCCGGGTCAGTACCAGGGTCCACAGGGTCTTGTGGGAGACTCCGCCAAGGGCAGAGTCCCCAGCAGAGGAGTGGGGGGGACAAGGGCAAACAGACGGCGTTCCAGAAAGGGCCCCAAAGTAATTCCCAAGGCAACCAAGGTAAGGGTTCCCAGCCTCCCCCTGAGAAGAAGTCAGGACCCCTGACAGGTAAACCTGTTCATAGAGGGGCCTGTTACCTGCTTTCAGTGTAAGCAGGTGAGACACTGTTGGTATGATCCCCAGTGTCCTCAAAAGGGTCAGTATGTGCCACCCGTGCACCACCCCGTCAGATGGCCAGTGTAGCCCTGGGTGGGGTTGAGATGGGTGCCCAAGGTTGGTGGGGTCCCGCAGAAATGTCCCTTGTCTCATTAGGAGACTTTGAGATGGTCCCTAAAACTCAGCTGCCTGATAACACTAAGAAATACAGGCAGTGGGTGACCATCAATGGCCATAGAGTGGAGGTTCTGAGAGACACCGGAGCCAGTTTGACAGTTGTCAAGTGTCACTTGTTGTCTGAAGAGCAGGTGGTCCCCAATGCATTCTTCCCGGTTGTTGCCACTGACAACACAGAGAGCCATTGCAAAGTGGATCAAGTTCCCTTTGAGCGGGGGGGGGTCTCCGGTACTCTTCAAGTAGCTGTGAGGCCAGCCATGCCTGTTGATTGTCTGTTAGGCAATGATTTGGAAAGCTCCCCTTGGGTTAAGGTGAAAAAGAAGGCTCATTTGGAGATGTTAGGTCTGCCTGTGTGGGCATGTGTGACCACTCGGTCTATGGCAGCTAAGGGTTTTCAGACCCTGGAGCCTGAAAGTATGGCCCAGGGACCTGCCCTAAGAGAAGAGGTAGAGGGCGCAGGAAACCAGCCCCCATTGTTCCCACCGTCCCGGAGGAGGCAGACCTTGAAGGGGATGCCCTGAAACCTACAGGGGAGCAGGTTTCTGAACTGGGGTACCTACCTAAGCTGACCCATTGGCAGCAGGAAGGGCATCCCTCCAGGGAGGAATGTTGTGAAGAGCAGCAGAAGTGCCCTTCTCTTATGGGTTGAGGCAACAGGCCACAACCCAGGCAGCAGGTGATCAGTCTGGATCACATTGGATCTACTGGGAAAATGGTCTCCTGTATAGCGAGCCTAAGGTTGCTGAGCCTGGGTCAGCCCGTGTACTGTTGGTTCCCCAGCGCTTTAGAGCCTTCCTACTGGGTTTGGCTCATGACATTCCTTTAGCTGGTCATCTGGGGCAGAACAAGAACTGAAAAGCTAGTCTCCCACTTGAATTGGCCCCAGATGCGGAAGAGTTCAGATACTCATTGTAGGACCTGTCAAACTTGCCAGGCAAGTGGGAAAAGTGGAAGGAGGCACAAGGCCCCTCTTCAACCTTTCCCTGTAGTCAGTAACCCCTTTGAACGGGTAGGCATTGACATTGTGGGGCCACTGGACCTAAAGACAGCCATGGGCAACAGGTTTATCCTGGTCTTGGTGGACCATGCTACCCAGTACCCGGAAGCCATTCCGCTCAGGACATTGACGGCCCCTGTGGTGGGACGTGCACTGATGGGGATCTTCTCCCTTGTGGGGTTCCTCAGAGAGGTGGTGTCTGACTGAGGTACAAACTTCATTTCTAATTATATGAAGTCTCTGTGGAAGGAGTGTGGTGTTACCTGTAAGTTCACCACTCCTTACCACCAACACCTACTAGGCTGGTTGAGAGATTCAACCGGACCCGAAAAGGCATGATCATGGGTCTTGAAGAACCAATGAGGCGTAAGTGGGACGTCCTCTTGCCATGCCTTCTGTTTGCCTACCGTGAGGTGCCACAAAAGGCCCTAGGGTTTAGCCCCTTTGATCTTTTATATGGACACCTGGTAAGAGGACCTTTGATTCTGGTCAAGGAAGGCTCTGAGCAATCTCCCAGGAAACCTCCCCAGGATGTATATAGTTACATGCTGGCCTTCAGGAACCAGACTCGGCGATTCAGAGATCTCGCTTAGGCGAATCTGGAAGCCAGCCAGGAGGAAATGAAGCGGTGGTACGATCAGAATGCCACTCTGATTGAGCTTCAGCCTCTGCAGAAAGTTTATGTCATGGCCACTGTGGAGCCTTGTGCGTTCCAGGACAGGTGGACTGTTAACCGCCTGAAGCCCCACTTAGAAAGGTCCGAAGTGAGCATGCTCCTAGCGACAGATGATGGAATGGAGGAGGAGACAGAGCCCCTTCCTGACCTCCTGTCTGCAATGGAGCAAGATGGGTCAGTGGATGGTATCAGCCTCTCTGCCACACTGACCCCTGATCAGCAGCAAGATTGTCGCCAACTGTTGGGGCAATCCTCTGATCTATTTTCCTTGGTTCCTGGTGTTACTGAATGGTGCATCCATGATGTGGACACTGGAGACAGTCCTCCTGTGAAGCACAAGGCTTACAGAGTGATTGACAAAGTCAGGGCTTACATTCAGGAGGAAATCTCAAAGATGTTTGCTTTAGGGGTGATTGAGTCCTCAAACAGTCCTTGGACCAGCCCAGTGGTTTTGGTCCCAAATGCTGCCGCGCCTGGTGCCACACCTGAACTCCAGTTCTGTGTGGACTACCGAGGGCTCAATTCAGTCACCAGGACTGACGCACACCCCATTTCCAGAGCTGATGGGCTCATTGATCGGTTAGGGGCTGCACGGTACCTCAGCACATTTGCTTTGACGTCTTGGAACTGGCAGATCGCCTTGACTGATGGGGCCAAAGAGAGGTCAGCATTCTCCACACCAGATGGGCACTACCAATTCCGGGTTATACCCTTTGGGATGAAGAATGCCCCAGCCACCTTTCAGAGGTTGGTCAACCAAGTGTTGGCTGGACTGGAGGATTTCAGTGCTGCCTACCTGGATGACATTGCAGTGTTCATCACCAGTTGGGAAGAGCATCTACAACACCTCTGGGGAGTGTTGATGGCACTGCGCAAGGCAAGCCTCATGATCAAGGCAAATAAGTGCCAGATCGGGCAGGGTTCCGTGGTGTACTTGGATCACCAGGTAGGGAGCAGCCTGGTGGCACCCATGCAACCCAAGATTGATACCATCCTTGCATGGGAACCCGCAAAAACTCAGACATAGGTGAGAACCTTTTTAGGACTCCCGGGGTACTACAGGAGGTTTGGCAAGGGGTATGGCAACATTGTTGCACCTGTGACTGAGCTGACTTCCAGGAAGCAGCTCAAGAAAGTGAACTGGACTGACACCTGTCAGGAGGCTTTTGACGCCCTGAAGACTGCCATGCTCTCCACACCACTGGAGTCAAGCTATCCAGGCTGATGTCAGCTGATAGCCAGATGCTTGATTCCGGTCCAGGAAAGACATGGCTTGGCAGTTCGGGCTGGACTGTTCCCATGAGGCACAGGGTCAAGGCTGATTTGCATATGGCCATGTCTGACCTGGGGTGGTGTGGAGTCCAAAAAAAGATGGATTTAGGCCCAGATCTCTGTACTGGGGTGAGTGTATGACATTGTTCTGCATTCTGTCCATCAATTGTTGTTTTTGCTGAAGACTGCAATGTGCACAGCACCTGTGCTTCAGGCGCCCAACTTCTCAAAGGAATTCATTGTTCAGACAGACGCTTCAGAGCATGGGTTGGGTGCTGTTCTATGACAGGATAATGAAGAGGGCCTAGAATACCTGTAGCCTTTAATAGTAGGAGGTTACTTCCACGGGAACAGAGGTGGAGTACAATTGAGCGTGAGGCATTTGCTGTGGTCTAAGCACTGAAGAAGTTGAGACCATACTTGTTTGGGACTCAATTCCTGGTTCAAACCGACCACAGGCCCCTCAGATGGCTAATGCAGATGAGGGGTGAGAATCCAAAGTTGTTGAGGTGGTCCATTTCCCTACAGGGTATGGACTTTACGGAGGAACACTACCCTGGTACAGAACACGCCAACACTGATGGTCTGTCCAGATTTTTTTTCTGCCTTAGTAAAGAGAACTCCCAAGGGTAAGGGTAGTTCTCTCCACATTTCAGCTGGAGGGGACACATGTTAGACCTGGCATCATTGGCGTGAGTCTCCCTTCCATTTTTACTGATTGTCTCCTCTGTTTTGATATATTTTTGCTGGTTATATGCTTTGGGCACTGTGCCACTGCCATTCAGTGCCACGGTGCCAGTCCTCCCTATGTTAAATTAATGTACTAATTGGTGATTGCATGAGTGGGTTATTTGATTTACCTGTCAGGCCCTAGTACATTACACCATGTGTGCCCAGGGCTTGTCAATCAAATTATGCTGGTGGGCTTGCAGCACTGTTTGTGCCACCCACAGAAGCAGCTTGTAAAGTGTGTTTCAGGCTTGCCATTGCAAGGCCTGTGTGCAGTCTGTGACTGCCATGTTGACTTGGCAAGTGCTCCCACTTGCCAGTTCCTAAACCTTCCCTTTGCTTCATATTAGACACTCCTATGGTAGGCCCAAGGGCAGGGTGCATTGTAAGTATAAGGTAGGACATGCTCTGGTGTGTGTAGCATGTCCTAATAGTGAATTACATCCATTTTCATTTTTCACTATTACAAGACTACCTGTTCTCCATAGGCTAGAATGGGCAGTTAGACTATTAGATTCTTATAACCCTAACTGACTTAGTGAACATGGTGGAAATTTGAATTTAGTATGCCTGAACTCAGAATGATAAAATACATCTTTTAGTAAAGTTGGTTTTAATATTCTGTGTTTGAAAATACCACTTTCAGAAAGTAGGTATTTTCTTGCCTAACTGCCCAGGCCTGCCTCTGCTAGGTTGTGTATTCCTTGTCTGGGTTTGTGAGTGACAGGGCTGGGGGATTCCGGGAGACAGGCTGGGGCAGCCCAGTGGTGAATAGAGAGATGTGCATCTGGATGGGAGGGAGGAGTTGCACCTGGGACCTGCATAGGGCTGGGCCTTCCCTCTACAATGCTGGCTCCACCTCCTGTGGTGTGTCTGATTTCTCTGCCCTGCACTGTGAAAGGAGAGAAGGAATCATGTCAACAGAGTGTTCCAGGGTTGTACCTTCCCTCCCCTGTGCTGGCTCCACCTCCTTTGGGGGGTCTGTAGTCTCTGCCCTGCACAGCGAAAGGAAGGAAGGAGTCATGTAAACAAAGTGCTCAGGAACTGGGTTGGACTAGGCAGAGGCCTCTCTGCCTTCAGAGAACAAATACTTTTGGGGTATAAATATTGAGACCCAGTCCCAAGAACTTTAGATCACTTCTGGAACAAGAAACCTTTTGCCAAAGAGAAGAACCAAGGAGCTGCAGGAGTTTGACTGCCCCTCTGCTAGTGTGCTGTTTGCTGGGTTGGCCTGCAGTGGTCGCCCTATTGCCAAGGAAAGGTGGAGGAACTTTTTAAGGACTTTCATCATCTGCAGAACATTTTCCAAGGGCTTGAACTGTACTTGCCTCCTGCTGAAGTCTCAGGGACAAAAGACTTCATCTCCAGCTCCCCTCTGAATTTCCTTGCTGGGAATTCTATCTACAGACATTTGCGTGTCGCTGGGAGGTGGACGCGCGATGCATCGAGAGGAAGCGTGTGGCCGCACCAGCTGAAATCGTCGTCATCGCCGGAGAAGCGAGCCTTCGCCGCATCTCCCTGGAAGCGTGTGTTCATCGAAGCTGCCTGCCATCGCATCACCGGAGAAGCGTGTCGAAGGGCCTGACGCGGCTCCAACGTACAGAGTTGTTGCAAGGCTGCCAGGGCGCCTAAGCATCATCATCGCAGCGTCATCGCATCATCGCATCAAAGGCGCTGGCTTCTGGCATCCCAACTGGATCATCGCATCGCATAAAGGCGCCATCTTGCACATCGCATCGGGCCCGGCGGCCGAGAATCTACGCATCAACCCCGCACCGGTAAGGAACACAATGCAACCCCTACTTGGCTCAACCACTGAGGCACGACGCATCATTTCCCCCGGTTTGCGAAACCAACGCATCTCCCCTTCTGCGAGCCTTTTGTTTACTTTGCGTTACGCATCCAGTTACTTTGTTGAGAACGTTGCCGCATTGATCATCAATTTGAACTAAGTCACTTTTATTACCTTTAAAGCAATCTTAAGTGTAGTATTGTGGATTTTTGTCGTTTGTGGTCTTGTGTTTAAGTCTATATAAAGAAAACATATTTTTATAAAACCTGTGTTGTGTCCATCTGTTGTGTTTTCACTGTATTACTGTGTATATTCACAAACGCTTAACACGCTGCCGCAGAGATAAGCCTGTCTGCTCGTGCCAAGCTACCAAGGGGGTGAACAGGGGTTATTAAGGGGTGTAATCCCCTTATCCTGACTTAGAAGTAAGGGTCCGTATTTGGACAAAGGTGCATACCATTGCCAGCTAAAGACCCCCCAGATCTAACAATGATGAAGATGGAAGCGCAGGTGTCCACCAGAGATCTCTGAACAACTCAACTGAGGAATCGCAAGAGTCAACTCCTCCACGGGGTGACATGTCTCTCCATGCTGAGGCTGTGGGAGAAGAGATTGGCATTGAGTGGCCCTGTGTAAAGGAGAGCCAGTTCCCCACAAGAATGACTTAGAAGCCCAAATGACTGATTGAGGAGCTATGACACATGACTAGTAGAAGAACTATGCTGCATGACCATGAAAAACAGCTGCTTGTGACAACAGCTGTTGGCTATCTATATCGCTCTCTCTCTCTTTCTCTCTCTCTCTCTCTCTCTCTCTCTCTCTCTCTCTCTCTCTCTCTCTCTCTCGCTCTCAATATATATATATATATATATATATATATATATATGTATATATATATATATATACATATATATGTATATATATGTATATATATATATATATTGCAGCTCCAAGTCTTTCTTAATATCGGAAAGAATTTTTGGCACTCATAAGGGAAGTGTTCACGTTAGTTTATTGCTGTCTGTCTGCTGAGTGTTTTCAATAAACTAACGTGAACACTTCCCTTATGAGTGCCAAAAATTCTTTCCGATATTAAGAAAGACTTGGAGCTGCAGTGTGTAACTTGGTGCGCCACCACGAAGAGGCACCCATCTGTGAGTGACCCGGATTTGGTGCAACAAGGAGCTACAATATATATATATATATATATACATATATATAAATATATGTTTCCTTTTTTTCTTCTCTGTCCCTCTCTTCATTGATGAGGGACGCACTCATATTGTCAACAAAAGGGTGGATGCCATGGAGCAGGACCCTAGGACCCGGGGAGCGGACACAGGACACTGCTTTCAGTCAGGGAAATGAAGGGCAGGAACTGTGGACACAAAGGGTTGGATCTGGGGCTGGGAGAATTGCATAGCAAGAGCTGCAAATAAAGCAACCCCCTTCACTCACCTACCAGCCTCGCAGAGCCATCATTTGGGGACCTGTGTCGTGGGACACTACATCGGGTGCAAAAGAGATTATGGGACTTATGGTCCTGCCCAGAAGCCATCAAAAGTTGCTCCAATACATCCTGTGACACGGTAAGACTAGCAGAATTTCAGGCATTTGACTGGCGCTGGATTTAAAACCCCTCCTCAGAGGTACATCAAGTATTATGGGCTTTGTGGCCCTGCCCGAATGCCAGAAATGTTGTTCCAAAATGTCCAGCACCGTCGGTTGACTAGCAGCATTTTATGCATCTGACTGGTGCTGGATTTCAAGCTCCTCTACTGGGGTGCATTGGGGATTATAGGCCTTGTGGTCCTTCCATATGCCAGCAAAACTTGTTCCAAAATGTCCCTCACCGCAGGCAGACTAGCAGCATTTTATTCACCAGACCGCCGCTGGAGTTCAATCGCCTCCTAAGGGATTATAGGATTCGTAGTCCTGCCCAGATGTCAGTAGAAGTTGCATCAACATGTCCCCAAGTCTTAATTTAAGGAACCATAATAATCATCATAAAAAATATCAGGCGTGTTTTAAATGTTTTAATTTATGTATACATAATACACGTGATAAACAACTTGTGAAACAAGTACCATTTATTAGTGTAAACATAATGTATGTATGAAACTCATGCATGTATCATATAATTAGTTATGAAGCTAGATTGAAGCAGTAATGTTTCCCACATAAGTGTCAGAGGAGAAGTCAGAGAATCCAACACAAATGGTTTAAGCACCAACATAGTTATTGCATTGTTTGTGCTCATGTAACGCATTCCCAGTGGTTTACAATACATTACATTTATAACGGAATGTGCATAATGAAAATGATACAGAACTTTTGTGGGAGTGCACCAATCACTTATTTATTCTAAAGGTGTTCTGAAGAGGAGTCATTGAATGTGATAATATTTAGAGTCAAAAATACGTGTAGGGTCCATACACACACCATTTTACAATAAACAAGTAGACTATGTACTCAAAAAGTTAAGTTAGTGGATATTCATCACATGATCAAATTAGTTACTTATCCGGTTATATTTCACAAATGTACACCAAGGGCCTCATTTACTATATTTTGATACATGACAGTGCAGTAAGCCTCCTTGCTTCGCTACTGTGCGTCAAAATAATAGGGCCGGAATGCACCGTATTTACAAGATACGGCGCATTCCAGTCCTCCTCACCTGTGCCGGTGCACACACAGCAGCCTTATGCCAAGGCAGACACCCTTACGCCTTGGTTCAAGGGTGCCTTTCTGCACCTAAACAATCATCCAACGCAGGGATGATTGGTTATTTGCAGGAAGGGACACCTTCCTACACATAAACAATCATTAATTGTGCTTTGCTCCTTCTATGTGTGCTGCAGAATGCAGCACACACAGAAAGAGAAAAATGAGGAGAAATACAGGTATTTTTTTGCCTCCCTTGGGGAGGCGTAGGATTCTGATGCATTCCCAGGTTTACAACACTTTGTAAATCTGCAAATGTGTCAGGTTCCATGGATGTTCCGTGGAAACATATATAGCACCACCCATGGAACACCCTTTTCATGCAGAGAACAAGGCCATGAAAAGTCAGACAGGGTGACTTTATGTGGTCTTGAAAATATGGGAGGGCACACTGTGCTGCCAGTGCATCTTAACCGCATGCGTGCGGGCGGAATTCCGCCCGTACGCTGGGTTTTTTAAAATCACACTTTACGTGACGAGCTGGGCTCGTCATGAGCGTGCGAGGAGGCTACCTCATGACGAGCCCAGCTCGTCATCAGCGTCGAAGGGGTTAAAAAATGATGCACAGGCGGCACAATGGGCATGTAATGTAAATGTGGTCATCACTATATTTAGGGCCATATTATGAGTCTGGTGGTCTGATCGCCCAAACAGTGCAGATACCACGAGAGAGCACCGCCTGCGTCTTCAGACAGCATCCCCACGGTATGGCTGTGGAAATTTTGCAGCAGTAGTGATTACTTTTCTATATTTATCGATATCTGTGTGAGCATTTCGACTTCATATGTGTTGGATTCACACATATGCATGGAACATGTGGACACTACCATCTACCCATTGCCGTAGTTGGGCCCATATATAGGCAGTCCAGGCAAAGGGTATATGGCACAAAAAGGACTCACCTGTATATCGCCACAAACATCATTGTAATCCTCGGGGTGAAAAAGGCTGCTGTGTTGGTGTGACCTGAGGAAAGGGATCCACCTTGATCACTGACCAAAAGAGCAAGAAAGGCTGAGTACGCATCGCAAATCGTGATAAAGCCTACTAAGAATACGGATGGTGGTGAATCTCCCCAGTACCACCCTATGGCAGCTGCTTTTCCACAACTGCGACCCCAGAGGTCGGCAGTGGGCTGACATTGTGGTGGTTCAGCCGCTGTCTCTTTAAATGCAGTTAGCACAACTCGTAACACGGCAGTCAGACCGCCGAGTTCGCACCGGTCTGACCATGGGTACCATGGTTCACAGAACGCCAAACTCGTAATAAGGTCCTTAGTCTCCATTCACAAAGCCTCAGTTGTAAAAGACAGAAAACAGCTACTATTGGTTTCCTCTGATGTTTTTATTAGATTTTGAAGCATTAGTAAATGCCAGAACTACTTGATTTATATGAGTCGTATGCCTCGATGCATACCTCTAAAGTGCAAAATCTAATCATTCAAAAATTACTTCAGATTGAAAATGTAACTTTTTTCTTTGCAGTGAATACATTTTCCCTGTACTGAAAACCCATCCTCTATAGCTCGTTTGAATATGGAAGTGTTTCTCTCCATGCACTCCCCATTCCATGGTCTGCATTACTCTACATACTATTTTGTATGATACTCTGTAGCACCTATTCCACTTTTTCAATGTTTTCATTCACTCTTTGAAAAAAATGCTTCCTATAAGCATTACACGATTTCAAAATATCTTCTTTTTTATAATTTGTAGGACATAAAATCATCTATATTTGTATTAAACTTCACTCTCCTCAGTGGATTACAGTGTGGGCACAACCCTTCTTCAGAAGGTTACTCTTTAGAATTCTTGTGAAAGAAAATAAATACAACAGCAAACAATCAAAACCCACTTAAGTCAAATATATATCTATATCTATCTATCTATCTATCTATCTATCTATCTATCTATCTATCTATCTATCTATCTATCTATATATATATATATATATATATATATATATATATCTTCCAAAACGTGTCCCAAAATGAGAAACCGCACTCCTCCAGCCGTAAGACACAGTGTTTATTTTTTCAAAGAAACAGCAGTGCAGCTCCGCTTTTCATATTCTCCACAGTCTAATGCATTTTGGAGCATCCATTCTCCTTCTTCAGAGACAACCCGTTCGCACATCAAATTACGGGTTTCCACAATGCTCAACCTTTCAACACCCATTTATGGGCCTCCGGTGTGCCATCTTTCCAGTGCATGCTGGGAATTTTGGGACACGTTTTGGAAGATATGTATATATATATATACTTCTACCAGAATAGACATTTTTCAATTTATACGAAAACTGAAACTACGCAAATTTTTCAACATTAAAGATGGTCTTAATAACATCACGGAGACAACTATGCAATCCACTACTAATGTACTCCAGGCCCGTGATGCAAAAGCATTACTTACCTTGCAACAAATGGGTATTGAGAACAACCAGGTGAATTGCAATCTGTCCACACAACAGGAACTTGTGGAAGCTGACATTGAGCAGTCTGGTGCGGGCATGAGCCCGTTCAAACCCACTTCTTGTTTCATGCCAACTATGCCAAAAGACTCTATCGATTCATTTCATGAGGTAGTCACATCTGATTTGAAAAAACTCTAGGGCATATTACCAAGGGCATTATCGCCGCATTAGCGGGACTTTTTCCCGCTAATGCGGCGATAATTTTATCGCCCTATTACCAAGCTGTGCAGTAGTTCCTGAGAAAATCAAAAGTAAAATCATAGATATATCTCTAGACGAAGTACCGGATGCGTATCCTACCGAGCACAAGCTTTATGCTAATTAGCTGTCAACACTCCAAACCAGGAAGTGTTGGCAGCCATCTTGTGCCTCGGTAAAACTGAGGCACAAGAAAACAGAAAAAGAAATGCGAAAAAACAGGAAAAGGGGGCAGGGTAGAAACACCCTGACCCCCTAAGCCTGCTTAGGGGGTCCCACAAGGACCCCCAAGGCCCCCAATTTATTTATTTTTTTAAATCGCTGGATGCACGTAGGGTATGAGTACCCTGCCGATCCCCCCCAAAAAACGAAGCGCGGCTCCTGCGCTTTAATGTAAATTATCCACCAGGGGCTTTATTCAAATAAAGTGTAGGGGGGCCCAATCCCCCCCACACTGCCCCGGGGACCGCCACCCCGGGGCTTTAATATGAAGTATGCGGGGGGGCTCACGGCCACCCCGCAGCCCAGGGGACCGCCACCCCCGGGGATTCTTTTTAAAATAAAAAAATAAAAATAAGCTGTGTGGGGAGGCTCAAGCCCCCCACATGACCCTGGGACCGCCACCTCACTGGGGCACTACATATTTAAATTTGGGGGTCCGTGACGGACCCCCCAGCCCCGGGGACCACCACCCCCAGGGTTTTTAAATGTTGGGAGGGGGGCTGCGCAATCCCTCTCCTGCAGCCTTATGGTGGCCCTGGGGACCGCCACCCCCAGGGCCGGCTCCTGCAGTATCCAGGGGTGCCCACCCCCGGGACACTGTAGTTTGCTATGGTTTTTTAAAGAGAAAGCAGGTTTGCCGATTGCTTTTCTACATTGGGAGCAGCATGTTAGCTGCTCCCCATGCAGAAAAGCAATGCCGGCTCCCGCAGGATGCGAGGAGCGGCAGGGACTGTGGTAGCTTGAGGACCCCAATGGTCCCGAATGGAGAGGGCCAGGCCCCGAGGGATGGGGTCCTCGGGGCCTGGAATTAGCCACGTGGCCCCCTTCCCGTTAAAAAAATATATATATATTTGGGGATCAGGCCCTGGGGAATGGGGTCCCCAGGGCGCAAAAAGAAGTCCCCCTTCTTAAAAAAAAATACAAAAAAACGGATTGGGGAGGAGGCCACACCCCCTCCCTGCACCACTCTGCAAATGCGCCCCCTGGCGCGTTTGCAGAGGGGGAAGTAATTCCCCTTGAATACTGGGGGTCAATGGGGGCCAAGTAGCCCTCCAGAAACCTCCAGTATGTGCCAGGGGACTGCGTTGCAGGGAGGTGTAATGAGGCCACGCCCCTTTTTACACCTCTCGGCAACGCAGCCCCTTGGCGCATACTGGAGGTTGCTGGTGGGCTAGTTGGCCCCCAGGGACCCCCAGTAATCAAGGGGATTTAGTTCCCACTCTGGAAACGCGCCAGTGGGCTGCGTTGCAGAGAAGTGTAATAAGGCCACGCCCCTTTTTACACCTCTCTGCAACACAGCCCCTTGGCGCATACTGGCGGTTGCTGGTGGGCTAGTTGGCCCCCAGGAACCCCCATTATACAAGGGGACTTAATCCACCAACTTAGAAAGCGCTACAGGCGTGTTTGCATAGTGGTGAAGGTAGGGGCGGGGCTTGAGGTGATATGTGTGCAAACATGCCCTGTGGCGCGTATTAAGTTGGGAAATGAATTCCTCTTCAATCCAGAGGTCCCCTAGGGGCCAACTAGCCCACCAGGTACTTCCAGTAAGCGCCACGGAGCTGCGTTGCAGAGTGTTGTAAAAAGGGGGCATAGCCGCTGAACACCTCTCTGCAACGCAGCTCCCTGGCGCATACTGGAGGTACCTGGTGGCCTAGTTGGCTCACAGGGGACCTCAGGATTGAAGAGGAATTAATTCCCAACTTAAAATGCGCCACAGGGTGTGTTTGCACACATGTCACCTCAGGCCCCGCCCCCTTCCTTCACTATTGAGCAAAATATTCCTCTAAAATCAGCCGAACTACGAAATTCCGATTTACTCACCTGTTATCACAAGAGACGTCAGTGCTTCATCTTTGAGACCAGTACGGACCCTGAAAAGTACATCTAAGCGTACTTACCAGTAACTTGCATTTCCTTTCATAGGAATCTATTGTGTGGTTTTCAACAGAAAAGTTTCTGTCTATTTCTGAAACGTACAAATATTCCTCTAAAATCAGCCGAACTACGAATTCCGATTTACTCACCTCTTATCAGGAGAGGCCTCAGTGCTGCATCTTTCAGCCCACTACTGATCCTGAAAAGTAATTCTAACCGTACTTACAGTAACTTGAATTTCCTTCCATAGGGTAACATTGACTGGTTTCACTTGGAAATTCTTCTAAGTGTGGAGTTTTAGAACTTTAAAAAATTCCTCTAAAATCAGCCGAACTACGAATTCCGATTTACTGGAAGTTTGCACGCATGCTCTCTACAATACAAATATGGAATTGTAGATCAGGTGCTTATCACGCTATCGGATGAGGCTTTCTTGTGGTGTTTCTTTCTCGCTGTTGTATTAGATGATTTTATCCAATGATAGTAGATATTTTTCCAGCATCCCACATGATCAATGATGATAACTATGTCCACTTTGGAGAAAATAACGTCTGGACACTAACCTCTTCTTTCACTACCTACATCTTTTCTCCACAAAGCCTACTTGATCATGTGCACTCTAAATGCCTTTTTTAGATGATGGCTAGTGGGTTTCTGGTCTTTCTGTATCCAACAATATTTCAGGTGCACTAAACATACTCATTCTAGTTCTTTTGTGCATGCAAGTGTCGATAATGTACTTACATGCAAACATACAAGACCAAATGTACTATACCTATTGTTTTATGTTTTCTTTCCCAGCCCTGAAGAGTCGTAGTGAGTTGTTGTCACATGACGAAACACGTGTCGGCTGGTTGTGGAATTAATAAACCTATATCAATCTTCAGAGATGTCATTACAAATGACTTAACGATTATCTCTATACATTGAGCGTTTGTTGTGTGCGAGGGCATTGCTACATTATATTGTTTCGTAGGTTTGGTTCAGACCTATTTTGAACGGTTAGGGGGTCTTATCCATTCGCCCTTCCGAACCACCCTATGTACATAGCTATTAAGACACACTAGACGTCAACACTAGGCAGTGCGCCTGCTCTTTACTGATACTTCAAAAACCCCGCCTGCTATTACGAATTCCGATTTACTCACCTGTTATCAGGAGAGACCTCAGTGCTGCATCAATTCTAACCATACTTACAGTAACTTGAATTTACTTCCGTAGGCTAACATTGACTGGTTTCACTTGGAAATTCTTCTAAGTGTGGAGTTTTGGAACTATAAAAAACTCCTCTAAAATCAGCCGAACTACGAATTCCGATGTACTCACCTGTTATCAGGAGAGACCTCAGTGCTGCATCTTTCAGCCCACTACTGATCATGAAAAGTAATTCTATTTTTTTTTTGTCCTCATATTGCGAAGCTTTATGTGTTTGGAGTTTCAGGTGTCTTCCTCTAGTTTTTATTGCTCTGTTCCGTTTCTGCCCCATGGTCTCTCTTGTCTGGGGAGTGTAGAGGAGTACCCTTAAACCATCACATAATTTAAACTTTGGTTTCGGGACGTGGGGGAGCTAGCTTTTATAGCTACTCGACAAGTACCATACTTGTTCACCAGAAGTTGTTTCGCCGTAATCATAGGACTGATGTTTCTACTCTGTGCTAGGGTTTAGATGTTTTTCAAAACTTTCCCAATACTTAAATCTCTTACAGTTATTTCCTTTTCTGTCTAATTTGTTTATTCTTACTGACGAGTTCATCCACTCTCCATGTGTTGGTGGAAAGGCGCTTACCCATTTTATACAGATTTCCCTTCTTGCGAGTACAATTAATACAAAAAGTAAATTTTCTTGACATTTATTTAGACCCCCTATGTTGACTGTATTCTCTATCCCAAAAAGAGTAAGAGTGGTACTTACAGTTATTTCCCTTTTCATGATGTTATTCAATGTCTTACCAACTCTATTCCAGAATTCCTTTAATGTGGGGCAGCTTCTGAACATATGGATGTCATCTACCTTTTCTTCTCCGCATTTCAGGCATTTCTTTATTCCTGCATTTTTGAATTTGGAGAGTTTTTTCGGGGTAATTCTAACCGTACTTACAGTATCTTGAATTTCCTTGAATAGGATATCATTGCCTGCTATATAAAATATGTATAAAATAAAAAAATATAAAATAAAAAAATATTACAATTTCAATAGTTTTAAAAATATTTTTATAACAGTTTAATACATTTAAAAATTATCATTTACAAAACCTTTGAAATTCACTGAAAAAAACAGGTTTCAGCCACGTTATAGTTAGGAAGTAGCATTTAAAAAACCTTAGAAATGTACTGAAAAAAACATATGTTTCAGCCACGTTATAGTTAGGAATTAGAATTTAAAAAAACCTTAAAAATTCACTGAAAAAACCATAGGTTTCACACATGTTATAGTTAGCTGGAAATGTCACTCATACAAAACCATTGAAATTCCCAAGTTATAGTTAGTTCAGCTAACTATAACTTGCACGCCCGAAATGCACTGCTGATGACGTCACATATTACATCACTCATGACATGGTCAGTGACATCACTCATGACATCACTGATGACATCTCAAATAACATCACTGACGACATCACCCTTGTGAAAGAGTGGCAGACCTCCTCTCACCGTAATATAACCTTTGATACACACATTCAAAAATAGAAACTAATATTTTCAAAAAAATGGAGATACCAATACCAGTTACAACAACCTATTCAGTAATTCCAACATCTACATACACATCCACTCATCACCAACAATTCTATATAGTCACTCATACATGTACTCACTCATCATATGTACTTGTGCACCTATACATCCTGTTACACACCGACACTCATCCATAGAGTTACTCACACATGCAAATAAACTATCAAACATCCATTTACTTGCATGTACAACCATGCACACACCACTACACTTACTTCTACAGAAATGTACATATACTTACTCTCTTAAACAATCACTTATAGAAACACATACTTATTTATACAGGAACTCTTCCAATCTCTCACTCCTATTTATTCACTTATATACATCAATACTCACACATACTAGTTTAAAACATAGGTAGTTACTCACAAAGATACTATTGAGACAGACATTAATTCACTAACACACCCATACACACACTCTTCCACCCATACAGTCCTGCAAACATGCTGTCTTCAAAACACATACAAACAGTGAGTCACTCATTCATGCATCTATGTGGTAAGTAATACCCCCCACCAAAGCATACAGACACTCATGCTAATACTCCAAAAAAAAAACTAATAACCCATATAGACACTCATGTAGCTATTCACCAACCCATGCAGCCACTTATAGAAAAAGTGAGACACTGATACAGACATTTACATATTTAAACATTACTCGCTAATACATGTATTCACTACGATACACTTAATAGGTCAGTTTTGCAATCATTTTTTTTAAAAACATCCATTTAGACACTTATTTACCCATTTATTCTTCCATCAACCTTTAGATATACATATATAAAAAATATTTATTTTTCAGAAAGACACATATTCACTCGATGATGTCATCAGTGATGTCATCAGTGGAGGGTCAACCTTCTCTCTGACTGGAGGAACATGGCGGCAGGCTGACGCCTGCTGCGAAAGCTCCGCTCTTACCTGGAACTACCTGGAAAAGCGCTGTGCGTTACATAAGCCCTCTCATGGCAATTAGAATGGTGAGGCTGCGGGGATTCTTTTTCTTTCTATCTTGTATATCGCGCTTACCAGAATTTTGCTATTTTCCCTGTTTTCGTTTCGAACTACGACTGCCGAGATTCTGCCCGGTGCTCCGTTGAGCACTTGGACCCTGCGGACTGCGGATGAGCCTGCTGACGCCTCGGACACGGCTGGGGCAGGACGGGAGAGACATGAGCAGAGACTTAGGAAGAAACGTCGGACCCAGCGGCTGCAGGAGCCCCGCAAGGCTGTGGAGAAAAATAAGGGCGGCATCAGCTAAGATTTACCCCAGATCCGCTAGCAGTACGGTACATCCTCTAAGCTTTGTAGCAAGATTGGAGCCTCGGCATCCAAGGTCGGTAAGGCGGGGGCAGGAGGGGAGTAATATACTGCGGTCCAACAGCGTTGACTACAGTGGAGGTAGTCTACAGGCCCCTGGAGGTTTATGTGGTGTGAAGCCTAAACGTGGATATTGGAAACTGGGTGATGTGCGATCTACTGTGGGGGTTAATTGGTCTGACTATACAAGGAGTATAGGGATGGACTGTGTAGCTGCGGAATCTCCCCCACTACACTGGAAGATTGTTCCATTAAACGGAAGGCACACAGGGGGGATAAAACGGTCACCCAGGCAAGCAAGCTTGAAACGCAGTGTGGAATTGATAAGGAGGACAGGGGCCAAGAAGGGGAATGGCGCCCAGCAGTTAGGAATAGGTACCTACTACGCTCGTTGCCGAATAAAGATTATTTGGCGGCAGACCAGTTAGTAAGCGTAGTCCCAAACACTCCGCGACAGACGAAGAAGGAGAGGAGGGGGAGGAGCAAGACAAGCGAGGTCAGAAAAGCTAAAGGGGGTCTTAACATTGTAAAAACTACCCCCTCACTGAAGTCCTTCTTCAAGATAATGGAGAAAGTGACGACCCCTAAAACTCCCCCCCCAAGTTGCACTCCTGTAGGCTCTAGTCCACATGAAGCCCCTAAACAGGTGGAGGCGCAGATAGACCCACAGATTCTCCCAGCTACACGTCCCAAGGAACAGGTTAAGCTAACGGATAGGTATGGCCCACTACTATCTGAACCAGAAACAGACCTAGCTACAGGGGTGTGTGATCCGCTACTAAGTCTAGAGGCTGAGCAACAATTAGAGTCTAGCCCTCAGCCCCCCGCGCGCATGTGTGATAACAACAGCAGTGAAAATACAGGGGGAAGCCGCCCGGGGGAGCAACATAGAGGGGTTGAGAGTAATCAGCTTGAGAGTCTTCTTTGTTCTTTATGTGAAGATTTATTTGATAAGTTGCTTCCCAGGTTTGAAATCTCAGAAGGGAACCAGAAGGAAATTACGGAGAAATGTACCAGCTTGGAAAACAAGTTAGATGATATTTGCACCAGAACTGAGGTTTTGAAATGTGAAGTTGCCAACCTCTCTAGGGTTTCTCAAGGTCATTCAAAAATTATCTCTGAGCTTAAAGAACAGAACAGGACTCTGCAATTGGACATGGAGCGATTGGAGATACATGCTAGGAGGAATAACTTAAAATTCTTGAAGATACCGGAAGGGGTAGAAAATGGAGATGTGAAGTCTCTGGTGTGCAAATTGCTTAGAGAGAGGGTCTTAAAAGATAGACCGGATATTGATCTCGAAAGTGAGATTCAGCGGGCACACAGAGATCCGTTCAGACAGCACCCAGATACGAAGGCCCCGAGAAAGATTCTGGTGAACTTTCATACATTTACAGTCAAGGAGTTGATCCTAGGTAGGGCCTTAGTTGACACATCTCTACATATAAACTCTACTAAATATCTCATCCGTTCAGATGTAGGCAAAGTAACCGCCCAAAGACAGAGGGAGTTGGGTTCTCGGATGTCTGACTTCAGAAGCTTGGGAGCGCAGGTGATGATGAGATTCCCCGCAGCGCTAAGAGTGGTTTGGAGAAACAAAACGCATAATTTTACATCCACCCAGGAGGTTGATTCCTTCTTATCTAACATGAGGGAGGCACAGCATTTAGTATCTCACTAAGTACCCCACTAAATTGATGATAGCCTGGTAAACATAATATCAGTGTATATTAGAGCACATAGGAATAAAGGGTGACGCACAGAAATTTTTCAAAAATGGCACAAAAAAAAATATATATATATATAATAAAATAGTATACAACCAGATAAATGAAGAAAAAAAAACCCGTATACGCCAGGGAGATTGGGATTTTGGTCTGCTGGGGTACCATTTAATACAGATAGCGACATAGGCTATGTAAAGTATTCATAATGATTAGAGGTAGAATCCAGGTAGGAGTTAGGGCTTTCAATAGGCGATTAATTTCGCCAAGGTTTATGAGAGGGGGTTCCTCAGGGTGGGAGGCGGGTGGTGGGGGGGTGGGGCAGATAAAGAGAAAAATTATTCCTCATATGGCCAACACTGTAAATAAGATCATGATCATGAAGCAATTCCCTAGAGGTGATTGGGTCGAAATTTCCATGGAGCTCTGCATAAATGGTCTATCTATATGGTGAATGCTATAAATAAAATCAAAATAGTGAGCTGGAATGTTAATGGCTTGAGGGAGGGCAGGAAGCTTAACAGAATTTGTGAATTCTTGAAGAAATCAGGGGCTCACATTTGTCTCTTAGAGGAGACTCATCTTGAGTCACAAGAATGCAAGCTAGCTTTTAGAAAACAAAGCTGGGTCCAGGATCTTCTCTGCTCCCATCAAAGTGGGAGTACTAGGGGAGTGGCGATGATAATCCGAGCAAACAGTAGGATTAGAGTTGAGAAGTACGACACGGACTCCTCAGGTAGATGGTTGACCGCATCTTTAGTGGTGGACAGTTTTCGCATGGCATGTGCAGTATATTATGGCCCTAACCAAGATTGTCCAGAACACTTAGTCAACCTGAAAGCAAGCCTTTCTGATTTGAATGCCCCTGTCATCCTGGGTGGTGACTTTAACTTGGTTTTCGATGTAACCCTAGATCGGACTTCCAGGGCTACTATTACTCCCCCACACAAAACGAAAACCGAGCTTAAAAATATAATGAAAGACTTCAATCTCTTAGACGTTTGGAGGGCCAGAAATGCCAAAAGTAGAGACTATTCTTTTTATAGCCACAGACATAGACACCACTCACGGATTTACTTTTTTCTTATCGATCAAATGTTATTCTCGGTGGTCGATTCCTCCACATATATTCCTGCTCTATTATCGGACCACTCTATGGTTGAGTTAACAATTAAACTTGCACAGGGAGTGCAATTAAGAAGGTGGACCCTTGATAGGTCAGTATTACAAAGAGAGGAAGTAAAAGCTGGCTTAGTAACACAGAGAGATGAGTATTTCAGGTCTAATAGTGGTACTGCCGGTGGTCAAATTGTCTGGGAGGCACTCAAGTCCTTCTTGCGGGGGATATTAACCACTATCACGATCAAGAGAAATAGTGACAGCAGAAAAGTAGACTCTCTCATTAAAATAAAGCAAAAAGAACAGCAGCTGCAACAAGCCTCCCTAGATCAGTGCACCAATCTTGAGACCATACAGCATGAGTTGAACTGTTTAAAAGCAGACTATCAGGCAAATCTTGACAAAATAATCAAAGATAGTTAGGATGCGAGCAGACTGCAAAACTTTTCTTATGGAGAGAAATGTGGGCGTCTCCTTGCATTGAAGGCCAGATCAGACAGGGCCAGAAATCAAATCAGAGGCCTAATCATACATGATACAGGGGCTTTATCTTATGACATTAATCAGATTGCGGAGGAAGCCAAAACCTATATGTCAAGGCTATATGCAGAGAGCGGCGATTTTCCCCCTAGAAGAGCAGAAAATTGGCTACAACAGTTAGAGGTACCGCACCTCACTAAAACAGATAGGGCTTTTCTAAGCTCAGCTATTGAAGAGGGAGAAGTTTATAATAACCACATAAAAAGAATGGCGAAGGGTAAAGCAGCCGGCCCAGACGGGCTCCCTATGGAATTATATCAAATCAGTTCAAAGATAGTAGTCCCTGTCCTTACAACTTTATTTAATAAAATACACCTTACAGGTGAGATAGTTCCACAAACGTGGTCTGAAGCTACAGTTGCCTTAATACTAAAGCCCGGCAAAGACCCTCTGGTCGTTGAGTCCTATAGGCCAATCTTGCTACTGAATACTGATAATAAAATCTTTGCGGGGGTGTTGGCGGCGAGATTGGCTAAAGTTATCAAATCAGTGGTGCACGAGGATCAGAGGGGCTTTATGCCGGGCAGGCAGCTAAATGAACTCACGTTTCAGGCCATCGCTGCTATAGATGTTGCTACCAATGAGAAATTTCCTTTGACTATAGTGGCCATCGACGCCGCAAAGGCTTTTGACCAGGTTAATTGGTCTTATCTATGGGAGGCATTAATTGCATTTGGCATCCCAATAAATTATATATCATCGATTCGTTCATTATACTCAAGCCCTAAGGCTAAAATCCTAGTGAACGGCCTTCTTACGGATTGGGTACAAATATCCCGCGGCACTAGGCAGGGGTGTCCCCTCTCCCCTCTTTTGCTTAATTTGTATATTGAACCTTTTTTTATTCAGTTGAGATCAGACCCTTTGTTCAAACCCTTTAAAATCGCAGATTTAGCATTAAAGATTGCCCTATATGCTGACGATCTTTTAATGTTTACCTCCAATCCTGAAGAGGCTATCCCTCGACTTTTTGACAGAGCAGAAGATTTTGGGTTTATCTCAGGCTACAAAATAAACAAAGAAAAGACCGAGCTTATGCAGTGGAACCAAGAGGAGGAGTTTTTGGGGGTTAAGCCGAGGATGAGATATTTGGGAATCCACTTGGCCCAGGACATTAATCAGATATCCAAAATAAATCTGGATAGAGTATATAAGGAGGTTTGTAGCCTCTTACAACGTTGGTCTGGTCTCCCACTGAATATATTCGGAAGAGTAAACTTAATAAAAATGGTTATCTTACCTAAAATCACCTTCTTGTTCAATTAAATTCCGTTAACTTTCAGCCCGAAAGATATAGCTAAAATACAGGGGAAAATAGGCTCATTCATATGGACTACAAAGTCACCAAGAATATTTTGGAAGAAACTGAGGAGAAAACTAAAATCAGGAGGCATAGCCTTGCCAGATGTACTCATCTATTGCCACTCGTTACAGCTGAAAAACTTCAGGCAATTGGCCGATGAGGTTCATACATCTTCCCTGGGCCGTTTGTTCCAGGCGCTGTTACAAGGCATACCCCAAGGTCATGAATATTTTTTGTTCAAGTACGGGGATCCCACGTTTTACAAGAAAGTGAGGCTAAAGATTTTAGGAGCAGCCATAAAAAACTGGGTGTTTTTTAGAAAAAAGCTGGGAATTCCTTATTATGCTCACCAGGCCCCAATTTGGGATTCCCCGGGGACTCCTGGATGCCTTAAGAACCAACTAGCACATCCCCTGAGATTGGCGGGTATAACACATTGGAGAGATACAAAATGACTCACAGCTCATCGATTGGGAATCACTTTCTAGATTGACTAGAAGAACCCTCACCAGGTTAAAATACTATCAACTTTCGGGCCGGTGGGCCACTAGGCCACGGGCTCTCAGTCCGCTAAATCCAACGTTCGACTCAGTAACCAGAAAGGAGACATGGAAGATGGAGTTATCCTTTTGGTATTGGGCTCTGATGGAGGCAGAGGGAGTGGCAGAACCTGAACTCCAAAAGATATGGTGCGACGATGTTGATTTGGAACACAACAATCTCCAGGACTTGTGGGTGGACTCTTTTACAATGCTGCATGCAGTGGTCAAGTCAGCTCCACTTAAGAGGAATCATCTGTTAACTTTATATAGAGTATACATCTCACCCAAAAAATTAGTCAGAATTACGAACATAGAATATCGTTGCCCTAGGTGCAGACTCCCTTCCGCTGATGACCTACACATGTTTGTAGATTGCCCAATGCTTGAAAATTACTCGTCAAAAATAGGTGAGTTTATCACTGGAGTACTGAACATTCAATGTGTGATAACTGCCAGGATAATCATGTTTGGGTTATTTAAGGAATATCACCTTGATGATATGGCATCCAAATTCATCTTCTATGTGATGCTATTGGCAAAGCGAGAAATTTGCAGGGCCTGGAAGAACGAGAAAGCACCTACTTTCCCAGACTGTTTAAAACATGTTATATATGTAAGCGAGTCTGACATGGCCTGTGAAATCTTGAGTGCTGATAAGATCTGGGCGGCCCTGGTGACATGGCGGAACAGATGAAGGTATTCCGATGATTTCACCTGGGCACTGTCGGGGCTCAACTTCCAATCTACCCAAGGGCCTCTCAGTGAGATAAGATTGGAGTGGGTCGAGCAAACAGTGAAGACTAGAGGGGTTACGTCACTCTCTCTCTCCTAGGGTCTCAAACATCGGAGCCGGAAGAACACAGATATAGGAGAGAGGGGGGATTCCCCATCTAGAACGCCCTGTTTTTATTTGGTATATGAGGAATACAAAAACATTAAAAAAAATCAAAAATCAAAAAAAAAATCAGTGATGTCATTAGTGATGTCATTTGAGATGTCATCAGTGATGTCATTTGAGATGTCATCAGTGATGTCATGTGTGATGTAATATGTGACATCATCAGCAGCACTTTGCAGGCGTGTCAGTTATAGTTAGCTGAACTAAGTATAACGGGGGAATTTCAATGGTTTTGTATGAGTGAAATGTCCAGCTAACAATAACATGTGTGAAACCTATGGTTTTTTCCGTGAATATATATATATTTCCACAAACAGTTTCTGCAAATTGCTCGCTGTACTCCAAATCGAAGGGCGCGTCGTCACGGGATATCTGCAGCAAAATCCTTAACATTCAACACGATCCTTAGACAAGGAAGATGACGCCCTGTGCGATATTTCCAATAGTTTATTTCATCAAACCGCTCTCATTGGACCGTTTCGCCAGATCCTTGCCTTGCTGACCAATGCCGCTAAAGCATTTGCGCCACATTTTTAAACATCACCAAATCAAATGTGAAAGACTACAAGTGCATGAATATAAACAACAGACTTGTAGTTTTCTGCCAAAATACGCACAGACATACTCAACGGTAGACATAGAAAACAGATCTGTAGTCTTATGTCAATTACTCCATAAGTACAATATAACACAATGCACAGAAGTGTTTATATATACCACAATTAATATCAGTGATATTTATACATTCTTCATGCATTTCAACAATTAATCACTGCTACCTTTTAAGATCATAATGGTCAGCATATTAATGAGTCTCATGTTCATTACACAAAAATTGTGGTTCATTACTCTACCGGTGCAATTTCTACCACAATTAGAGTAACCACTGTGTTTATAAAGATCTAATATCTTCAATGATTTATTACGATGTTTTGCCCCAGTGGGCGTTCAAACAAAAGAAATCAAAGCTCCGCATGTGTTTTTTAATCCTGCCCAAGTGGGCTCGTGTGTCTGTTGATAACTGAAAAGTGCTCTTCTTTGTTACGTGTCAGTGCAGGTGATAATTAAAAACATGTTACTTTGAAAAACCTTTTGGATTTGTCTTTTTCATATGCTCATCATAAAGGGTAAGACTTCAACAGCTCCGAAAACTTCATAAATGTGTGTGCAGATCTTGTCCTCGATAAAGGCCAAAGGGACTTTTTGAGTTAAACTCAATTATGGACTTTGACTCAAGTCTCCTCAAAGTCTTTTCTCGATTACCTCCTCTTTCTTGGGAAGGTACTGAATCAACCCCATAATATGTAAGGCCTTTGGCATTCTGATTGTGCTTCTCACCAAAGTGAGGTGCTACGGGATAATTTTTATCCCCATTTTTTAAAGCAAGAAGATGCTGCAGTACTCGTTTGTGTACTTCCAAAACAGTACTTCCCACATATAGTAGTTTACATAAGCATTGCAGAAAATACACTGCATGATCTGTTTTGCATGTGTATTTACCCCTGATCTTCTTTAATTTTGGGTTTAGGTTGGTGTTGGAAGCCTCCATGTTTTTACCAAATTGAAAGTTGAATTTAGTACATTTTAGGAATCCTTGTTTCTTTTTAAGCCATGTTGGGCCACTAGTAGATTTTACATCCTTTAAAATATTGCTCACTAATTTTTGTTTCATATTGGGAGCTCTTCTAAAAGTTGTGTAACTAAGGACATTATGCTTGATTCTCATAGTAATTACAACATAGAATTATGTGAATGGTATAGTAAAGGCTTAATCAGTAAAGAGGAGTTTGAATATCTTAAAATAGATTCACCTGTGATTCCGGTATTATATTTGATACCTAAGATACATAAAAACTCTGAAGATCCCCCTGGTCGTCCAATTATATCTGCAATAGGCAGTGTATTTGAACACACGTCAAAATATGTTGATTCATTTTTGTGCCCGTTTGTCAGATCTCTCCCTTTATATATTCAGGATACGGGGGACTTTCTGAAAAGCATGACACTTTGGTGAGAAGCACAATCAGGATGCCAAAGGCCTTAAATATTATATGGTTGATTCAGTACCTCCCCAAGAAAGAGGAGGTAATCAAGAAAAGAATTTGAGGAGACTTGAGTCAAAGTACATAATTGAGTTTAACTCAAAAAGTCCCTTTGGCATTAATGTAGGAGAAGATCTGCACACACATTTATGAAGTTTTCAGAGCTGTTGAAGTCCTACCCTTTATGATGAGCATATGAAAAAGACAAATCAAAAAAGTTTTTAAAAGTAACATGTTTTTAATTTTCACATTCACTGACACATAACAAAGAAGAGCACTTTTCAGTTATCAACAGACACAAGAGCCACAATTGGGCAGGATTAATAATAACACATGGGGAGCTTTGATTTCTTTTTTTTGAACGCCGACTGGGGCAAAACATCGTAATAAATCATTGAAGATATTAGATCTTTATAAACACAGCGGTTACTCTAATTGTGGTAGAAATTGCACCGGTAGAGTAATGAACCACAATTTTTGTGTAAAGAACATGAGACTCATTATTATGCTGACCATTATGATCTTAAAAGGTAGCAGTGATTAATTGTTGAAATGCATGAAGATTGTATAAATATTACTGATATTAATTGTGGTATATATAAACACTTCTGTGCATTGTGTTATATTGTACTTACGGAGTAATTGACATAAGACTACAGATCTGTTTTCTTTGTCTACCGTTGAGTAGTTCTGTGCGTATTTTGGCAGAAAAATACAAGTCTGTTGTTTATATTCATGCACTTGTAGTCTTTCACATTTGATTTGGTGTTGTTTAAAATATGGCGCAAATGCTCAAGCGGGATTAGTGAGCAAGGCAGGGATCTGCCAAAACGCGTCCAATGAGAGCAATTTGATGAAATAAACTATTGGAAATATCGCACACGGCGTCGTCTTCCTTGTGTAAGGATCGTGTTGAATATATATTCTCGCACTATGCTCGAGCACTTCTTGCCTCTCCAGAACGAGAGTTGCGTCGTCGTAGTAGACTCCTCGGGCTGAGTCTCGGTAATACTCCAAAGAAATGATGATGCCGTTTGCAGTTAAGACGATGCCAATGTTTAATAAGAATTCTTCTCAACTCATGATGCTGTTTGCTAAATGTCGTAATGAATCTACACTGCTTGTCATTCTCTTTACCAGCTTTCTTGTTGGCATCGAAAATAATTTCTTCTCTCTTTCTCTTAGATGCCTTGCTGATTCCATTATCTATCCAGTCTTCTGAGTCTGCTCTGCTCCTGAATCTCCTAGTTAGAATACCAAGTTCTTTTACAGTTTCTTGTGGCACACTGCAGTTGCGCCTGACTCTCAGACTTTCTCCATAAGGAATGCTCTTTTATAAATTAACTGGGTGAAAGCTCTGAGCATGCAGCAGTGTGTTACCAGAGGCAGGCTTTCTATATAGTTTTGTTTCCACTTTCCCATCTTCAATATACACTGTTACGTCAAGAATATTGACGCTCTTGTTACTGATTTCACTCGTAAAGTTGAGATTCAACTAATTATTTTGAATGTTTGCAATAAAGGCTTTTACTTCTGCTTCCGTACCCTTCCATACTAAGAATAGGTCGTCAATGAAACGACTCCAAAGCATTATGTGGTTTTCCCATTCCCTATGGTATTGGACTCTGATCACCTGTTCCTCCTGGGCTGGTGGGAGGATTAAAAGATCATTAATTGTTTTTAAATCACCAATAGTAGAATGGGAAAACACGATGGGAGCACACTGCTAGCCTCTCCTCCGGATCGCCCGTCTGTATTATGGTATATGCAGTACGTCCAACTTGAAGAGTGTCGAAAAAAGTTTGTGTGTGATTCACCAAAGTTGGTGCAAGTAAGTACTTGAAGTTTTCAGCATCTCCAGACACGAAAAATGGCTCGTGTTTCGGGATAGTATCCCTCATCAGTAGAAAAAAGTTCAGGGGTGGATGAGAAGGCCGCCAAACAACCGTCACATTCCTCGATGCCTCTTAGGCGCGCAGGTGCATCTCCAAAAGCTCGTCAGCTTGGGGGCTCAAGGGAGCCCTTTAACAGGAAAACACGATGGAAGCACACTGCTAGCCTCTCCTCCGGATCGCCCATCTGCATTATGGTATATGCAGTACAACCAACTTGAAGAGTGTCGAAAAAAGTTTGTGTGTGATTTACCAAAGTTGGTGCAAGTAAGTACTTCAATTTTCAGAATCTCTACACACGAGACATGGGTCGTGTTTCGGGATAGTATCCCTCATCAGTAGAGAAAAGTTCAGGGGTGGATGAGAAGGCCGCCAAACAACCGTCACAGGCCTCGATGCCTCTTAGGCGCACAGGTGCATCTCCAAAAGCTCGTCAGCTTGGGGGCTCATGGGAGCCCTTTAACAGGAAAACATAATGGGAGCACACTGCTAGCCTCTCCTCCGGATCGCCCCTCTGCATTATGATATATGCAGTATGTCTCGTGTCTAGAGATTCTGAAAATTCAAGTACTTACTTGCACCAACTTTGGTGAATCACACACAAACTTTTTCCGAAACTCTTCAAGTTATACGCACTGCATATACCACAATGCAGAGGGGCGATCCGGAGGAGAGGCTAGCAGTTTGCTCCCATCGTGGTTTTCCTGTTAAAGGGCTCCAGTGAGCCCCTAAGCTGAGGAGCTTTTGGAGATGCACCTGCGCGCCTAAGAGGCATCGAGGTCTGTGACAGTTGTTTGGCGGCCTACTCAACCATCCCAGAACTTTTCTCTACTGATGAGGGATACTATCCCGAAACACGAGCCATGTCTCGTGTCTAGAGATGCTGGAAATTTAAGTACTTACTTGCACCAACTTTGGTGAATCACACATGAACTTTTTCCGAAACTCTTCAAGTTATACGCACTGCATATACCACAATGCAGAGGGGTGATCCGGAGGAGAGGCTAGCAGTGTGCTACCATCGTGGCTTTCCTGTTAAAGTTCTCCCGTGAGCCCCTAAGCTGATGAGCTTTTGGAGATGCACCTGCGCTCCTTAGAGGCATCAAGGCCTGTGACGGTTGTTTGGTGGCCTTCTCAACCACCCCAGAACTTTTCTCTACTGACGAGGGATACTATCCCGAAACACGAGCCATGTCTCGTGTCTAGAGATGCTGGAAATGTAAGTACTTACTTGCACCAACTTTGCTGAATCACACACAAACTTTTTCCGAAACTCTTCAAGTTATACGCACTGCATATACCACAATGCAGAGGGGCGATCCGGAGGAGAGGCTAGCCGTTTGCTCCCATCATGGTTTTCCTGTTAAAGGGCTCCAGTGAGCCCCTAAGCTGAGGAGCTTTTGGAGATGCACCTGCGCGCCTAAGAGGCATCGAGGTCTGTGACGGTTGTTTGGCGGCCTACTCAACCATCCCAGAACTTTTCTCTACTGATGAGGGATACTATCCCAAAACACGAGCCATGTCTCGTGTCTAGAGATGCTGGAAATTTAAGTACTTACTTGCACCAACTTTGCTGAATCACACACAAACTTTTTCCGAAACTCTTCAAGTTATACGCACTGCATATACCACAATGCAGAGGGGCGATCCGGAGGAGAGGCTAGCAGTGTGCTCCCATCGGGGTTTTCCTGTTAAAGGGCTCTCGTGAGCCCCTAAAATAACGAGCTTTTGGAGATGCACCTGCGCGCCTAAGAGGCATCGAGGCCTGTGACGGTTGTTTGGCGGCCTTCTCAACCACCCCAGAACTTTTCTCTACTGATGAGGGATACTATCCCGAAACACGAGCCAAGTCTCGTGTCTAGAGATGCTGGAAATTTAAGTACTTACTTGCACCAACTTTGGTGAATCACACACAAACTTTTTCCGAAACTCTTCAAGTTATACGCACTGCATATATCACAATGCAGAGGGGCGATCTGGAGGAGAGGCTAGCAGTGTTCTCCCATCGTGGTTTCCTGTTTAAGGACTGCCGTCAGCCCCTAAGCTGATGAGCTTTTGGAGATGCACCTGCGCGCCTAAGAGGCATCGAGGCCTGTGATGGTTTTTTGGCGGCCTTCTCAACCACCCCAGAACTTTTCTCTACTGATGAGGAATACTATCCAGAAACACGAGCCATCTCTCGTGTCTAGAGATGCTGGAAATTTAAGTACTTACTTGCACCAACTTTGGTGAATCACACATAAGCTTTTTCCGAAACTCTTCAAGTCATACGCACTGCATATACCACAATGCAGAGGGGCGATCCGGAGGAGAGGCTAGCAGTGTGCTCCCATCGTGGTTTTCCTGTTAAAGGGCTCCCGTGAGCCTCTAAGCTGACAAGCTTTTGGAGATGCACCTGTGCGCCTAAGAGGCATCGAGGCCTGTGATGGTTTTTTGGCGGCCTTCTCAACCACCCCAGAACTTTTCTCTACTGATGAGGAATACTATCCAGAAACACGAGCCATCTCTCGTGTCTAGAGATGCTGGAAATTTAAGTACTTACTTGCACCAACTTTGGTGAATCACACATAAGCTTTTTCCGAAACTCTTCAAGTCATACGCACTGCATATACCACAATGCAGAGGGGCGATCCGGAGGAGAGGCTAGCAGTGTGCTCCCATCGTGGTTTTCCTGTTAAAGGGCTCCCGTGAGCCTCTAAGCTGACAAGCTTTTGGAGATGCACCTGTGCGCCTAAGAGGCATCGAGGCCTGTGACGGTTGTTTGGCAGCCTTCTCAACCACCCCAGAACTTTTCTCTACTGATGAGGGATACTATCCCGAAACACGAGCCATGTCTCGTGTCTAGAGATGCTGGACATTTAAGTACTTACTTGCAACAACTTTGGTGAATCACACACAAACTTTTTCCGAAACTCTTCAAGTTATACGCACTGCATATACCACAATGCAGAGGGGCGATCCGGAGGAGCGGCTAGGAGTGTGCTCCCATCGTGGTTTTCCTGTTAAAGGGCTCCCGTGACCCCTAAGCCAGAGGTCTTCAAACTTTTCTCGGCTGAGCCCCCCCATCTAAAACTTTTTACACGTCAAGCCCCCCCACCATCACCACCACCAGACAAAAAAGTTCTGGAAGCTGGTACTCTGCATCATTGATGGTCCTTCCCTCCTGCGGAGCCCAGGTCATATAGGGCAAATAATTTTAAATAAATTAAGAGTGTTTAGTAAACTGAAGTTTTTTTAGTGCGTGTCCTTATTCTAAAGTTCAAATGAAAAGTCTCCAAGAAAAAATTAGCACAAAAATTTACATTGGTGCTTTATTTTTCACATAAAACACAAAATTTAGGATAGATTAGCAAAAACACTCCCAAAACACAGGTGTGGGGTGTGGCTGTTTTTCTCCACAGAGACAGTCAATGTGTGGATGGAATCTTGCTTCTGCCATCCTTTGGTTGTGCTCCACTTCCAGTCTTGAGCAGTATCTGGAAATGATCACAAAATGTTGTAATATATTTTTTAAAGTTTTATATAGTGCGAACATGACCCAAAGGTATTAGAGTTCTTACAGGAGCATATTTTACATTACACAAGCACACATTCATTTTTGTAAGCACAGGGATATTAAGTGCTTTTACCAGCATCACAGAATTTTGAGCAGACACCAAGAATTGAACCTGGTTCCCCAACTCTACAGTAATCCGCACTGGCTGTTGCGCCACATCCTTACCCCTAAACAAGATATCAGAACAAGCATTTACAATGCAATGGTCTATGCATTGTTAAAGTTATAGCTATTGGCATTGCTCATGACATTATTTTTATTTATGTTTTTGTTTTTAAAACATGTAAATAAATGGCATTGTCATTTACACTGCCAATAGCTTAATCTCTCGCAAATGCGAGACCTATTGCATTTGCACCCACACACAGAGCCACACACACAAAGCCATGTCTCGTGTCTAGAGATGCTGGAAATGTAAGTACTTACTTGCACCAACTTTGGTGAATCACACACAAACTTTTTCCGAAACTCTTCAAGTTATACACACTGCATATACCACAATGACGAGGGGCGATCCGGAGGAGAGGCTAGCAGTGTTCTCCCATCGTGGTTTCCTGTTTAAGGACTGCCGTCAGCCCCTAAGCTGATGAGCTTTTGGAGATGCACCTGCGCGCCTAAGAGGCATCGAGGCCTGTGATGGTTTTTTGGCGGCCTTCTCAACCACCCCAGAACTTTTCTCTACTGATGAGGAATACTATCCAGAAACACGAGCCATCTCTCGTGTCTAGAGATGCTGGAAATTTAAGTACTTACTTGCACCAACTTTGGTGAATCACACACAAACTTTTTCCGAAACTCTTCAAGTTATACGCACTGCATATATCACAATGCAGAGGGGCGATCTGGAGGAGAGGCTAGCAGTGTTCTCCCATCGTGGTTTTCCTGTTTAAGGACTGCCGTCAGCCCCTAAGCTGATGAGCTTTTGGAGATGCACCTGCGCGCCTAAGAGGCATCGAGGCCTGTGATGGTTTTTTGGCGGCCTTCTCAACCACCCCAGAACTTTTCTCTACTGATGAGGAATACTATCCAGAAACACGAGCCATGTCTCGTGTCTAGAGATGCTGGAAATTTAAGTACTTACTTGCACCAACTTTGGTGAATCACACATAAACTTTTTCCGAAACTCTTCAAGTCATACGCACTGCATATACCACAATGCAGAGGGGCGATCCGGAGGAGAGGCTAGCAGTGTGCTCCCATCGTGGTTTTCCTGTTAAAGGGCTCCCGTGAGCCTCTAAGCTGACAAGCTTTTGGAGATGCACCTGCGCGCCTAAGAGGCATCGAGGCCTGTGACGGTTGTTTGGCAGCCTTCTCAACCACCCCAGAACTTTTCTCTACTGATGAGGGATACTATCCCGAAACACGAGCCATGTCTCGTGTCTAGAGATGCTGGAAATTTAAGTACTTACTTGCAACAACTTTGGTGAATCACACACAAACTTTTTCCGAAACTCTTCAAGTTATACGCACTGCATATACCACAATGCAGAGGGGCGATCCGGAGGAGCGGCTAGCAGTGTGCTCCCATCGTGGTTTTCCTGTTAAAGGGCTCCCGTGACCCCTAAGCCAGAGGTCTTCAAACTTTTGTCGGCTGAGCCCCCCCATCTAAAACTTTTTACACGTCAAGCCCCCCCACCATCACCACCACCAGACAAAAAAGTTCTGGAAGCTGGTACTCTGCATCATTGATGGTCCTTCCCTCCTGCGGAGCCCAGGTCATATAGGGCAAATAATTTTAAATAAATTAAGAGTGTTTAGTAAACTGAAGTTTTTTTAGTGCGTGTCCTTATTCTAAAGTTCAAATGAAAAGTCTCCAAGAAAAAATTAGCACAAAAATTTACATTGGTGCTTTATTTTTCACATAAAACACAAAATTTAGGATAGATTAGCAAAAACACTCCCAAAACACAGGTGTGGGGTGTGGCTGTTTTTCTCCACAGAGACAGTCAATGTGTGGATGGAATCTTGCTTCTGCCATCCTTTGGTTGTGCTCCACTTCCAGTCTTGAGCAGTATCTGGAAATGGGAGTGATCACAAAATGTTGTAATATATTTTTTTAAGTTTTATATAGTGCGAACATGACCCAAAGGTATTAGAGTTCTTACAGGAGCATATTTTACATTACACAAGCACACATTCATTTTTGTAAGCACAGGGATATTAAGTGCTTTTACCAGCATCACAGAATTTTGAGCAGACACCAAGAATTGAACCTGGTTCCCCAACTCTACAGTAATCCGCACTGGCTGTTGCGCCACATCCTTACCCCTAAACAAGATATCAGAACAAGCATTTACAATGCAATGGTCTATGCATTGTTAAAGTTATAGCTATTGGCATTGCTCATGACATTATTTTTATTTATGTTTTTGTTTTTAAAACATGTAAATTAATGGCATTGTCATTTACACTGCCAATAGCTTAATCTCTCGCAAATGCGAGACCTATTGCATTTGCACCCACACACAGAGCCACACACACAAAGCCATGTCTCGTGTCTAGAGATGCTGGAAATGTAAGTACTTACTTGCACCAACTTTGGTGAATCACACACAAACTTTTTCCGAAACTCTTCAAGTTATACACACTGCATATACCACAATGACGAGGGGCGATCCGGAGGAGAGGCTAGCAGTGTGCTCCCATCGGGGTTTTCCTGTTCAAGGGCTCTCGTGAGCCCCTAAAATAACGAGCTTTTGGAGATGCACCTGCGCGCCTAAGAGGCATCGAGGCCTGTGACGGTTGTTTGGCGGCCTTCTCAACCACCCCAGAACTTTTCTCTACTGATGAGGGATACTATCCCGAAACACGAGCCAAGTCTCGTGTCTAGAGATGCTGGAAATTTAAGTACTTACTTGCACCAACTTTGGTGAATCACACACAAACTTTTTCCGAAACTCTTCAAGTTATACGCACTGCATACATCACAATGCAGAGGGGCGATCTGGAGGAGAGGCTAGCAGTGTTCTCCCATCGTGGTTTTCCTGTTTAAGGACTGCCGTCAGTCCCTAAGCTGATGAGCTTTTGGAGATGCACCTGCGCGCCTAAGAGGCATCGAGGCCTGTGATGGTTTTTTGGCGGCCTTCTCAACCACCCCAGAACTTTTCTCTACTGATGAGGAATACTATCCAGAAACACGAGCCATGTCTCGTGTCTAGAGATGCTGGAAATTTAAGTACTTACTTGCACCAACTTTGGTGAATCACACATAAACTTTTTCCGAAACTCTTCAAGTCATACGCACTGCATATACCACAATGCAGAGGGGCGATCCGGAGGAGAGGCTAGCAGTGTGCTCCCATCGTGGTTTTCCTGTTAAAGGGCTCCCGTGAGCCTCTAAGCTGACAAGCTTTTGGAGATGCACCTGCGCGCCTAAGAGGCATCGAGGCCTGTGACGGTTGTTTGGCAGCCTTCTCAAACACCCCAGAACTTTTCTCTACTGATGAGGGATACTATCCCGAAACACGAGCCATGTCTCGTGTCTAGAGATGCTGGAAATTTAAGTACTTACTTGCAACATCTTTGGTGAATCACACACAAACTTTTTCCGAAACTCTTCAAGTTATACGCACTGCATATACCACAATGCAGAGGGGCGATCCGGAGGAGCGGCTAGCAGTGTGCTCCCATCGTGGTTTTCCTGTTAAAGGGCTCCCGTGACCCCTAAGCCAGAGGTCTTCAAACTTTTGTCGGCTGAGCCCCCCCATCTAAAACTTTTTACACGTCAAGCCCCCCCACCATCACCACCACCAGACAAAAAAGTTCTGGAAGCTGGTACTCTGCATCATTGATGGTCCTTCCCTCCTGCGGAGCCCAGGTCATATAGGGCAAATAATTTTAAATAAATTAAGAGTGTTTAGTAAACTGAAGTTTTTTAAGTGCGTGTGCTTATTCTAAAGTTCAAATGAAAAGTCTCCAAGAAAAAATTAGCACAAAAATTTACATTGGTGCTTTATTTTTCACATAAAACACAAAATTTAGGATAGATTAGCAAAAACACTCCCAAAACACAGGTGTGGGGTGTGGCTGTTTTTCTCCACAGAGACAGTCAATGTGTGGATGGAATCTTGCTTCTGCCATCCTTTGGTTGTGCTCCACTTCCAGTCTTGAGCAGTATCTGGAAATGGGAGTGATCACAAAATGTTGTAATATATTTTTTTAAGTTTTATATAGTGCGAACATGACCCAAAGGTATTAGAGTTCTTACAGGAGCATATTTTACATTACACAAGCACACATTCATTTTTGTAAGCACAGGGATATTAAGTGCTTTTACCAGCATCACAGAATTTTGAGCAGACACCAAGAATTGAACCTGGTTCCCCAGCTCTACAGTAATCCGCACTGGCTGTTGCGCCACATCCTTACCCCTAAACAAGATATCAGAACAAGCATTTACAATGCAATGGTCTATGCATTGTTAAAGTTATAGCTATTGGCATTGCTCATGACATTATTTTTATTTATGTTTTTGTTTTTAAAACATGTAAATAAATGGCATTGTCATTTACACTGCCAATAGCTTAATCTCTCGCAAATGCGAGACCTATTGCATTTGCACCCACACACAGAGCCACACACACAAAGCCATGTCTCGTGTCTAGAGATGCTGGAAATGTAAGTACTTACTTGCACCAACTTTGGTGAATCACACACAAACTTTTTCCGAAACTCTTCAAGTTATACACACTGCATATACCACAATGACGAGGGGCGATCCGGAGGAGAGGCTAGCAGTGTGCTCCCATCGTGTTTTTCCCACCAATAGTAGAATGTCCAGTCTCAATGAGTTTAATATGAAATATGAATCAGTATATGTAAATGACAGGCTTGGCCCACTTGGGCGTGATACCAAAAACAGCAATGAATTGTGGCCTCATATATGCAAGAATTATATGTTCCACTGACAGCATTGCTCACTTGAGCTATATGTACATAACTGAATACTGAAGTTTTTGTGTTTTATTTATGACAACAAAACCCAACCCGTTAAATGAGCAGATCGGGAAGGCACGAGTACAGGAGATAAGCTCACTTGAGCTTGAATCCAGGAATGTTGTTGTGAAAGTAGAAGCGTTATTAATAAAGCTCACTCAAGTGTCGTAAATAAATTATTTACGCTATCATAATTTCTATAAATAAATAAATATCAAAAGGGTCAAGCATAAATGAGGAGCAGAGTCCGTTGTATTAGAGTCAATGGGCTTTATTGCATTAACTCGATTTAAGGGAGAGCTCCTTTCACCAAGCAGGTTCAGGAGAGTTCTGAGCTTTATTCACAGAGTACAATATTTATACATTCTTTGCATACATAGGGAGGAGCCCTCCAAGCAGAAGGAAAGAAAAAGATAAGAGCATGTAGGCGTTCACTGTAATGAGTCATAGGTGGGTGGGTGCATAGAGGGGGCAGCAAGGTCAGCTAAAACTCGCAATGCCTGTTTGCGTAACTTTATCAGACTTCTCCATGAAGGCTGTTTCCTTTCTGTTGGCCAGGGAGGGCCCTGGGTGTCAGAGTGACTAGCATGTCTGGTCTTATCTCTAGCTCGGGGCAGCATGCAGATTGCTCTCATCTGTAGAAGTGTTGCTGCTTCATACTAGCAGTTGGTTTGGCCCTTCCTGTCCACCCCTTGTGTAACTGTCTTGGAGGTTTCCCTTGACATGGGCCCCACTTATCTCTGAGAGCCGACAGCAAAACTGGGCCTTATCTCTGCAGAGGGGCTTCTGCTCGCCTCCTGCTCGGGCCGGAATGCAGCTTTATCAGGTCGACCCTTGTTTGACACTGTTAAGACACCCCGGGCTGGGCCTTTTCTCCCTGACTGCTCAAAAAAATATCTAATGTGCTGCAGAGAAATGTAACGTGTGCCTTTTTCAGGGTCTGGCATGGAGGGACCTGGTGACAGAGAAATAAGGCCTCTGAATGTGAAGTAATGCAGGGGTTTGTATTCAACATGGCAGATGGTGAGAGGGTAGCGCTTGGGGGCACAAATACATATAAATATGTAATTTTCTTCATTCCCTCCTTGTCCCCAAGCGCACCCCTCTAATACACCTCTATTTTCATCAGGCCGTTAATGTGTTCTTGCAACATGATCTTTTCATTTTTTCTGCTCTGCACATGTGGACGGGGAATGCAGGCAGTGGCGCACTGACCGCAGATGGCCGGGCCGCATTGGATGCAGAGGCAACAACTGAAGATGATAAACAGTATTGATCCTACTACAGTCAACACTTTCCATCCCCATGTTGCTACTAATCCCCACAACCAGCTGCTTAAGGACCATTCTCCTTTATCCATGTCTAGCTGACTTGACATCTTGTGTAGCTTGGCAATGGCTTGGTATACCGTAGGTGCGTTATTTGTAATAAACACACAACAACTCGTGGAGATCAATCTGCATACACCACCACGGTCAGCCAGAACGATGTCTAAAACAATGCGATTTTGTAGGGTCATGAGTCTATCCGCGACCACCTCGGCTGTGAGATTAGAGAGGGCACCTGCTGTTGCATCTATCGTGTTTTGCACCACTCGTGTGAGGTGGCGGATGTTCCTGCTGTTTACCATGGGACCCCAAAATGGAATGACTCCGGCAAAGAAGTCTCCCGCCTCCTGCCCTGCTGTATCTTCTGTATCTATGACCCCTCTTCGCGTCTGTTATAGACAGTCAGAGGCTCAATTTCATGATAGTCCGCAGGGGCAGTGTAGGTGGGGGGAAGGAGAAAAGCAATGTAACAAGTGCCGGACCGGCCCTGTGGGAGCCATGTATAACCTTTATCCCCACATATGAAGTAGGTGCCCTGTGCGGCTATAAGCCGTGTATTGTTTGTTCCATTCAAAATGACTGTGTGATTGCAGATGCTATCACCCATACTTATCTTTCCTTTACTTTGGACACAAAAAGGGGCTTTCGTTGATGCCACAAAAACAGGTGAAACAGATCTTTTTCTCCTGTCCATATACTGATAATATAACTTATTAGATCTGTTACCGTGGTCAGCATAGGCTTCCTGCTCTAGTGGGGTACCACATGCCCTGTTCTTTTCACCTCGCCAACATAAAATGTATAGGTGATATCTGAGCTGAGACTGCTCTTTTGTATCCGTATTGGCCATATAGGAAGCTTTGTTTGTTTCCCACCAACAAGAGCCTTCATAAGAAAAAGGGAGAGTGATGAAAGGCATGCCTTTGGCAACTGTATGGGGAAGAAGACCACACACCCAGCAGTTGGATGTGTTTATGGCCAGTTGATGCTGTTGTAAAAGGGTGATGAAAGTATTGTTCTTAAATTAATTTCTTCTGTTCTCTAAGTGTACTGGGAGCTCAACATGTGAGTGTACTATGGTGGCGTTCTGTGAGACAGCAGGTGGATAGAGAACATGTAAGAACCAGCCAATACTTATTACCACAATGCTCATAAAAAGTACAATAATCAGAGACACTATACATCTGCTGTGTATTAGCTTGCAGTATTTCTTTCTCATATTAGTCCTTTTTTCTTTACTGTTCACTAGTTTATTCAAGTCAGACATCATGTTCAACCGCTTCACCACCGGGTGGACTTAGACAATCAAACGTCGACTGACCTTCTAGATCTCAGTTTGGAAGTGTACTCTTGCTGGGGAGTCTTTTCCAAAAAGGGGGGCTCAAAGTCTGTACTGTCTTTGTTTTTAGCAAATGTTCCGGTAGTCCCAAAGTATTTTTTACAGTGACTGGCATGCAGCCACCCCTTTCTTCCCTCGACTTTGATGGCCGTCCTCGTCGTCAGCAGGACTAATTTTGGTGCCTTCCACCTGGGGTCCAGAGGGCTCGTCCGGTCGAAATTTCTTATCAGCACCCAGTCCCCTGGGGCTATGGCATGGTCCTCGACCTGGGTGTTGTCAGGGAAGGCAGCGGCAACCTGCGAACGGCAAGAGAGTAGTGCAGACATCAAGGAAGCCAGGTAATCTGTGAGCATAGTACTGTCAACATCAGTTATTCTTTTAGGTATTGGTGTACCCCACATATTCGGTGGTCTTCCAAAGACCACCTCATATGGGGATAGGCCGGTTCTAGAATGAGCTACCATGCGCATGTAAAAGAGGGCAACCGGTAAGGCTACCATCCAATCCACGCCCTTTTCTGCACAGACTTTAGCTAATTTTGTTTTGAGGGTCTGGTTATGTCTCTCTACTAGACCTGCTGCTTGGGGATGCCTTACACAATGGAACTTCCAGGTATATCCCAACAGAAGGGACACCTGTTTCAGGAGCTCAGAGGAGAAGGGCTGGCCATTGTCTGAGTAAATGACACGTGGCAACCCGTATCTAGGGAAGAACTCCCTCACTAACTGTTTGGCTGTTGTAACTGCAGTATAATCTGGGACTGGGTAAGCTTCTGTCCATCTGGTTAGGGCACACACCACTACCAGGACGTACTTGTGACCTCTACATCTGTCCATTTGAATATAATCCATTTGGAGAACCTCAAAAGGGTGATCAGGGGGATGGAATCCACCCTGTTCCACTGAGATGCCTTTTCCAGGGTTAAATTGGCAACAAATCATGCAAGTCTTCACTTTCTGCTTTGCTGCCGCTCGCAAGTGTTTGTTAAACCAGATATTCTGCAGGCCATCCAACATTCCCTTCTCTCCCAAGTGTGCCGGGCTATGTGCTGTCTCTATTATCACCTGTACCATAGAGTCTGGGAGGAACCATGTCTTTTTGTTTTTAGTCATCCAACCCTGGTCAGTCTGGACCCCTCCTTGTTCAGTCCATTTCTTTATTTCATCTGGAGTGGCATGGGTCTGTATATCTTGTACATCTTTGGAGGGATCCCTGACTGTCATAGTCCTTGTCAGTGGTAATACCTGTGAGTTTGTTATGTCAATTGGAGTCTGAGATGTCTGTTTAGCAGTTCGGTCTGCCAGGTCATTACCTTGGGAAATGACATCTGTGGCCTTGGTGTGTGCTTTGCATTTCAGGATCGCTATGGCTGTAGGTAGGTGTATTGCTTCTAACAAGGCCTGTATGAGAGGGCCATGCTGTATCTTGGCCCCGTGTGAGGTAAGAAAACCTCTCTCCCTCCATAGTACCCCAAAGTCATGAACTACCCCAAACGCATATTGTGAATCAGTGTAGATGTTAACCCTTAACTGTTTTGCTCGTTTACAGGCTTGCGTCAAAGCAATGAGCTCTGCTGCTTGTGCTGACAGGATATCTATTCTTTGTGTCTCTATGATCTCATGGTCAGTAGTTACGGCGTATGCTGCCACTAATTCTCCTGCCCCTGTTCTCATGCATGATCCATCTACATAAAACGTTATGTCAGGGTCTGGGAGTGCAACATCTGTCAAGTCTTGTCTTGGCTTCGTCACTACATTTATTACTTCCACACAGTCATGGGGTGTGGTGTCATCTGTGCTTGAGGGTAAAAGAGTGGCAGGGTTGAGTATGTTACATCTTCTAATCTCTATGTGGGGTTGAAATAGTGTCAGCTCGTATCCTGTCAATCTTGCTACATTCAGGTGTTGTGTCTGTGTCCTATTCAGGAGAACTTCCACTGCGTGTGGTACTTGTACTGTCAGGGAGTGTCCCAGCACTATCGAGTCACTTTGTCTTATTGCCAAAGCTGTGGCCGCAACAGATTTCAAGCATGCTGGCAGAGCCTGTGCTACAGGGTCCAGTGTACTAGAAAAATAAGCACATGGCTTGTGTTTCCCTGCTTGGTCTTGTGTGAGGATAGATAGTGCTGTTCCATCCCGCTCTGTCACGAACAGGGTGAAGTGTTTCTTATAATCAGGAGTGGCTAAAACTGGCGCTTGACATAATGCCCGTTTTAGTTCCTCAAATGCTAAGGTGTGCTCTGATGTCCAAGGGAGGACGTTAGAGGTGGCTGCCTCCAATGTAGTCAATTGTATGAGTGGCTTGACTATGTGGGCATACTGGGGAATCCATTGTCTGCAATAGGAAGTAAGGCCAATGAATGCACGTACTTCTTTCTGTGTTTTGGGTTGTGAAATGTTGGAAATCAATTTAATTCGTTCTTGCGTCAGCTGCCTACCCTCCTTGGACAGCAAGTGCCCTAAGTAAGCCACTTGCTGTTCACAGAACTGTAACTTCAAAGGGGACACCTTGTGCCCCTTGTCCGCCAGAAAATGAAGGACCGTGAGGGAAGCCTCTTCACAGTCAGTTTCTGATCTTGCTGTGATGAGAATGTCATCCACGTACTGTATTAATGCTGTGTTAGTAGGCATACTAATACTGTCAAGTTGTCTCTTTAATGCCTGACTGTAAACACTTGGGCTTTCTGTAAAGCCTTGGGGAGCTCTTGTAAATTTAAAGCTGCGTCCTTTTAAACTGAATCCAAAAAGATATTGACTGTCAGGATGTATTGGAATGCTGAAGAATGCATTCTTCAGGTCAATGACCGTGAAAAATGTTGCCTCAGAATCAATGGCAGTAAATAATGAGGAAATGTCTGGGACCACTGGGTATTGTGGGACCACACATTTGTTCAGTTCTCGAAGGTCAACTACTAGTCTGTAAACTGGGGGTGCTTGAGGGTCTGTGCGTTTAAGAACAGGGAGGACGGGGGAGTTACACACATTCGAGTCTGTCTCCACCACCACCCCCTGTTCAATGAGTTCTTGAATTATTTTTAATAAGGCTGTTTCAGCCTCAGGTGGAATCCTGTACTGTCGTATTTGGGGTAGGACTACTCCTTCCTTAAGAGTGACCTCGTGTGGTGTTATATCCATGTAACCTACGTCAGTCGAACCTTGTGCCCATAGATACTGTGGGACATCCTGAAGTCTGGGATCAAAATCTCTAACCGTGAAATGCCCTTTGAAATCACGCAAAAACAGTCTTACTCCTTCTGGTGAGCAACAGATAACTGCTCCCAGTTCTTTTAGGGTCTTTATACCTAGTAAATTTTCTGGACATGTCTTAGTGAGTAGTAGGTCTGTGGTGCGTGTCAGTGGACCCACCCCTAAAGAGACTGGTTCTGATACTTTGTTGACAATTGGCTTTCCAGAAAATCCCAGGGATATATTCTGTGAGCCCGAGAGAGGTGCCCCTGGGACCTCGTCATGACTGATGGTAGTCCTGCTTGCCCCTGTGTCAATCAGAAACTTTCTATCTTGCCCCAGCAAACGAGCATGTACATAAGGACCCTCTTGGTCCACAGGAACTGGGATAAGGGGCAAGCGATCTTCCCTCTCGAGGCTGTTTCATGAAAAAGATTGGTATTCTGGGTAGTCTGACTGCGTGTACTGATACATTTGAGGTGCAGCGGCAGCGGGCGTCTGGACCTGCTGCGGGGTGGGGGCTTGTGTCTGCTGAGTGTTGTACTGTCTAGGTGTATAGGGCCGTTCCTTTGTTTTACCTGTGGCTATATTGTGCTTTAGGACGGGGCATTCCCTTACAAAGTGACCCTGTTGTTTACAATAATTGCAGGTCCCTTTAGTTGGTGCAGTACCATTCTTGTTCGTGTTTGCAGGTACTGTTTGGGCAACTAGCACCTTCATTTTTGTATCCTTCATGCGCTTCTTTTCTTGTTCCTGTTCTTCCCTTATTCTATTTTGGTGGTATTGCAACATCTGTAACATTTGTGAGGGGCTATTTGCTTGCCAAGTACTCTCAACCTTCAGCACCCTATTCCTAATCTGAGGAAGGGCGTTATCTACCAGTTTGGTCACAAAAAGGTGGGGATAGGCCTCACTACTGTGTTTTAAACCACTGTTGACAGCGAAACATTTCTCCAACCTAGTGTAGTAATCGCTTGTGTCTTCCTCTGGTTTCTGTTTACATGCTGAAATTGCATCCCGGTCTTCCTTTTTGGTCGTCAATAGTCTTGGTAAAATTTGTATAAGGAGTTCGGGGAGCTCCTTAATTTTTTCACCAAGGCCATCCCCCGGGGCCATACCTGCATCTTCAGCTTGCAACTCTGCCCATTTCAAAGTTTTATCTCCCACATCTCAGTCTTTCTCTTTAAGTTTCTCGTAAATGCCTGCTGGTAACAAGACCTTTAGTAACCTTAGGATATCAGGGTAAGTATAGTCTCCTATACGGAGTATATCTTTTATTTCTCTGTGAAACCCCCCCGGGTCTTTATCATGGGAAGGTAACAACCTCTTCATTTCCAGTATTTCTCGCTTGGTGAGAGGGGTTTAGACATACCCGCTGGACAGAGCCATCTTGTTTTGTTATGGGGTGGACCTCTCGCAGAGGGTACTGTCCTCTGGGGCGAGGGTCTGGTGTCATTGAGGCGGACAGGAATTGCTCATATTGGAGACGCAAGTCTAAAATGGTGTTAATCAGTTCTGGGCCCTGGTCCATCCATCTATCTAGTATTACCTTTTCCAGTATTTTATATAATTTGCCAGGGTGGTGATATTGGCTCTCATACAACGTGATCAAGTGTTGGACCATATAGATGCTGGCGAGGCGTTGTTCGAGTGGTGGGAGGCTCAGGAACATCTGGGCCACTATGTCGGGATTATATACATGATGTTGGGACACCCACTGGGTGGCCGACCGAGCCAACTCCCTCTCATGTGGCGTGAGGGGTGGCTCGTCGTCCATCCAATGGTCTAGGGCTTTTTCAGTTGTTTGGAACAAATCCTCAGGAGAGATCTTTGTTTCCTTGTTAACCCTTGTTTTCTGAGGTTGATGGTGTTTGGCGCCATTACAGTGCCGTGCTATGCCCAGAAAATTCATTTTGTCTGGCATCTCGTTATTATCCCCTTCCTCTGACACACTATCCCTGCCTTCCTTCTCGGCGTTACGTATTGCTAGTATTTTCTTTTTAATCTTATTCGTCATTGCTTCTGTCTGCGCTACCTTATCATGTTTACCGTCATTGATGCTGTTGCTCCACTCTATTAAACTAACCTCCACGTCCCCATCACCCTCATCACGTTCCCTGATCAGACAGTTGACAATAAAACGGAGAATGTTGTTCTTAGCTTTTACTTTTCTATTTTCCATAGCTTGAGCTACGCATTCATGGTTCCGTCCTGTTCTGATGAACTCATACAAGGCATCTAAATATGTATTCATATCAGGCAGTCCATCTAGCTCTGCGATGGCTTGCTTTACTCGTATTGATATGGCGCGCATTGGCCCAGTAATAGCTGGCTGTAAATCATATATACATCTAGGGAGTTCAACGTCATCCTTTATTTCCTTATCCCCCCCCCTTCCGCACCCCCGGAAACCTGTTGTTGGTCCTGGACTGGCTGGGGCACGGCCTCTGGTGGGAGCGGGGGAAATGGTGCGTCTATGTAGGCTGGGGGTGGCTCTGATAGGTAGGCGGAAAGGAACGCCTCTGGTGCCGTCGGTTTAATTTTAAGGGGTACATTTTGGGGAACTTCCTCTGCAATTTCCTCTGAGAGTACAGGGTAGATACCAGCAACAAGAGCATTTCTTTCCCTATCCATTTGTTCCACTCGAACCTGTTCACCCTCTTCTAGTAACTCTTTTTCTTTTGCCTGTTCTGACATTTGCCTGCTTTTCTCGGCTTTGTTAAGTTCTTTCAGGGCCCTCCTATTAGCCTCTTTGCGCCATAATTCAATGGCCTCTTTCTGCGAGGGCCTCGACTTCCTTTTCCATAGTTGTTCCTCGACTCTCATAATACATTCTGAATCCCATGTGCCGGTCGCAGGCCATCTATGCACCGTCTCTAGATCCTTTGTGTAATCTACCCAGAGGTCTAAATAGAGAATAGCGCTGATGCCATGTTTGTTATACATAAAATGGCCGGGGGTATCTCTTGGCGGGACATTACCTGCCTCTTCTAATATTCCCTTTTTAGTGCCTATTTTACGCAATTTTGAAAACAACGACATGCTGGAACCTAACTAAAACAATTTCAAACTCAAAACATATACAACATATACTTATGTACTGGAATACAGTACAACCATACCAGTCTCGTGAAGGAGACACGTCTTTACCGTGTTCATTAAATGAACCCGTCTTTATGCGTTCTCAGTGGTACTCACCGGGAAGCAGAACTTGAAGACCTGGTCATCGGACGCTTGACGCTTGCGCAGGAATGGCGGACCTCTGAAGACCTCGGACTCGGCTCTCTCACGGGTTGGGCTCTGGGTCAGGATGCTCCGCAATCTTCCTCACCGCCTCGTGTGGATGTCTGGTCGCAGTCCGCCTCCTCTGTGGGCCTGAGGGAGTTGGCGGGAAGTCCCGCTGGCGTGTACACTTGAAGTCCGTCTAGGCTGTAGAAGGGGGCAGGGGCCGGACCTACATCGCCGGCGCGTGGGGAAGGGGATGCGTCCCTGTTCGGGGTGCCAGATTATGTCGTAAATAAATTATTTACGCTATCATAATTTCTATAAATAAATAAATATCAAAAGGGTCAAGCATAAATGAGGAGCAGAGTCCGTGGTATTAGAGTCAATGGGCTTTATTGTATTAACTCGAGTTAAGGGAGAGCTCCTTTCACCAAGCAGGTTCAGGAGAGTTCTGAGCTTTATTCACAGAGTACAATATTTATACATTCTTTGCATACATAGGGAGGAGCCCTCCAAGCAGAAGGAAAGAAAAAGATAAGAGCATGTAGGCGTTCACTGTAATGAGTCATAGGTGGGTGGGTGCATAGAGGGGGCAGCAAGGTCAGCTAAAACTCGCAATGCCTGTTTGCGTAACTTTATCAGACTTCTCCATGAAGGCTGTTTCCTTTCTGTTGGCCAGGGAGGGCCCTGGGTGTCAGAGTGACTAGCATGTCTGGTCTTATCTCTAGCTCGGGGCAGCATGCAGATTGCTCTCATCTGTAGAAGTGTTGCTGCTTCATACTAGCAGTTGGTTTGGCCCTTCCTGTCCACCCCTTGTGTAACTGTCTTGGAGGTTTCCCTTGACATGGGCCCCACTTATCGCTGAGAGCCGACAGCAAAACCGGGCCTTATCTCTGCAGAGGGGCTTCTGCTCGCCTCCTGCTCGGGCCGGAATGCAGCTTTATCAGGTCGACCCTTATTTGACACTGTTAAGACACCCCGGGCTGGGCCTTTTCTCCGTGACTGCTCAAAAAAATATCTAATGTGCTGCAGAGAAATGTAATGTGTGCCTTTTTCAGGGTCTGGCATGGAGGGACCTGGTGACAGAGAAATAAGGCCTCTGAATGTGAAGTAATGCAGGGGTTTTTATTCAACATGGCAGATGGTGAGAGGGTAGCGCTTGGGGGCACAAATACATATAAATATGTAATTTTCTTCACAAGCTTGAAAAACGATAATGCGAGTAAATCTGCTTGAATAACTGTAGCAGGTGCAGTAATTCCTACAAAGACCATTGCGAAATGTGATTAAGTTAAAACACATGAAAGTGAGTCTTTAAATATTTTTTTATACTTAAATCTGAAACGTATTATAACATGTTATGTCTAAACTACGAGTCTGTTGTTTATTTCACTCACGTTGTAGTTTTAGAAAAAATCACATAATGCACTTTAAAATGGCCGCAAATTTTAACTTTGTTTACCAGTGACCAAGACTGCGCGGCAGTCAAAACGCGTTTGGTAGCGGCAGAGAATGAAATTTGAAAACTGCACACAGCATCGTAATTTCTTTGGAATATATATATATATATATATATATATATATATCCATAAGCTTTTGTTTTATGATTGTATTCATTATAATGCATTGCTACCACCTTTGATACTCACCTACCAAGTCTTCACCTCACTCAATTGGGACATATTATTGCCTTATTCACTTTCAGAATTGTAAAGTATCTACAATTATGCCTTCACTGCAGTGTGCATGGCTGTCCTTACGGAACGTACACACTGCGGGCCACAAAGGTAAAAGGAGATGAAAGTCTGACTTTACGACTTTCGGTATTCAATCGTGCCCTGCCTGTGTATGGCAGATCTTCTATTTTCATGAGTGAAAAAAATCCAGCTATCAAGATTCTGGCTATGGGGTTTACTCTCACAGCACTTTTTGAGTACCTGAGCATAAATACAAGATAAATGCTCAAGCGCTAGTGGGAATCGTGCTCTAAGAGCGAGAAGTCAACACCAATTTAATGCATTTAGGGCCAGATGTAGGAAGGCCTTTACCGGTCGGTAACGGCCGATTTCGGCCGTTACCGACCGGTATTTGGGTTTTGAAATGTAGGGGGCATATTATTTACAGAATCGGTATATTTACAGATTCGGTAAATTTACAGATTCGGTAAAATATCGAATCGGTAAATATACCGATTCTGTAAATCAATATGTGGGTGGCACTGTAATCAGTGCCACAGGCCCTTACCGAATCGTTATTTACCATGGAATACTATCCCATGGTAAATAACGAATTACAGTGTACATGCACATCTGTGCATGTACACCTGTGCCATGTGGCTCACAGACATGCCCTAAGGGCATGTCTGTGTGTCACATGGCACACAAGCCCGAAACAGGGGTGCAACAGGGTGTCAAAGTGACACCCTGTCCCCCTTGTAAAATCGGTAATTTTACCGATTCGGTAATGACCAAATCGGTATTTGCTATTGAATCCTATGGGCTTCAAGGCCCATAGGAATCAATGGCAAATACCGATTCGGTAATTACCGAATCGGTAATTACCGAATCTTACAGATTCTGTATTTTTACCGAATTATTTACCTACATAGCAATTACCGAATTGTAAATACCGAATCGGTAAAATTCGGTATTTACCATTCGGTAAATTGCTATTACCTACATCTGGGCCTTAGTCCTGCTTCATAGTTTGGAAAACATGTGTGACCGACACTAGCCCTAAGTATGTACTCCTGCTAATTTAATATTCAGATATTTCTGATTTACAATTGTACTAGTCCTCTTATCTGTGCAATCAAAAAATGTAATGTACATTGTCTTGCATCACATATCTATATACCATCGCACTGTAAATCACGCAGTAACTCTCGCTGTTGCAAACCTTTGATCAATCACTTTACACGTAACAATGCATGCTCACAACCCTTCATAATCTGCTCAAAGATCAACATTCAGAGTTGAAAGTGTCATATAGTTGCAGCTTAAAAGCAACAGCATTGACCTATTCATGGTGCTTTTAAATGCCATTTCAGATACAATGACAGCTAGGACAATTAGTGCTGGGTGGTAATCCTCATTCCTGTACAGTGAACAGTTGGGTACAAGGAGAAAATGTAAAATATTATCCTGCAGACCTGGTAGAAGGGTTAGTACAATGTTTGGACCAAGTTAGCTAACTATTTAAACACTTTCGTTACCTCTTTCAAAGGCCATAATACTTATACATTCTATGCAGCGAGCAGCATTTTGCAGGCTCTTGCACTTCTTTTAAATGAGATGCACAGCAATAAAGAATGGAACCCACCTTTGTTCTAGCTCATTAATTACCGGTGAGATACTGCACTCCTCTAATTTTTCATCCCCTTTCAAGCGATAATACCAGCAAAGATTTATTATTGGAGGGAACATTTCTTTTTTTTTTGTGGAGTAACCATACAGAAAGAAAAGAAAGCGAAGACCTGTCTGAGCTCAGTTCTTCAATTGGACTCGTAGGAAGTTTGAATAACAGCAATAGCTTCCAGGACTTTCTGTTTTTTATTGTCTGGTCTCTTCAGTTTATGTTAATAGTTATCATGCCGGGTATTGCTTGCAGTAACAGGGCTATCAAAATGGAAAATAGGCAAGGCGCAGGTTCTACCCCTGGGTCTGTACTCTTAGATGACAGGATGGAAGATCGCATTTGATTCTTTTTTTGTGGTATAACATTTCTTGCAAATATCCAAAGCAGATTCTGTCTGAGATTAGCGTACCTGTTCGGAATAGCTTTTGTGTCAGAAAAGGGAGCTGGGAGCATTTAAAAGTACCCACCCTCCCCCACACCACTGGCTTTGCTGTGATTCATGTTCTCTCGGCAGCTTAAAAAATCACAGATGAAAAAGAATAGCCCACTTTCTGAATGTGGAGCTTTTCTGTCTCTGGAGAACGCAGCATTATTCGCTGCTCCATGTCATTTATAGTTTGCAGTACCTGCGATTCACAGGAGCAATTTAAAACGTACGCACACTTCAATATGAAACAGCCTTTTGTGTTTTCTTGTTCACATTTTTTTTTAATCAGGTTCTACTTCCAGTTTTACCAAAATCGATGTGTGATGTACGTTTGTACATTATAAACAACAGCCTTCACTAATGCACACTCATCAGTTGACAACGCTAACTGTGATTATTGGATCGATATATTCTTAGCTTAACCATCTGTTTTCTTTACCCTATTCATATGAAAGAGCACTTCAAGTACACTACAAGTTCAGAAGTGGCTGAAGAGCCTTACTGGAGGAAGCTCATTCCCTCGAGCGAACTGGGAAGCAGCTGTGGGATGTCCATCTCTCAGCCCTGCACGCTGTAAACCTGAACTTTGTAGAACTTCTGTGAGGGTCAAGCATTATTTTAAAAACATAACTGGTAGTCAGGACCTGCAGCACTGGTGTTCAACACAAAGCAGCTTTAGATACATGTTTACTATTAGCGATGCTAGCAAGGAGGAATGTAGGGGCATATTACCAAGGGCCATTATCGCCGCCTTAGCGGGACTTGTTCCCGCTAAAGTGGCGATAATTTTATCGCCCTATTACCTAGCTGTCGCTAACACCAGTTAGCGACAGCTAGTAGGAGATAGCGAGCATCTGGGGGCCCCCTTTGCATGTCAGCGATATATATCGCTAATGACATGCAAAGTGTGCGTGCCAAGATGTTAACGACTGGAAACAGTCGCTAATATCGCTAACTCCAATTATCAACAAAGCCTTACTTTTGGAAATATTTGCGCTAAGCGCGAATATCTCCAAAAGCTAACGCCTGCCCAGAGCAGTTCTTAGCCATGTTATCCAATGGAAGGTGGATAACATGGCTAAGAGCATTGCCACGATAATGCATGAATATCGCTGATTTTTCAGCGATATTCATGCATATCGCAGGATTTTTACCGCTTTTGAGATAAACCTTGATAATATCAAGTTAGCTCAACGGTAAAAATCGTCGGAGCGCAGCGATATAATTTTAGCCGCTAACCATGCATAGCGATAATTATCGCTATTGCTTGGTAATATGCCCCGTAATGCCCTGCAGGGTATGTATGTATGTAATATGTTTATTGTCCAGATAAAAAAATGTATATATATCACAGTTATAAATATTTTTGTCAATATGTTTTGTATATTTAGTATAGTGAAACAGGAAGGATACTTTAAACCTCAGGGTAAAATTAGACTTCCAGATTGGGCCTCATAAATGCAAACATTAAAATGTACTTAATCCCAATTTGTAAAGCTCACAAAGTCGATAGTTTGTTTCTGACACTAGACTTAGATGTAGTGAATCTGTTATTGAATTATTAGGTCAGTTTTTAAAAACAGCTGTACAGCCTCTACAATAGTGGCTCTTTGAAATCGGAATTAATAGGCTTTTCCTTTCTGTTAAAAACTGCAGAGTAAAATGCTAAGTCTTACATCATTACATCATTTATATATATTTTTTTCACTGAAAAAACGAACGTTTACAGGGACCTTATAGATAGGCTCAGATTTCACTCGTACAAAACCATTCAAATTCAGCAGTTTTAGTTACCTGAACTAACTATAACATTCCCGCAATGCACTGCTTATTACCTCACATAGTACATCACTCATGACATGGTCAGTGACATCACTGATGACATCTCAAATTACATCATTCATGACATCATTTAGTAACTGTGTTTTTTAAATGTTTATGTGTGGTAAACATATATACTGAGGTACTACGAACATTAAATTAGTATACTTTGTTTACTACTTATGAATGACACTACTTCAAACATATTATGGGAGTGTCTTTGTGACTGTCTATCCATGTGTGAGTGGGTGTTTAAATGGCTGTATGGGTGTGTGATCGGATGTATGGGTGAATACGTGGGTGTGTGAGTAGCTGTAAGGGTGAGTACGTGGATGTGTGAGTAGATGTAAGATGTGAGTGAGTGGCTGTGTGAGTGGCTGTATGGGTGAGTGAGTGGGTGTGTGGGTGGCTGCATGGGTGTGTAAGTGGCTCTGAGAGTAACTGTATGGGTGAGTGAGTGGCTGTGTGAGTGACTGTATGGGTGAGTGAGTGGCTGTGTGAGTGACTATGGGTGTATGAGTGTCTATATGAGTAGGGGTCAGTGAGTGGCTGTATAAGTGACTGTATGGGTGAGAGTGGATATATGAATGAGTGAGTGTGTGTGTGTGTGTGTGTGTGAGTGTTTGTAAGGGTGTGTAAGTGAATGTGTGAGTGGCTGTGTGGGTGTGTGAGTGGATGCCTGAATGGTTCTGTTGATGATGTTATCAGTGATGTCATTTAAGATGCCATCAGTGATGTCACTGACCATGTCATGGGGGATGTAATATGTGAGATCATGAGAAGTGCATTGTGGGGAAGTAAGTTATAGTTAGCTCAGGTAACTAGAACTGCTAAATTTGAATGGTTTTGTATGAGTGAAATCTGAGCATAGCTATAACTTCCCTATAACCTCTATTTTTTTCTGTGAATGTTTAATGTTTCTGGAACCTTTGTTTTTTTCAGTGAATTGTGAAGGTTATTTTAAAATTTCCTAACTGTAACCTGTAACTTTTGAGAATAGGCGTGTGAGTGGCTGTATATGTTCGTGAGTAGGTGTGTGAGTGGATTTATGGGTCTTTGAGTGGATGTGTAAGTGGCTGTATGGGCCTCTGAAAGGGTGTGTGAGAAGCTATATTAGTCACTGACTGGGTGTGTGAGTGGCCGTATAATTCTATGAGTGGGTGTTTGAGTGTCTAAATGGGTATAGCGCAGGACACACTGGCTAGTGTAACCAGGCGCTCTATAAACTCAGTATAAATAAATAAATAAATATATGAGTGGGTGGGTGTGTAGTTTTGAGGGTGTGAGAGTGAGTGTGTGATTAGTTTTGTGAGTCATTGAGTGGGTGTGTGAGTTGCTTTATGGGTCTGTAAGTGGGTGGGTAAATACCAATGTGTGTTAATGGGTTTGTGGGTGGATGTGTGGGTATGTGATTGGGTGTGTGATTGGCTGTATGGGTGTGTGAGTGGCTGTATACGTGGCTGTATGGATCTGTAAGTAGATGTACTAGTGGCTTTATGGGTGTGTGAGTGAGTTTGTGAGTTACTGTATAGATGTGCAAGTGGGTTTGTGAGTGGCTGTGTGGGTCTGTCAGTGGATGAGAGAGTGGCTGAATTGGTGTGTGAGTGGTTATCTGTGTGGGTGTGTCAGCAGTTGTGTGAGCAACTGTGCCAGAACCGAACTCCACCTGCCCCTTTATCCAGCAAGAGTCTACAGTTTTGCACAAAATGTCTACCCAAATGGAGTACTTTCTACTGGTTGATTAGTAATTGCTACCTCTTTGGGTAAATGTGTAGTGCATATTCTACACTGCAGATGAGTAATGAACAACGAGGAAATGTCTCCAGTGACCTTGTGTGTGTTTTGGCAATGTGATTGCTCCTATGCATCTTCATCCAGAAATCTGTGATAACATGAATCCTCCCATAGAGTAGACAATGCGTCTACTAACAGGTAAATCTACAGCAAGCAACGTTCCTTCCTCTTCTTTGTTAGGTGGAGATGTCCTCATATTCTTTGGCATCAAGGATGCATCACTAAATTTGGCAGGAAACATTCTGGGGGTCTTTTGGTAAGCTGTCCATTTTCCTTGTAAAATGCAGGAAGATCTTTGCATACTACTAAGGTTTACAAGGCAGGGCCAAATGGGCAGAGCTTCCAGGTGATTTGTACATTTGCATACCTGTAGTAATTTAAAGGGAGAACCATGGACTGCTCTCACCAGGAGAGGCCAAGAATGAACCCAATTGTCGCAGTCATTACAGACTGCACTCTGATAGATCAACAACGCATTCACTTTCACCAAGAAATTTAGACCATTTTTCAATGTGGACTTGCCAAGGAAACACAATTTCTCTGCCATCGCCAAGCCCAGGAAGTTAGGAACCTTTGTCCTTTATAGAAGTGGAGCTTTATCTGGGGCACCTGCTATATTTACATTTGGAGGTGCTTCCGATTAAAGTTTAATTTCTGAGAAATGAGCATCAGGACCAGAACGGAACCCCATCTGCCCCTTTATCCAACAAGAGTCCATAGTTTTGCCAAAATGTCTTCCAAACTAGAGTGCTTTCTACTGATTAATTTGTAAGTGCTATCTTGTTGGGTAAATGTCTAGTGAGTATTCTACACTACAGCTGTGCAATGGACAATGAGGACATGTCTCCACTTCTATTGGTGGGTAAGTGGATCTGTAGTGACAGTATGGGTGAGTGAGTGGGTATCTGAATGGCTGTATGAGTGAGTGACTGGTTGTGTGTGTGGCTGTATGGGTGAGTGAGTGGCTGTTTAAGTGGGTGTTTAGTTAAGTGCATTGGTGTCTGAGTGTCTTTATTGGAGAGTGAATGTCTGTGTGAATGGTTGTATGGGTGAGTGAGTGGATGTGTGAGTGCTTGTATGGATGAGTAAGTAGCTTTTTGAGTGAATTTGTAAGGTTTTTTATTACTATTTCCTATCTATAATATATAAATAATATCCCTGTAATCTTTGGTTTTTAAGTGAATTTCTATAGTTTTTTACTGGTAGTCGCATTTGCAGTTTGGTGGAGAAAGGGGCCAGGGCCTCTGACCAACTATTACGAAATCTCTGTGTGGGACTTACTGGAGGTAACAGGAGGGGTCCCACACAGACCCTCAGCATCCTAGGAACTGTAGCCCCCAACCAGTGATGCCCCAGGAGGTGCGTGTGCAGGGGAGCATGGCCTCTGATGACCTATCTGCAATCCCAAAGTTTGAGGCTTAATGGAGGTAACAGGAGGGTTTGTTGGACCCCAATGACACTCAGAATCTAAGGGGACTTCATCACCCCAACCAGTAGTGCATCAGGAGGTGCATTTGCAGTGTGAAGGTGAAAGTGGGTGGCCTCCTTGACTTGCAGGCCGACATTTCAATTTTTTTATACAGGCCGATTGACCCCATCATCCAGGGCATGACCTTTAAAAAAAAACAAATACTAGTTGGGCAGAGAGCCATATGCTTCCTTTCCCTTGGCCAATATTGGCCTTGGGGTACCCATCCTCTAGGGCCAGGCTTTTTAGGATTGGGGAGAGATCCACATAGCCTCCCTTCCCGGCCTAATTTTAGCCCTGGGGAACCCCATTCCAGGCCATTTAGAGATGGGGCTCTGGCGCCCCCCTCCCCAGGCTGAATTTGGCTTTGGAACCCCATCCCCATGGGCCCAGCCTCTCTATTCTGGGTGCCCATTGAGCACCCAATGTGCAATGGGACCATGGGGGGAGCCTCAAAGCAGCCACGGTCCCTGCCTTCTCCCCACCTCCTGTGGGAGTTGGCAATGCTTTGAGAGACAGGGGGCTGCTGAAAGGCAGCACCCTGTCTGTCAAAGCAATGTTTTCATCTGTTTCTCTCCATGCACATTTGCAGAAAGCAGAGTAATGTTTGCCTTTGCTTTGGGGGAGCTGGCAGCTCCCACAAAGCAAAAGCAAACTGCTATGTCCTGGGGGTAGCCACCCTGGAACATAGGCGGGCGCTGGTCCCAAGGGCTATCCATGATTCCACCTGGCCCACCTCTTGCATACAAGTTAGCCCTTGGGGAGGGGTATTCCCCAAGGTTGGGGGGCTGCATGAGAGTCCCGTCATTCATTTGCTAATCAGCCCCAGTGAGACTGTGGTCTCCAAAGCTGTGAGGGAGGCCCATGGCCCCCCTGATCTAATTTTAAGTTTAGCCCAGGGTAGGTGGCAGTCCCGGGGTCTGCAGGGGGGCACACAGGTCCCCTTAATTATTTTACATATGTCCCAGGGAGGTGGTGGTCCCATGGGCTGTGGGTGGGCCCAGTGGGCCTGCGTGCATGCATATTAAGAAGTGCCATGAGAAGATGGCTGTCCCGGGGCTTTCATAAACCCTAGGAGGGGCCCCCATGCACCCCGTCAACTTTTATGATATGCCCCCAGGACATGGCCCATCCAGGAGCTTTTTAAAAGCAAGCATGGGAGCCCGTACTTGCGTTTTAAAAATAATTTGCTGCAAAGTTGCTGCAAAAACATGTTTTTTCCTAAAAATGCTTTTTTGCCTGATGGAGTCCTTCTGTGAGCCCTGGAACGACTTTTTGGGGTGGTACATTATACACCCAAAATGCGCCAGAGAAAGAAATGCTGCAAGCTGTATAGAAAGAAATAACAGTTTTACTCAGATTGGGGCTTCGTATTATAATCTTCGTTGTGTGGTTATTTGAATGACAGGACACTCCTTACCTGTCTTAATGAAATCACCCTGCAGGGATGGATGCTCTCAGCAAATAAGGATATATGTTTGGATCTATTCAGGTAGCATGTCCCACTTGCCTCTTTGTATAAGGAGCATCAAGGTGAGGAAGGAAGCAAGGGGAGAAGTTTCTAATTATACAGATGTAGTAAATACAAAATGGATCCTCCTGTTATTGTGTGACTCCTTATCATTAAATATGATGTGCACTTCACGATAACGTGATGTTTTTGAATGCTAGTAAGAAAACCAAAAATTGACAGTGTACTTACATAGAATGTATTTACGTTACAGGTGCAATGTGGGATTTGTATTTTCTAAAAAAGGTCACATGTCTAATGGGTTTTAAGGCCTACATCACTGTTCACTATTACTTAGCTCACCTGTGAACTAGGCTGAATATACAACCGAAACTCATCAGAGAAAGAAATGCTGTGAGTCTGATAGATATAAATGCTGGTATTTTTCACGTTGGGGCTTCGAGATTTAGGGCCACATGCATCAATGTTTGGATTCGCCATTCTTAAATAGGGATTTTTATGCAATTGCTATTTGAGAATCTTAAATCCTTATGAATGAATGAAGGAATCGCAAAAAATAAATTGTGATTCCTTAACATTACCTATTAGCCTTTCGTAAATTGGGAATCATTATTAGGTAATGCTACTCCATTTATTCCTATGGGCTTACAGGCCCATAGGAATGAATGACAATGCATTAGCAAATTGTGATTACCAAATTGGTAATTGAAAACTGCAAATGCAATACCAAGGGTGCCAAAGGGCCTAAGGCCCCCCTGATGCACCCCCCAAAAAGGTAAGTTTGCACATGTGACGTACACATGCGTGCACCACATGTCACGTTGAAAAATTCACTTTTGTTCATTTTTCAAAGAATTTGCAAAATACCATCAACTTTCCAACAAAAGTTAAGCGTATGTGATCAAGTGAGAAGGGTATGTGTGTTATAGCCCATTTGGGCAGTGTTGACCTACATAGCCCCTTAAGCCAAACATAGTGTAGATCCTATGGGAAATGAGATGGGAAGCCCATGCAGGACGAAATAATTGTACTTACCATTAGGAATAGTTATCACTTTTAGGACCCAAACAGCCCATTGAGGGCTTGATAGCAACATGTCCTATAACTTGAACTAATAAGAGCAAGATCCAGTACAACCGGGACAGTTACACAAATGGTTATAATTGGTAAGAAGTTACTATCAATCACTGTATGGATGAATTACACTATGTATGAAGTGACGGTTGATCACACAAACAGATATATGTATACAAGTATATGAGTTTGAAGGAAGGTAACTTGATTACTTAAATTGTATAAGACAATGAGACACTAAATGAACATGGTGGGACATTCTTCCAATTAATTTTAACATTTTCTGTAACATTCAAAGATGTCCGTCTCCATATACTGTTTCTCTGCAACCATCCTATTGCTGCTATAGTCCACTTTCTATTTAATGAACTGTTACCCCATCAATAAATGTGATGTTAAAATGTGATTTGGCATGAAGGGATACTGACATTGACGAAGGCCAGGTGGCTGAAAGGCGTTTGTCAGTAGTGGTTGCACTTATTATCAATAAATCTTAACTTCAATGCCCTTGAATGCCCAGCATCGTCCTTGGATTGCATCTGAAATATATATATATATATATATTAGTAAAAACATTTTTTGGTTTGGGAATGATCTGTGCCAGCAGGAGCAAGAGACAGCCATGGGCACCTGCTTCACCCCCCGTTTTGCCAATTTACATCTTGGCTGGTGGGAGGAGCAGGTGGGAGGTGGCCTGGAACTGGAACTGGAACACTGGACTGATAGTGTCCTACAGTGGGTAAGGTTTATTGATGATGTTTTCATGCGTTGGCAGGGCACAGAAACTAATATTGATTTATTTATCAATTACCTTAACGCAAATAAACTCAATCTAACATTTGTGGGACACAACAGTAAAACCTCAATAGATTTCCTGGATATTAGAATAAAACCTAAAGAAGACAAACTGTAAAAAAACATTTTTCATAAGCCCACAGCTGGAAATACAATTTTGCATGCGGGGAGCTCACACCCAATGCCACCCATCAGGAGTATTCCTTTTAGTGAGTTTTATAGGGCATGGAGGACCAGCAGCAACCCAGAAGAATATGACAGAGTAGAACAAGAAATTACCAGTTGTTTTATTCAAAGGGGCTACCCATTGAAAATCATACGTGGGGCATAAGATAAAGCTAGGAATCTAAATAGAGAGTAGGTACTATTTGAACCATCTAAGACACAGCGTAAGAATGAGCAAAAGCCACCCTTGAATGTTTCCCTATTTTACCGAATCTGAATTTACGGATTCAGTAATTCACATTCAATCCTATGGGCCTCCAATAGTTACCAAATTTTTATCTACATAGCATTTACCGATTCTAAAATACCGAATCGGTAAAATTCGGTATTTTAGAATCGGTACATTTTCATTACCTACATCTAGCCCCTAGTCTTTTAACGATTTAGATTTCCTATATGTTATTTCTGGATGTTTTTTAATCTCAGGATGCAGTATCGGATCTCCTCTGATAAGGTGCCAATGTTTTTTTAGTATGGATCTAACATCATTATGCTTGGTGTTGAATGTCGTTATAAATCTATGAGTTTTCAAATCTCATAGATTCATTCCTATGGGCCACAAATTTTTGTTTGTGCAGTTTGGTTGATAATATCATCCTAAGTACATAGTTTAAAATTTTAAAAAATACTATCTACAAAAATATTGTTTGCAGTGGGATGCATATAGAGTGCTCTGGGGTGGTGAGGTGCAGCGGAGGGATGAAAAGTATGCTGAAGTGCAGTTACATATAAATTGTAAAGGTGTATGTAAATATTGAAATAAATACTTGCTGTATGTTCTATGGCACTACTTGTCATCCTAGTGCTCCCCTGTCGTGCTCCATTACATTGCAGCACTGGGTCTGGAAGTCGTTAGTGGAAGTTTTGTAATTGTATGTTATTATTTTAACATAGTGAACAAATGTGAAAAATAATTGAATCTATTTTTTGTTTTTCAGAAAATTATTTTGTTTGGATTAAAATTTGGAAATGGCAAGAAGAAGTAAAAAAAAAGGAAAGAGAGGAAAAATATATATTTCAGCAAAAGGCAAAATCTTCAATTAGAAAAAATGCGAGTAGTACAGAAACAGTTTGTTCAACTCAAAGTAGAAGATAGTTTGTGAAACAAATATTATGAACATTTAATGAAAAAAAGATCACATAAAGCAAAAAGAAGAATTTTTCAAGTAAGGTGACTCAGAGTTCAATTTCAAATATAAGGAAAAGGAAACATGATAAAGAAATAGTATCTGTTACTCAGAGACAAAAGCAATTTCACGAAATTCGTAGAGACTTTTTTGATCTAGAGTGATTCAGAATTTGATGAAAAGATGCTGCAAATATAAAAGGAAAGTGTTTTAATTCAAAGAGAAGCAGTGCATTGAAAGTACAGTGGATAGTGTTTTCAATTTACAACAGAAGTTATACATTATGATTTTGAAGAGAAAGTATTAAACAGGAGGTTAAGTTGTTACAAGTACTAGATCCATTTAATGTAAGAAAATTTACTGAGAAGTATGAGCATTCTCTAGCTTGTCTTTCAAGAAAAGTTTATAAAAGTGTTTTTCATCAGTTGAGGATGTTAGCAGTACACCATTCAGAAATGCGGAGGTTTGTAAGGAAACTGTACTATGTAAAAAGTCCTGCATTATGTTTAAGTGAACTGAGTACAAGCCTTTTATATAGTTCTTTATTAGTTGTTCAAAAAAAGTGTGACGATATTGAAACGCAATATTTTGGTTCAGAGGAGCAGTTTCTAGAAAGTGAAAGTTTGACAATTACAGATGTTGGAGGATATGAGAAAGTGATTAGCACTGATCAGTTTGAAGAAGAAATTAGAAAGTTAAATGTAGTGTGCTCTGAAATATGAAACTATGTTTGTGTTTGTTGCCGATGTACTCATTATAAATGTCAAAGTAGGAATGTTGATTTGTATTTGAAAAGTGAAAAGGAGAACAATGGTAAGTGGTTAGTATTTGCAATTTACTAGTTGGTGGAAGGTCAATTTGAGTTAGGTAGTGATCATCGTGAATGTAAATATTGCTACAACAAATTAGAAGAGAACAAAATGCCTGCTAGAGCAGTACATAATAACTTAGAATTAGTAGCTATTCCTTAGGAACTGGCAGAATTGAATACATATGAATCTATTCCATTTCAATCTGTTCATTCTTTTCAAACTATAATGCGGATGGAGCCTAACACAGGTAAACTGCCACCAACTGACTTGCAAAGAGGTCTGAAAGGAAGAGTGGTGTACTTACCTTTGGATTTAAAAAAAAATATTGAAAGTATTGCTGGAGAGGAAGAGGAAAATGAGGCAGTAGTCATTCTAGAAAATAGTGTAGTAACAGAAAGTCAGAAAATATGGCAAACATTTGTGGATGTTAATAAAGTTGAAAAGGCTACCTTATATCTTATAGAGAACAATACTTATTGCGAAACTGTAAATGTGGATGAACAGGTAATATGTTTAGAAGATTAATCTTGTTGACCGATATTCTGAAGCTGCAATCCGTACAGGTCGATTAGCATACCATCCACCTTTTCCTGTAGGAAACAGCTGTGGAGAAGAGGCAAGATGGCACCCACGTGAGTGGACGTGTAAGCTGACCGCTCCCTGCTCAGCCCGCAAGTTACAGCAGTACAAGGTTGGAGAGGTGGACACGGACTAAAAAAACGGCGGCCGCTGGTTATTTTAGGATCCAGAGTGTGTGTTGGAGTATATTGGAGCATACCTGCAGTATTTGAGCTGCGGTGAAGTTGACGTGGTGAAGTGGACGTGGGTGGAGTGCGGTGGCCGCTGGTTACTTTTCATTGTGCCTAGTGTGTGCTGGAGTGCTTCTCGAGCGTGCCTGGAGCCTCCGAGTATCGGTGTGAGAGGTGAAGGCGGAGAAATTCGCTGGCGGCGACGCGGAGGCAGGGTCTCCCTCTCTGGAGCTCTGATTGCTCACACCAGTGGTGATTTTTGGGAGGCACTGTGCTGGATTCGGGCGTGCTGGAGAGATGCCGCCGAAAGGAGTAAGAGGAGACCGCAAGTCCCGGAGGAACAAGGTGTAAGCAGCGGGGCTGAGGTGAGCATACAAACTCGGCCAGCCCACTTAAAAACTTTAAAAAGGCCAAAAATGACCTGGAAAATATTAAAGTAAAAGCGGGTGGCGCTGATAAAAAAAACTATACCCGCGATTTTCTCTGCTACAAAGGATAAGTATAAGGGGGGAAAAGTGCAGTCTGCTGCAGGTAGTGAGTTACAAGTACCAGCCGTAGTAGTAGTAGAGCTGTCGGCATCAGCAGTAGGTGTTTGGTGTACACAGAATAATAACACAGCAGTGACGCAGGCTTGCTCCAATCTATTAATTGAGGCTGATATGAACCTTTCCACCTCTGCGACTAATGAAGCAGACATTCATAGCTTACAGCATGGTAGTAATGATGGTAATAAATTCAACCCTGAGGTCAAGGACAATTACAGGATGCTGAATCAGGAGACTTTTACTCTTTGTTTGAACAATTATTATCTTCATCTTGGAAAGATTTAGCGTTACAGTATGCCCAGCAAATGAATATGACCGGTGGCAGCGCTCATAGTAGTGTTTGCTTGGACGATTCGGTTGACTTGGCTGAGGGTAGCCCTCAGACAGTGCGTAAAAACCTGAAACGATAACAGATAATGGGGGCGAGCACGGCCTGCATTACCAAGTTCTGGATGAATCTGCAGAACATTTGGAAGAGGAAATATCCTTATCATTGATATATCAGTCAATAATGTCCTTACGGGAGGAAACAAGGGAGGAGAGCCAAAGAGTTCAGAATCTGTGTCGCAAACTGTGCGTAGGTTGGCTAAATTACAAGCTGATTTTACGTCCAGATTCAATGAGGCAGAGTCTCGGATATCGAACTTAGAGGACGAAGTCGCACAACAGAAGGTTTTGACCGAGTCATTGCAGGCAATAAAGGTGGACACGCTATGGACGATGGCTGATTTTGAGAATCGTGCACACAGGAACAACTTGCGAGTTTTACAGATTCTGGAAGGAAAGGAGGGGAAGGATTCTTGCAAGTTTATAGTGGATTTAAAAAGGCGTTCCCAGAGTTAAGTAAATGAGATTGGGATAGGGAGATTGAGAGAGCGCATCGGTTCCCTTTTAATACTCGATTGCGTGCTGGACAATCTGGAGGACAAACTGATGATAAACCCAGAGCATTTCTAATTTCTTTTAACAGCTTGTTGGCCCGGGAGGAGGTTTTTAAGCTGACCGCCCTGATAGGAAGAGAGTAGGACCTGGCTTTGAGTTTTTTATACGGCCTGACTTTTGTAGATACACTATGGAGAATCGTTGGCAGCTTCGGCAGCTAATCACGCCATTTTAGGACAAAGGGGTGCAGGCCTACTTAATGAACCCTGCAAAGCTGAAGATTATCTTCTATGAGCACACACGTTTCTTTACCACTGAGGGTCCAGCTAAAGAGTATCTGAATAGTATTTAGAGATATAGTGCTAAGCTGTGGAATAATGGGTGTATGCATTTCAGATTTTGTGTGTCCTCAACCTTCTCTTTTTCTCTTACCTACCCTTCTTTTTTGAGATTTGGATTAACAGATGGTGATTAATTTAATTTCTTTCTTCTCTATTTGTAATGTAGTATGTGTTGCTTTGGGCCGGAGATGGCTACTCTCTGTCCAGAACAGAGGAATTTGTAGGTAACTTGTAGGCATGGGCAGGGGATTACGGCAGCTGACATCTACAGGACCATAAGTCCTGAAGCCTTGTTAAAGGGGGGGGTGGAGGCGGAGGGTAAGGGGGTGGGAGTTTTGGGAGGGTGGTAGGGTTACGGTGTTGGGGTAAAAGGGGGAAATTCACAGTTTCAGCGAGGGAGAAACTTAAAAAAATAGAAAATGTATTAAGAGGGTGTTTTGCATTCTGTTATGTAAAAAAGGGTATTATGCTACCTACTGCAAATTTAATTTGGTTGTTTGATGGTTTCTAGAGGGATTAAAATGTGTTCCTTAAATGTTTCAGGCCTTCACAACATTAATAAAAGGAGGAGGAATGCTGCTGAGCTACGCAATATTTAGCCAGATCTTGTATGCCTACAAGAGACGCATTTACCATGAAGTAAACGTCACTTGTTATCCGATTTGGGATTCTCTGTAGTTGTTGCTTCGCAGCAATCAGCAATGATCGGGGGGTTCTGATTTTAGCTTTACCTAATGTGTACATGTTTAGGCGTAGTTTGGCAGATAAACTTGGTCGCTGGGTCATAGTTGAATGTGGTGGGTTAATTAGAAATGTTACTCTATGTACTATCTATGGGTCTAATTTAGACGATGCAACAATTTTGGAAGAATTGAATATAGAGCTTGTGACGTGGCCAACTCTGTTAATTATTTGTGGAGATATAAATATTAATTTCACTAATCAGGATCTTATGGGGGGTCCTAAAACTTATAGAGGACGCAAACCTCTGGTTTTTAAGGCTCTGTATAATTTATTAAAGGATCACGGTTTGATAGATGCATGGGGTAAATTATGTCCAGCAGACCCAGGATATACTTTTTGTTCTTTTTCCCATAAAAAATGGTGAGATTAGATTATTTCTTTTTAACTACTGCCTCTTTGGTGGGGGCTGGAATGCAGATCTATCCTAAAATTTCGTCAGATCACGCCCCTATTGTATTAACAATGGCAGGCTGGTGAGAGGCTGTGAGACCCAAATATTTCTCCTTTGACCGGAAGCTATGTGTTAATGACAATTTTAGAGAACATATCTCCAGGTGGTTGATGGAATTTTTTGACAATAACAGGGATTCGGCTCATATTGACATTGTATGGGATACGTTCAAGGCTTGTTTCAGGGGTGAAGTATTGAGTTTTGTGCTGTTTCATAAAAAAAAACTCAAAGTGGAGATGGAGGGTTTTTATTCCAATCTGAAAAGGGAAGAGGAGAAACTGACTCAAGGTATAGCACATCAGGGTAGTATCTCAGATTTAGAGGATGATGTGGCTAGAAAAGGGCTAAAATAAGGGTTTGGGACAAAGAGAATGCAAGAAAATACTTGACCCATAGAAAGCAATGCCATGAATACAGTTGGGAGATGTCTTGCCCTCAAACTGCGTATGAATGAAGCTACCCAGAGTATAACACCATTAAAGGACTGTTCAGGGATATTAAGGTCTGACCCACTAGGGATCTTGGCCATTTTTCATCACTTTCACACTAACCTTTATACGCAGCAGAGAGGGGGGCAGAAGTAGTAAAGTTTTTGCAGACTGGGGCCTTTCCTGAATTAGACTCAGAGGCGGCAGCCCAGCTTGACATCCCAATCACTATGGAAGAGTTAGAAGTTGCAGTTAGCTGCTGGCCCTGAATATCCCGGGGGAGATATACAAGCCTTTTTTTTATCAATTGAAGGAAGTGATGTTGGCAACGTTCAGTGCAGCTCAAATGGGGCTGGCTCCTAAATCTTGGGATGTAGCTACAATTGTTGATTTTAGCAAGAAAGGCAAAGATCCAGAGCTACCCAGCTTATATCGCCCTATATCAGTCCTGAACGACGCTGGCAAAATATACTCCAACATTTTAGCTAATCGTCTTTCTAAGGTTAATGCTTTGTTAGTATCGCATAATCAGCATGTATTTATTCCTGGGAGTGGCACAGTATCACATATCAATAAAGTGATTACCTTGTTCGATATTGCTCAAGTCGAGAAGCGACATTTAGGGTTAATTTTATTAGACGCAGAAAAAGCGTTCAATCGTGTGGAGTGGGATTATTCAAGGAGATTGATGGAAATTGTGGGATTTCGGAAAGGTTTTATGACCGCTTTGCATGTTTTGTATGCTTTGCCAGTAGCTTGAATTGCGGCAATGGGATTGACTTCAGAGGTAGTAAAAATCACTAGAGGGACGAGACAGGGATGTCCCTGCTCCGCTTTACTTTTTGCTTTATATATTAATCCGTTCGTTAATATGCTTTCTAGGAGTCAGCTGATAATGCCTTTTTTTGTACATGATATCCCCATTCAGTATTTGCATATGCAGATGACATTGCGGCGACATCTGAGTACCCGGCTACAGCACTTATAGAGAGTGAACAGTTAGCACTTGAATTGGGTCAGGTGTCGGGTTATAAACTGAATGGCACCAAAACACAACTTGTATGTACAGACAATATTGCATTACTCGATCCCAGACTGGTAGCTGAAGCTACATATCTGGATGTTAAAATTAGGACATCAATGCTAGAATTAGTAGATGCTAATTGGGGGGCATTACTTCGTAATATTGCGGATTCTTTGGAGAGATGGGGTAGGTTACATTTTACTTTAATAGGTCGAGGGAACATTTTAAATATGAATGTCCTTCCGAGGGTATTATATTTACTCAGATCTATACCACTCGAAATACCGCCAACTCAACTGCAAACCTTACAGGCACTTTGCTCTAAATTTCTCTGGGCCCCTGGTAAACCTTGCCGAGCTATCAGATTTTTGACGCTCTCAATTGCAAGGGGTGGCTTAGCGATACCTGATTTTGTTTTATATTATTATGTTTGTTTTTTGCAGAAAATGTCTGTATTATTGATTGGAGAGGACAGCACAACAGAAGCACCTTCAATGTTTCCGTTGATTTTAGGATCAGAGGCAAAAAGATGCTTATTTAAAGAAATTGAAGTGAGTTATTATAAAAGAACCAAGTTTAAGGTCTTGGAAGTAGTTATTAAAATCTGGAGGAAAATGTGTAAACTAATCGAGCGAGAAGGCCTAACATATTATACACCTATGAATGCGACAAAACTACTCCCAATAATGTTTTGTTACAGGGTGGCCGTTGGTTGGAGAGACAAGGGTATATGTCAGATAGGAGATTTATATGTAGAGGGGGGACTTATTCAGCAGTATGAAGATTTAGCAAGGCAATATCATCTGCCTCACTCACAATTTTTTAAGTTCCTCCAAATGCAGGATTTTTTCAGTCGTAGAAACTTAAAATTGAATCCAAATCCCCTTGTTGAGGCCATCAAATCTCAAGGTAAAATAGGGGTGTTGTATAAAATATTATCTTCATTTAAAAAAGAAGATTTGGGGAAACATATTGCACAATGGGCCGCGACATTGAGAGAAATTGAAACTGATATATCAATAGAAGATGTAATTGTTAGGTCCAATGTAGTTTTTTAATCTGCAAATATAAAAGTACAATGTTCAAAACTTTATATAATTTATATTACACTCCTGCACGTGGGGACATCGTTATGATGGTAAATGTTTTAGTTGCGGGGGTGATAATGAAGATGGTGTGCATATATTTTTTAGTTGTGTTAAACTGAATAAGTTCCTACAGGATATTGAAAAGTTTTTATCAAACATTCTTGGGTCACCACTTAATATTACACCTGCCTTAATGCTTCTAGGGATTGGGCAAGTCGTTAGTGGAGGGAATGTTTTTCAGAAACACCGGTATTTTTTATTTGTAGCAATGACTATGGCTCGATTATGTTTAGCCTTTTCCTGGCTTCGTCCCGATCCTTCAATGTTTGAGGTCGTTCTAAAATGTATAAATTACCCAATTTAGAATTAAGTTTGTATTCAATAAAAGGGGTAAGGAAACAAAAATTAGGAATGTATATATGGGTTTTCTTCTCCGTTCACATGAATGCATGACGCAAGGCCTTTTTCTTTCTCTGTTTATCTCCAATCTCAATACAATTTATGTATTTTTACCACAGTTGTAAGGCTTGTTTTTACTTTGTCTCTTATTGCTGAACTGTGGAAATAAAGAAATCTAAAACAGGAAACAGCTGTGACCTTCCAAGTTTTTTTCCTCTACACTCATTGGAGTTCCCTGTTCTTTTTTAATTTCAAATAATTCAATGCTGCTTCCTATTACTTCTTTTGAGTGCAAAGGACATATTGTGTAATGTTCATAAATATCTTCAGTCATTGACTTGTCCACTTTCTCTACTTGACCACTTGAAATTTCAGATTATATTCTGAAGAGCCTAGATTTCGACAATGCTTTTCATACATATTTCACCTTTTGTTTGAAATAAATAGAGTGCGCTGTCTTCTCTGTCGTATGCAGTAAACCACAGACTTAAAACGAAGTTCATCAATAAGTTATTTCTGCAAAATAATTTGTGGAGAAAGTTCAAGAAACAGATGAAAATTTAGAAGTACACTTAATCAATCTGATGGCATGTCAACGTGGAACAAATGAGTATTGGTATTGTCACCATGAAGAACTCAAGTGTATTTTACAGAACTTAGGTACACCAACATGGTTTATCACACTTAGCTGTGCAGAGTATGCATGGAAAGATTTGCTTGAGTTTCTAAGAGAAGCGAATTCCAATATAAAAAATGTTGAAATCAAGACTCGTGGTGAGCTGTGTTCATTGGATCCTGTAAAGTGTGCAGATATCTAAATCATAGGTTTCAAGCTATGATGTATTTTATCTGCAATAAAAAGACTCCACCTCTTGGAGAGGTTACCGATGTCTTTTGGAGAAAGGAGTATCAAGCAAGAGGTGCACCTCATATATATATGCTACTATGGATCAAGGATGAACCTAAATTTTGAAATGATTCTTATGAAACAGTATTGTCTTTCATTTTGTATGTGACATGTGAGATACCAAGAGAAGAAGGAGATAGAAGCTTGAGATAGCAAGTTTTAAGTTTCCAAAGTCACTGTTGTTGAAAGTATTGCAGAAGAAAATACAAGTCTAAAGTAAAATTTTACCCCAGATGTCAGTTTGGTTTTTCCTGTCCAGTCATTTGTAAAGGAAGAGTAAATTATTTTTTTCTTTTGTAAGGCACATAATAACTCGAAAATCTCCAAAGAATACCTACAACTTAAAAAAAACAGAAGTGTCAAAGTATATAAATGATTACAATCCAGTCATTTTAAAAATGTGGAATGCGAACATGGACATTCAGTATGTTGCAGATAACTCAATTGCTGTTGCATGTTATGTTACATCGTACATAACAAAATCAGAAAAAATAGAGATGAAGGAAATGTTGGAAGAAATTGCACAAGCGAAAGGCCTTAGTAAAGTATTGTACAGCTTTACTTTGAAAATGCTTTCCCACTGAAAAATTGGATTGTATACATGTTCAGACCTCTTGTGCTCTTCAAGTTTAAATTCAAAGTCACGAGGAATCATTTGGGTAAGTTAAGGTCTTGCCTGCAAACGAAATAGAGTGTTGAAATCATTTGAAGAAATTGAAGAATTGGCAGTATATGAACCAGACAGTACAGACAATCTTAAAACTAATATGTTGGACACATACTAACCGAAAAGGAGTCAACATCTGGAACAGCTATGTCTGTATGAAGTACTTCAACATTACAGCTTGAAAAGAAATTTTAAACAGAATGTAAAAGAAGGAAAGTATGCAGTAGTTGGATGGCATGGTTGTTTAGTAAAACATGCAAAGAGTAATCAAAACCACAAGAAAGTTAGTTTTGAAACTTGAATGTTTAAAAATGTTGAATGATGAAGTTGAACAGGAAAAGACTATTACATCTGAAATTAGTAATGAAAGTTCTCAAGATAGTCAAAGTAGTAGTCCATGTAGTCAAGATCTTCTTGGACGACCAATTCTGGAAAATGAAGCAGCCATTGCTATGCATGAAGTTGAAATTGTAATGCGGTACAGCAGGTCCGAACAGCGAAACAGGGTTTTGATTCTATGATTGAGGATGTCAGAAGTTAAAGTGTGTGATAATTTCTGTGTACCCCCTCTGACCAGGTGCAACCAACCCTAAGTACCAACAGTGGAATGGCGGCTTGATCCCACAATGGATAATGTTAGAACTGCATCTAAGAGTGGAGATGAAGGTACTCCCTTCGACACTATCCCGGACGCCAGTGCTATCTGACTATACACTGCTCAGTTCCTCCTCAGCCCGCTTCAAGACAAATGTGCAAAAAATGTGCTGCCTCAAGATCTTTGGTCTGCCTCAATTTAGCATTCAACAAGACTACCTCAGGACTCTACCACCACATCAAGAAGCCTCAGCACTCTTTGACTGCTGAAAATTTATGTTCAAGACTGTTCTACTATGTTTATCTACCATGAAACACAGTTGTAAAGCGCTCTGATACCCTCGGGTCAGGTCGGCGCTATATAAAACTCCATAAATAAAAATAAAATAAAATAATAAAAAGGTGCAACCAACTCTAGGTCCAAACATTGGAACGGTGTCTTGATTCAACAATGGACGATGTCCGATATTACCTGCTGCTTGTTTTTTTCAGAGAACTCCCTCTGTTGAGGTGCATCAGACTCTGTGCTTCAATTGTTAACTGCTGTACAGGATTATTGGGCTTGGTTGACTGGAGTCTCTGGACTACACCACCTTACAGCAGGTCTGAACAGTGAAACGAGGTCTTGATTCTATGATTGAGGATGTCATAAGTTAAAGTCTGTGATGATTTCTGTGTACCCCCTCCGATCAGGTGCAACCAACTCTGTGTCCCAACAGTGGAACGGTGTTTTGATCCCACAATGGATGATGTTAGAACTGCATCTGAAAGTAGAGATGAATGTATTCCCTTCGACCAGGTGCAACCAACTCTAGGTCCCAATAGTGGAACAGTGTCTTGATCCCACAATGGACGATGTCCAATATTACCTGCAGGTGGATTTTCACAGAGGTCTTTCTGTTGTGGTGCATCAGACTGTGCTTTCATAGTTAACTGCTGCACATGCTTATTGGGCTTGGTGGACTGCTTTCGCTGGAATAGACTGCAGTACAGCAGGTCCCAACAGTGAAAAGGGGGTCTTGATTCTATGATTGAGAATGTCAGAAGTTACAGTTTGCGATGATTTCTGTGTACCCCCTCTGATGAGGTGAATCAAACTCTAGGTCCCAACAGTGGAACGGTGTCTTGATCCCACAATAGAGGATGTTAGAACTGCATCTGAGAGTGGAGATGAAGGTACTCCCTTTGACCAGGTGCAACCAACTCTAGGTCCCAACAGTGGAACGGTGTCTTGATTTCACAATGGAAGATGTCTGATATTACTTGCTGCTTGGTTTTGATAGAACTCCCTCCGATGAGGCGCATCAGACTCTGTGCTTGTGTAGCTAACTGCTGCACATGATATTGTACTTGGTTGACACTAGCCGGTACAGCACACAATGGTACAGCAGGTCCAAACAGTGAAACAGTGTCTTGATTCTATGATTGAGGATGTCAGAAGTTCAAGTTTGTTATTATTTTTGTGTACCCCCTCTGATCTGCTACAACCAACTCCATGCTTTCGAATTCAACCTTACGTGGCTTTCAGGCGTTAATGAATAGTGCCTCTGGCCTACACTGCAGACAGAAGTGTTCACAATTCAGATTGAGTGCTGATTGTTTAATTATATAATCCAGTAGTCAAGTAACTACAAAGTCTAATGGAATATACATATTATCCTTTTACTATACTTGCTTGAAGACATTTTTTGAAATGACTTATAGGTTTACTACAATGACCAAATTTAACACTTAATAGTCTACACTGTGGACAGCAGAAATCGGAATTTGAATTGTTTTGTTTTATTTATTGCAGATTTTTCTGCAATTTATGTTGTTGTATTTTGTGAAGAGGAAGTGAGAGAAAGTATTTATGATTCTGTGTGTGAGTATTGTCTTCAATTAACACTGCAGACAGCAGTGTTCACTATTCAGATCGAGTTGGTATTGTAGATGAGGTAGTCCTTTAGGAAAAGACATTGCTGCTGTGCGCTCTGTCCGCACCAAGCATACGCATCATTGTAGGCTTCGCACGCGCTTTTTCTTGCTTCGTGTATGACAAACTGTGTGGCTCAATTTCACCTTATGTAGCTGTGGGTTCATGGTGAGCGCTGTCTCTGGCCTACACTGCAGACAGCAGTGTACAGAATTCAGATTGAGTCGCTATTGTAGATGATGCTGTGTTGATGGCAACAGATATTACTCCTAGTATGGTTCGCACGCAGCACACATCATCTCTGGCTGTGCACATGCTGAATGCTTTTAATGTGGCTATCTGAGTGCACTAGAACTGATGGACCCTTTATGATACAATCTTTGTGTGTATTATTTCCGATCTATTCTTTGTGTCTCAGTATACCACAAGTTGTTGTTCTATTACGATAGAATATTTGTCTGTATTATTTCACATCTACTGTGCCTACTTTACTGCAGCACAAACTATTGATTATTTTATTATTGAATGTCTGTGTGTGATCCAATGATTACTGTTGGAGTTGATGGTAGCAGCAACTATTTCCCTGAGGGCTGGTTTACACTCACTGCACAAGCATCTACCACAGACGTCACTGGATATGTGACCCTGGTAATATAAAATTGTCTAGCACACGTGCCCGTACCCACTTCCACTATATATCTTTGTGCGTGTGTTCATTATTATCTATGTATGATACTGCCCCTGGGCCTTACTACATTACATTGTGCAGTGGACAGCGTATTGAATCATGTTACCTCTGGTAATGGGGAAAACTTTGGTTATGTAACTTTTAGGTGTATGGCTATCACATGTAGAAGGCTACTTTACAGGTGATGAATATTGATGAAGATGGCGGTTGCATATTGTGTGTAGTGTAAGATATGTGTACATAGGAAAAAGTTTCAAAAAAGCTCTCTAAGCAGAAGAGGTGTGTCTCATCAAATGCTGTAGAGAGAATGACTAAAATGTGTGGCGTTTTGCAAATGCTACAATGGGAAATGTTATGAACTAATGAAATGGTTTTTTTTAACGTTACATGGCAATCGCGCACTCAATATATTTACTATAATATAACTTTATTACAGTTAGAAATATATAAATGTTTAAAATATTTTAGATTATCGCTTGGTCTCATATACACTTTAAAGTTATTTACATATACTTTTGAGACATTAAAAAAAATGAGGGAATGGAGTACCGGGCGTGACACCATACGTCTATGATGTAAGACAGGGCCTGGCAGCGTTCACTCTTGACATACGCAATGTGCAGCGGGCGCGACCCCTATATACATGATGTAATGAGCGGCTTGGTACTGCGTACCCGTCGCATACCAAACTAGCAGCTGGCGCGACCTCATACATATATGTAGTGTTGTCACTGACCATATCATTAATTATGTAATATGTGACGTCATTAGCAGTGCATTGCGGGGGCACGAGTTATAGTTAGCTTTACTAACTATAACAGGGGAATTTCTATCGTTTTGTATGAGTGAAATGTCCAACTAACTATAACGTCCCTGAAACCTATGGATTTTTCAGTGACTATATATTTATTATCTACTGGTGGTCGCCAGTAGGTAGTTATAGTTAGGACCTATTTTTAATAGGAAATCTGCAACATTCTATTTGGAATAACTTTGGCGCTGGTAGACGAATCTTCATGAAATTTTCAAAACTGCTGGGATGCTCTGGTCCGCTCCTATTCTGAAAGTCTTGGGGTGATTCGTGAAGCGGGTGCTGAAAAAAAGGGGGGGTCCCAAAACATGTTTTCCCCATGCAATTTTCCATTATTTTTAAATCGCGGCTACAGCCCGAACGTCTAAACGGAATTACACCAAATTTGGCAAAGTTGTAGTCCTTGGTTCAGACTCGTGCCTTTTGCTTATATGGTGTAAATCCGTTCAGTAGTTCCTGAGAAAATTACAATTAAAAGTACATAAATATCTATGGCCTCGGTGGATGCGCAAATTATTCGAAACCAGGATGTGTTGGCAGCCATTTTGTGCCTCGGTAGAAGCGAGGATCTAGAAATTAGTGGAACACATGTTTTAAACGTATAAAGGGGGCAGGTAAGAAATACTTTTACCCTCTAGACCTGCTCAGGGGGTACCACATTTTTTTTTTTTAAACGGCGAAATGTGCGCTGGGTGCATGAAACCTCTGTTAAAAAAATAAAAACGAAGCTTTGGCTCCTGTGCTTGTTTAAAAATTAGCTACCTGGGAAGGACCATCCTGTGGTCTAAAATATTGCATTTGAAGCGGGGGCAGAGATAAAAGGGGGGCCCAAAACATGTTTTCCTCATGCAATTTTCCATAGAAACCGTTCATTGTGACTACAGCCCGAACAGTTAAAGGGAATTATACCAAATTTGGCAAAGAGGTAGTCCTCGGTTCAGACTCATGCCTTTTGCAAATGGTGTAAATACGCTCAGTAGTTTCTGAGAAAATTTCAAGTAAAAGTACATATATATCTATGGCCTCGGTGGATGCGCGTATCTTGCGTGCACACTAATTACCAAGCCTGGGCGTAGTACGCGTAGTCACGCTACGTGAAGCTACGCGAAGATGTTCTCGCACTACACGAGCTTCGCGTAGCTTCGCGAGCATGCGTAGTAGCTTGCTGGTCCCGTTCGCGAGCCGTTTTTCTTGCTCGGGAGCGCGTAGTGCGTGGTCGGGGCGCTGTCTGCGTGTTCGGGGGATTGTAGCGTGCGACCTTACCCATGTGGTTGGGCTATGGGCATGGTCATCTTGTTTTTTCAATTGTCCCGGCCGCCCGCGCCCCCTATTTCCTCTTCCGGGTCGCGAATAAAGCGTTTGCGCGGTGCACGTCTTGTTCGGGAACACAACTACTTGTTCACACTGAGAAAGTGCGTGTTCGCGTGAAATCTCGCGCGAACTTACCCACGTGGTCGCGATGGGCGTGGCCATCTTGTTTTTCACACTGTATGCTATGGTTCTGGGCCTAGTTTTCTATCCACCTTATATCTGTTCAATCTTTTACCTATTTTCACAGTTTTTCTTACTTTTTTTACTTCTCATCTATTTCTCTCTGTCCCTAAGTTTATATTTTGCATTTTATTTCTACTTTTCCACCTTTCTTTTTAGCTTTTCTACTGTTTTATTTTACTTCTTCATTTAAGCTCCTACTTCTTCCCCCTAACTTTTTTTCCTTTTGTTCTAACTTTTCTTTTCCACCTCCACCCCAGAACCATGGCAAAGGGGAGCAGCAGAACCGGCTCGAACGGCAAGGCGCCTGCGCCCAAGAAGAGCCGGCTGCCTTGCGGCAGAATGCGACCTGCAGGGGTGCAGGCCCGGAATCTGTTCGGGGAGGCGGAGGTGGCCGCCCTGCTTTTTTTCATGCAGCGCCACCTACCCTTGACCTTGGCAGCAGGCGGCAGGCCAGGCTCCGGTTACCTCCCAGAGGAGCGTCACCGCCCGTGGGCGAAGGTGCGCCGGGCAGTGTACCGTCGCTCGCAAATCCGGCGCACCCACCAGCAGCTGGCCCACCGGTGGGCAGACATTCTGGACAGGGAGCAGGACCTGTTGGACCTGCTAGGTGTTGAAGTCGTGGGGCTTGGTGAGTAGCTAGTAATATTAATAATTTAATATATATTATAGTAGTATAAGTATTGTGTATAATTCTTGGACGAATAAGTAACACGGTTACTGGTGCGCTTAGTTACATTGCAGATGAATTCCGTCTCAAATTCTTCTGTTATTGTATGACACAGGTGCTGCTCGCCACTTCTCTTACTGGTTTGTAACTTAGCGCTGGCTTGGGCTGCTGATTATTGATGTTAGAGTTTTTAGAGAACTGAAGTTAGTTGATGCTATTGCTAGAGTCTAGTCCTTACATTGTCCTTTAGTGAAATAGTGGTGGATGGATAGTATTAGTTCATATTTTTTTAACGGTCCGCATGACGCCTCCTCGGTCACTGAATGTTTAGTTAGTTCTTATTTACCCCACCCCTCCATTGAAACCAGTTTGAGTTTGTTTACTGAGTGGTAGGCTTAGCAGCACAGCAATAGCATGGTCAGGTGAGTCAGTAGCAGTTCTGATGCAAGCAACCAACAATTACGTGTATGTACAAATTTATGCATGTGTCCTCCATCCGATCATCTATGCATGTTTGCGGGCAAAAATAAAATTGCAATGCCGACTTACAGAACAATTGGCCCGTCTGGATTCTTGAATAGGTGTTGTAGGTCAGGTGGTACTGGCTTCCTTAGTATATTCTGCAATCAGAATGTTTATGGCACATTTGATTAGTGTTCTATAAGTAGACGGTCTGTGGATCTTGCAAGCCAGTAGTCATTTATACTTTGAAGTCAATTTTATTGGAATTGTTGTTCCCTAAAATGTTTGAGAGGATTTTTGAATGAGGTCTTTGTTTCACAGCACTTAATGTTTCTCTTTCTTTATTATTTCTTACATGATCAGCACCACCCAAGGGCAAGAAGATGGGGTCCGAGTTGGCGGGACAACCACAAGAGGAGCGCTCCTCTACCGCGGATCCTGCTGCTGGCCCCAGTAAGTCCTACAGTGCTTATGTTAACAATTATATTTCCCTAACTTTTTAACGCACTTTATTTTTTCCAACCGATTAATCCTCCTTCCTAATTCAATGTTAGCAAAACCTTCTTTGGTCTTAAATTTGTTTTCCAAATTTTGGGTCACTAACTATCCAATGCCATCCCTGACTTTCAGTTCCTTCAAACTGCCTCTGCCCCAAGACTCTCTGTGCTACTACTATTAGACTGTGTGTAGCTAAGCTTGCCCTGTGGGCCACTCTTTAGTTAAGGTATTCTTTTGAATAAAGCTGTGATAGAATAGCTGTAGGCACTGGGTCCACTCCTGTCTTTTGCGTTGTCCTCTGTAATCTCCAGTCTTTGTCAATTCCCACCAACAAAAATGCACAACCAGATGTTTGCCTACTAATTTTTGTTCAGTTAGTATACTTCTACTACTGTTGTGGTTATTATTCTCTGCACATACACATACAGAACTATGCACAAGAAATTAGGATGTTGTTGATAGGGAGGTTGGACCTTACCCCCTGGTCACAGAACTCAGTCAGAAGAACCCATAATCCAATGACCGTCTAGTCTACCTACCTAAGTGTCTTGGTCATAGTCATTTGTCCCACTCCCGACCCCCACACGAAGATAGTTAGATATACCCAATGATTTTATTACACAACCCAGAAAAGAAGAAGAAGAAGACCCTTTCGCTCACTCACTCGTTTCACTCCACAACACCCCAGACACTGAAAATAATATACCACAGAGTCTACGTGCAAGTTCAAAAACTTTATTTTGTTTTAATAACAAGCTTTGTATTGTTGTAACTTGTAAGTATTTCCATGAAAAACATCCTGCTCCACCATGCAAAATGAAGAAGATTAAATACTGTACATTTTGTACATCTAGTGCACGATAGAGAAATGTGTGAATTGTGGGAGACCTCTCACCATTGAACGTATACTGCAAGTGGTTACACATGCATCTTTCGAAAGCTCTGCAAATCCCTTGTTTCGTAGAAGGCAATCTTCTCTTCTCATCTGCCTATGAGAAAAATGTTGCACGTTAGACAGTGTATAAAACTATGCCAGTTTTTATCAGTCATGGCAAAAAGTGCAACATTACATTATGGATAAGCAACAGGGACTAACAATACTGGTTTGTCAATTGTATGCGACACTCATGTGCCCTCAATGGTGTCTTTCTTACTGTGCAACAAGCTGCGAGGTAACATGGGCAAAGCAGTAGACACGGATCTAAAAATGGTTATATGGCTCAGGCTAACTTTCCAAAGACTAGAGTAGGAGTAGATTAGATGACCCTAGGGACCATCTAATAAATGAAAACTAAACTCTGCCTAATGTGACTGCTGTACATTAGGACGCAATTTGAACTAGTTACACTGCCACAACGATTCATGTTATACGTAACTGTTTTTTCAATCTTCCTTCCTGGTTAAAAAAGTACAACTAGTAAAATAGGGGGAGGTGTGCAGGCATCTAAAAAGGTGTATTTGATTTCATAGGTGCACAATCAATACTAACCACCAGTGCCGACGGGGCCACCGGCGAAGAGATTGCCATCCAGGAGGGGACAGAGGATGCGGCACCTGCCAGAGCATCAGTGGGAGAGGAAAGTTCAGCGGTGGGCGGTGGTTAGTTATATTCATTACTTATTTGCATTACTAGGTGGATGGGGGACATTTTTTTCCTCACTGTGCTATGAGACTTATTAAGAAGGTATGAATTTTAAGTTGTACTGGACAATATAAAATGGTTGAAGAAGACACCCTTTGTAGCATTACCAGTTTTAGTTGAGTAAACAAGGCCTCTTCCATCAGACTCCAACTCAGCTGTGAAACTTATGGAGAAGACTAAAAGTCAGATCAGATGACCTTGAGGCATGTGTTGAACAAAAAGGGAAAGAAGTGAACTAGGGTGGAAGGAGGAAGGGAGGACTCAGGGATGTAATATTAAGACTAACTACCATAGAAGGATACTTTGGAAGGTTCATTCACATGGCTGATATGAATCGGATGCATGGGTTGTTAAAGGATGGGTAGAACTGTAAGGTCAAAGAAAATGCAGGCCTGGTTGGGCAAAAGAATATGGGTGCATGGATACAGTGGATAGCAAGAATCATGAGCGGAGTTTGTGTCAATGAAACCCAAGGCAAGGAAGGAGTGGACGCATGGGTGGTTGGGTTGCTGGTGAAAGTGAAACCAGCTAAGCTGATAATAAAGAATGATAGACATTTACTTTTAATGGGTGGATGCCCCCTAAATGTATTTGTATTCATCATAGGTGAAGACTGTCACTGGAAGCAGAGTCTTACTTTGAAAAAATAAAAGGAGATACAAAAAAGACTTTTCTTCTTATGTTTACTCAAGCCCACCCAGTACTAGGGCAAGTATAATGTGGGAAAAAACTTCAACAAATGCTACAGGCAGGGGAAGCAGGAGGACAGATTAGATAGATACTAAAAGTTGACACCAATTGTATGGACTGCGCTTGATAGTGCTACAAATGCCACTATGTACTTTTGAATTCATTATGAAGAGTTTGCTACAATTCTGTTTCTTTTTTTATAGATACTGCTACTCCTTCCTCAAAACCATCACGGAAGGAGTTGGCAGCCAGGGCCCGGCAAAGGAAACTGCAGGCCATTGTGGAGGAGTACCGCAAGCTGGTGGCTGAGGCTGAGGAGGAGGAAGAGGCGGCGGCAGCAGCTGCTGCCTCTTCCAATGCATCTGGCCCCAGCAAGGCTCCACCTGCAGGAGTACGGCGCCGCGGCCAGGCAGCCGCTCACTGCCGCCATTCAACATCTGCCACCCCCTCACAGCATGGATGCAAATGTAGGTGCCGTGCATTTCGGCAACAACTTCTCCTCCGGGTGGCCAAGCTGGAGGACCAATTAGAGGAGCGTGTAAAGATTTTAGTGGACAAACACCTCAAAGCCCGCCAATTGTAATGGACTCTGTTGATTTGCCCCTTTTTTAATACTTTTGTTGGTGGGTGGGAATTGGGTGTTGGGGTTATTTTTGTGGGACATTCTTTGGACTTGGACTATGGTTGGGGTTAGGGTGGGGATAGGAGGATATTTTTATACATGAATAAATGTTATTTATTTTCAACTAACACAGATATGATATGATGTTGTTTTGTGGTGGGGTTACTGTTGAACGTCACAAGGTTTACTCTAGATGCAGGGCAGCGGCCAGTGTTTGATTGAAATACTTTATTAACTGACCCCATGTGTAACATGCAAACAGATAGATGCTGTGCCCCTCACTCAAAGTAACATTTGTCCTATTAGTACTACCAGCCTCTCCTCCATTAGACCTCCCAGCAAACTGCTCTTCTTACCTGTGATTGATGATGATTACGTTTGGCACCGCAAGGGCTGCATGGTTTCCCAAGACAACGGAGAATATGCCGTGGTTGTGTGATAGTAGTCGAGTAGACTCCTAGTCCTAGACACTGGCACTAGCATTGGAAAACAAAAACAAAGAGAGAAAATTACAGTACATAATACGGACCAAAAATACAAACAATATTGCAACAGCTAAAGAACTCAAAGAAATCAATGGTGTTGGGGACTGAAAAGTAGAAGAAGATAACTGTAGTTGCGTTGGAGTCATTAAAACACAATACAAATCGTAAACGTACATGCTCTAAAATTAAATTCAAACAATGCCAGCAATGATTTACATTTATTCGTTGGGTCACTTTGGGAAATTAATTGCCTTCTACACTATTACATAGAGTGAGCTTGGGTGGGCAAGCAGAAGAAGATCCTCGCCCTGCCTCATTGACTTTTGATTTTATTAGTGTTGGTTTCACCACATCTGCCCCAGCAAGCGTGTGATCAATTGTTGGTGTATATTTAATGTAGTAACATCACACCTCAATAAAAACCACACAGCCCGGGGGAAGAGGGTTATGGTTTGATGAATGGATGGGAACGGGGGTGTGTGGGAAAGGTTTGACAAAGAAAAACAGTACGCATGGAGACAACAAGCAAAACAATGAAGACGATGATTGCTGATCCACAATTCCACAATAAATGTAAAGTCAATTAAGAACAACGAAATGGATGCACGATGAAGGTTTCATTAACTGGATGGTTAATAAGAAGTGGTAATTACTTAACTACTACTACACAATTCAAAGGAAGTACTTCTTATGATATGAATGATATGACTTTTGCCTAGGCTGTATGCCCTCTGAGAAACCGTAATACCTGTTGTAGCAGGCTGAAAGCTAGCAAACAAAATTGAGATACTTTAAGTGAACAATCAATTACCAAACACAAGCATAAAATTAATGAAGAGGAAAAAGGAATCAAAGAAAAATATGAAAATGATACTAAAGTTAATGTATTATCCAGGGCCAAATGTGTAGTTGTATCTCGTCATTCATTTTTTCCTCCCTTCCATGGACACTGTTGTGACTGATTGATTGATTATATCATCCTTGGGCGCCTCTGGCAGAATGATGAGGAGGATTGGTAAGGTAAGTGTGAGTTGTTGCTCCACGTTGCGCTGGGTGAAAGGCCGGCCTGTAAGTGTTGATGAAAGAAGAAATGGGGTATTACAAAATAAGTTAACAGAATGAAAACATAGAAATCAATTACGGTGTAGTGCGAAAAAGACAAGACTCGTGAGCGAGAACATTTTCAGACTGAGGCTAATTGGATACATTGATTAACTCTACTCTTCTAGTTGCACAGCAGTCATCAGAAAGAACAACAAGATAGGAGCCAGCACAGAACAGTTACAGGGCCACAACACCGGGACGTGAGTCTGTGGCCCAAAGTCCATTTACCTACATTTTTCAGAGTTTTGACAAAAGGCATATACATACATCAACCTAGTATTTCCAAAGCAAGTGATTAATGTAATTGTAAATCAATGCGCCAATGTCAATCATACCACTATTCCATTCCACCACTGCACACACATGTAGCCTAGGTCTGCTGTGCATCTTCTTGATTGGTTCTGTGTTTACCTTGTATTCCACTTCCTGAACATATTCCATCATTCATCTCTGATCAAACTGACTGACAGCGTGCAAAGATGGTATCATAGTGGTCATCTTCATCATCCGGTGTGGCACGTGTACGTGTTCTCCAACTGACCAAAAACAGCAACTAAGTATGTATTGAGTGACTACAATTAAGTCCAGACTCCACCTGCAGTAGTAGGAGTACAATTAGATACATATTATTAAACAACATGGAAACATTGACCATCACTCGAGACACAAGCACTTTGAAACTACTAGTATACTTCGACTTCATGCACATTTGCTCTGAGTCAGCAAGCAGCCAATGCAATGTATGGCATCATTTATTTCATATACCTGTCTTTCTCTTCTTTGTGACTGTCAGATCACAGATGCAGCAGAGCCTTCTGAAAGTGATGACGAGTTTACTTTAATTTTGGAGCCCTGTTCAAGTTCTGACATTGAAGAGTTGTGTATGCCTGCAGACAGAGGTGTAGCCTTAAGACAGTGATGCATTTCAGATTGGAAACAAAACAGAAGATGGCTGTAGTCACGTACGTTTCAATTGTTATGGAGGGACTGTTAGAGGCTACATTATTGCACTATTGTCCATCTCCATCCAAAGTATGGTAAGATGGAAATGCATTTAGGGTGAGTCAGGAAGATGGAGCAGGACTCTGATGAGTGGAGTGCACAGTAAATACTCAGATGTGCAACTCCAATAGGTAATTAAAAGAGAAAGGAAGATGGAGTTGGTTTTCAAGTTTGAGTCAGAATTTAAAGACAGATACACACAAATAACTAAGGAAGGGAGAAATAAAGGAAGGGAGAATGTAACAATTTCCAAGCCTAGTTGTCAGGGAAGAGGAGCTCGTCCTCAAACCCTGGTGGTTCTTTTGACAGAAGTAGGTCCTGTAACCCAATACTTATTTCTTCTGACTCGCTCTCCTCTTCCAGCTCTGATTCACGGACTTGGTAGTCTGGTGGTATCAAGTGCGGGTTCATTTTTATCATGGTTAACCTCTCCACGCTTTTGGGCGAGAGACTGGTCCTTCTCACAGTCACAATGGCACCAGCAGCACTGAACACACGCTCAGAAGAGACACTTGCAACAGGGCAAGCTAGATACTTTATCGCCAGCCTGCTGAGCAGTGGCCATTGGCTTCTTGTCCTACACCAATACACCAATGGGCTTTGCTCCATGAACACCTCTGTTGTGTCATCCAGATAGGCCTGGACCATTCGCTCAATGTTCATTGGTGCTCTGGTTTGCTCTCCCTCTTTTTGCTTTGTGACAGCAACGGACTTCCCCATCCCTTTCTGTAGAAACCAAGCAGCTATTTTTTTGCTTGTGTCTGATGAATCAGATCCTGTTGGTGCGGTTGGTGTTATTGTTTGTGTTGGTGACTGCTGGGAAGCAAACGCACTGCTGGCATGCTGTGAAGAAGAACTTTACTCTGTAGGATGCTCAATAGTACTTGCACTGTCCTGGGCTGGCACTGGCAGGCCTCTAATTGAGAGCCGTTCGTTTTCTAAATCAGTGGCTTCCTTGGCTATTACAGTTTTGTACTTGGAAACATCCTCTTCTGAAAAAGGAATTACTGCATTACTGTTCACAAATAATTTGTACCGTGGATCCAAAATTGTGGCAGTAATGTAATGTTGATGTGACACAATCTTATTTTGAATCCTTGTATTCTCAGATAAGCGGCTTGCTAAGGACTTCGCTAAATTACATGCTTCATGTTTTCCTTCCACACCTTGGTACGTTTCAGAGACCTCCTTCAGCTCTTGCTCAAGCATGTACAACAATGGGATTGCTTGGCTCATAGTACAGTCCTCCCTGCTGACTGCACGTGTGAAGACCTCAAAAGGAAGTAGCATCTCAGTCAGGCATTTAATGAGGTCCCATTGCCACATCTCAACGGTCATGGCTTTAACAGCATTATCCCCTGATCATCTTGTCATGACATAAGCATTAAGTGGTATGTACTGCTCAAACAGCCGTTCGAGCATGTAATACGTAGAGTTCCAACGTGTTGGTACCTCCTGAATGAGTGCTTTGACTGGCATGTTACACTCACGTTGAATGACCCGTAGCTGCTTCCGGGCTTTAAAAGAATGATTGAAATGCGTGCAGATTCTTCTGCAAATGGTCAGTAAGTTGCTGACTTTGCTTTCACTTTTCAGAAAGTCTTGAACCACAATGTTAATGCAGTGTGCCAAACACGGGACCCTGAAATAGCGGCCATCTTCCATGGCCTTAACTACATTACTGCCATTGTCGGTGGCAACAAAACCAATATTGAGGCCTCTTGGTTGGAGCCATTCAAAGACCTTGCTGTTGAACTCATCCAAAATGTTTGCAGCAGTATGCGATTTCTCCATAGCAAACATGGCTACAGTAGCATGTTTGCGAGTATCATTAAAAATCTCAGTAGTGTCAATGCCTGTAGATATCTTGTCTCTAACACCTGAAAAAGAGATCCAGTGTGCTGTGATGCACATGTAATCTGTGGCTTCACTACTGCTCCACATGTCTGTTGTGAGGTGGATACTATGCACAGCAGTCTGCTGCAAGGTTTTTCCAAGCAATTCCAGCACGTCGTGGTGTAGTGCTGGAACAGCAACTCTGGCAAAATAGTAGCGGCTGGGAACATTCCATTTTATGCAGAGGGTTGACACAAATTCCAGGAAACCCATCCCTTCAACAAAAGAAAAAGGGAGAAGGTCCAGAGCTAACATTTTAGCAAGCTTAGCATTATACAAACGTGCTATTGGGTGGTTTTGCTCGTACTTCCCCTCCTGCCTAAACATGCTAAGAATGGTACGCTGCTTGCTATTTCTTTCAGATATGCCTGATGCAGTACTTCGTGTCGCAGACTTCGCACCCGTACTCCTTGGTGTCTCCGGGTTACTCTTACTCTGGTGCCACAGAGATGTTGCTGATCCGGAGGATCTGGGTTCTACCACTGCAGTACTGGGGAGTGGGACAGGGGTACTTAGTGTACCACTACCAGATAGAATGTCTCCCTCTTCATCCTGTCCGGTTACCCGTGGACCTTCTACTGCTTCCCCACCAACATTAATGGTTCCTGCTTTTATGTTACGTAGGTGGTCCTCCCACTGGATTGGGTGGTGTTTTTTCATATGGGTCATTTGGCCTCCGGTACCATAGTTTGTGCCAAGCTTACCACGACTAACAGAGGAATGACAAATGGAGCATATAGCAATGCTGTCCTCATTTGCGCTAACTGTAAAGAAGTCCCACACTGGGGAGCTTAACTTTTGTCTCCTGCTAGAAGTGCCACTTCCAATGCCGGATGAACTGGAGGTTGTGTGGTGAACTGCACTATGTGGCTGTACAGTAGTACCACTACCTCCTTCTGCTGAGGTGAAACTTGTGCTGGATGTAGGACGCTGCCGGCTTTGTGCAAATGAAAAAATGGAAGCTGGAGGTAGTTTTGGTGTGGCCTGTGTTGGTGGTATGCGTGCTACTACATCCCTAGTCGCAGCCATTCTTGATAGGGTTAAAATGTTGGTCTCCATGTCCTCAGGGCCAGGAGTAATGCTTGTGATGACTGGGTCTGACTCATCATCACCATCATTATCCGGCTGCTGAACATCGCACTCCATAAGTGGTAGGCTTCCTGGAACCATCCTTTTCCCTAGCCTGGTCTTCTTGGGATGTCTCTCCCTCTCATGCTCAGATCGTTCTGGCTCCCAAGTGAAGTCAAGATCATCAGAAGAGATGCTTGGCGGAGAACTCAATGGACTAACCCTCCTTTTCCTTGGTGGGGATATGGAAACCAATAGATCTCCTGCATGATGTGCTGCCTCTTCTTGCTCTGCATCAGGCTCAATTTACTGAACTGCCCCGACTTCGGGAAGAACAACAACTACTATTGCCAGTGGTGGTTCTTGAACAACTATTGCAGGCGGTGGTTGTGGTAGTTGTTTTTGTTGAACATCTACTATTGCGGGCGGTGGTTGTGTAACAACTGCTATTACAGGTGGTGGTTGTGGTTGTTCTTTTCGTTGAGCATCTACTATTGCGGGCGGTGGTTGTTGAACATCTACAATTGCGGGCGCTGGTTGTTGTTCACCACTTTTCTGCTGTGTTCCCTCTTGCGTGGAATGTGTACTACTTTGAGATTGAGATAAGTTCAGGTCAGGCTCAGTATCACTGCTTTCCACCATTAGGCTGGCTACCTCTTCCCCACTCATCGGCTTGGGCGTGGGGTGGTGGCTTGGGCCCACTGATGCGGAGGTGCTGGCCCCAGCTTGGACCCCGGTCACTGCTGCTGCAGGCGTACTTTTTTTTCTCCCAAAAAAGGTTTTCGGGTCAACACCAGACTTAAGTGTCAGTTCCTTCTTCTGTTCTTCCTTCTTCTCAGCAACTTTCTTGGTCTTGGAGGACCTGGTACCTGCTTTCTTTGGGCCCATCTTCCTCAGATGTCAGCAGCAGCACTCAGTTGCTGAGAATGATGTCTGGTCAGGTTAGTCACTCACACCACACGTGACGTAGTACAGAAGGATGTCCGTCTGGCAGTAGAACAGGCGATGAATGATGACAGACACCTCCTCTTCGGTCTTTTGTGCACCTACAAGCAAAAAAGGCAGAACAACATCAGTCGAATATGGATTTTTTTTAGCTTTAATTACTACTAGAAGTATTAGTACATCCAGTAAGAGTAAGAATAGCAAAGAATTAAAATGCAAATGTAGTGGAAGTGGAACTTGTTTATCCATAATTTGTGCATCATGGATGCAGCATCAGTGACCTGCAGCAGATAGCAATGGGGATGTGAACAGTAGTAAGCCAACAGGAACAATGGCAAGACACAGGCTAATTTGTCAAAAACAAAACGGCACACTACTACTACCACCACAGCTCCACATGGGCACTCATCACAGGTACATGGGTAAAGGGCAAAGGCCAGAAAAAAATAAACTCAACCAGGCCTATATCCCTACCTATATGGCCAGAAAAAGGAGGATGCATACATCACAGCTTAATGCAAAAAAGAAAATCCCCATGGCTACAAGGTTTGAAAGTTACACAACAACACAAACAAGAAAGGCATTTGGAGTTTTCCCCCAAACAGTTAACTACACCCCAAACACTCATTTGAAAATTTAATGCATTGCCACCCATGCCCTAAATGATGTTAAATTTAACAGACAAAATGGAAACCGCTACATCAAGCAGCCCCGCTGACTATCTCTGGGACTCTAGGCCTACTGGCAGCAAAAAAATCACACAACTTTGTAGGCCTGCGGCAAGCCGGCAACCAGGATGGAAGGTCACACAAAATGGCCGCCCCCACATGGCCTGGCCAGTGCCACCCCCAAAAACATGAAGAAAGATAAGACAGACAATACATTCCTATGGCAAAAGGACAATGCTTGGCTTGACAAAATGGCCGCCACCAAGCAGCCCACATGGTCAGGCCACCGTCTAACAACAAGGTACATAGAGGACAGAAACAGTAAGTGGTCCATGCTCCAAAAACTACAAGCAAATGACAACCTGAGGAGTTTCTATTAGCAAAATGAACAGCATCGACATTTTCGGGAACGTTTTAGGCAACTCGAGAGATATTGCTCGCGAGAATGCAAATTCAGCGTGTTCGACGGCGCGAACTGAACAAAACGTCGTGATCGCGCCCCTGAGCACGCACATTGAGCGCGCGAAGACGACAAAAACTGTAAGGTCGCATTGCTGCACTGTGCAAACTTACCAAAACTACGCGCGCTGAATTCTAGGGTTACCTAGTGCGCAAGACAAAGCCATATTATTCAACACACACCCAAAACTTGCAATTCAACACCAAAAACACATTTTTCTAATTAATCCAAAGCCATCCATGACCCACATGATGTTACACTTAAAACTTAAACACCCCTATAACAGTTGAACAACTTTCATGCACCCATGATGAGGAGGACTCTAGTAGTACCCTTGGGCCTACCTACTGGCACAGTAGGCCACAAGCTTGGAGGCCTATGGCAAAAACACAGAGGCTGCTACTAGTATCAGGAATTAAAATGGCCGCCCCCACATGGCCTGGCCACCCCCAAAAACATAAAAAGAAAGAGAATACAGACAATACATTCCTATGGCAAAAGGACAATGCTTGGCTTGACAAAATGGCCGCCACCAAGCCGCCCACATGGTCAGGCCACCCTCAAACAACAAGGTACATAGAGGACAGAAACAGTAAGTGGTCCATGCTCCAAAAACTACAAGCAAATGACAACCTGAGGAGTTTCTTTTAGCAAAATGAACAGCATCTACATTTTCGGGAACGTTTTAGGCAACTCGAGAGATATTGCTCATGAGAATGCAATTTCAGCGTGTTCGGCGGCGCGAACTGAACAAAACGTCGTGATCGCGCCCCCGAGCACGCACATTGAGCGCGCGAAGACGACAAAAACTGTAAGGTCGCGTTGCTGCACTGTGCAAACTTACCAAAACTACGCGAGCTGAATTCTAGGGTTACCTAGTGCGCAGGAAAAAGCCATATTATTCAACACAACCAAAACCTGCAATTCAACACCAAAGACACATTTTGCTAATTAATCCAAAGCCATCCATGACCTACATGATGTTACACTTACAACTTAAACACCCCTATAACAATTGAACAACTTTCATGCACCCATGATGAGGAGGACTCTAGTAGCTTGAAGGCCTATGGCAAAAACACAGAGGCTGCTACTAGTACCAGGAATTAAAATGGCCGCCCTCCACATGGAAAATGGCCGCCCCCACATGGCCTTGCCACCACCAAAAACATGAAAAGAAAGAGAAGCCAGACAAATAGACAATACATTCCTATGGCAAAAGGACAATGCTTGGCTTGACAAAATGGCCGCCACCAAGCCCCCCACATGGTCAGGCCACCCTCAAACAACAAGGTACATAGAGGACAGAAACAGTAAGTGGTCCATGCTCCAAAAACTACAAGCAAATGACAACCTGAGGAGTTTCTTTTAGCAAAAAAAACAGCATCTACATTTTCGGGAACGTTTTAGGCAACTCGAGAGATATTGCTCGCGAGAATGCAAATTCGGCGTGTTCGGCGGCGCGAACTGTACAAAACGTCGTGATCGCGCGCCCGAGCACGCACATTGAGCGCGCGAAGAAGACAAAAACTGTAAGGTCGCGTTGCAGCACTGTGCAAACATGCCAAAACAGTACAGGCCTCCCCAAAAAGAATATTTAGGAAAGATTAAGAAGCACAGAAAACTGTAGTTAAACAAAAAAAAAAAAAACATTTATACAGTACACCAATTCTCAATTCTCAAACTTACTTGTGAAAGAAAAGTTCAAATCCAAAATTCCTCAATAAATCCAATTAAATGCTATGATGCAGCAGACAAACACAAAGAGTGATCCTTCCAGCTCCAATTCCAAATGAAAGTGAACACCACATGGACAAAGCACTGGGAGGAGCCTGGTGGACAGGAACAGGAAGTTGGAGACTCAGGGGCACTTCCGTTCTCTTGAAAAAAAGAGTAGAAACAAAAAGAAGACTCCTAGCCCCAAAAAATACAGCCAAATCACAATCTGAGGGGTTAAATGAACATTTTTTAGAAGATTTTAACATGCTCGGGAGATATTCTGTGCCAGAATGCAGTTTCTGCGTTTTCGGAAACGCGATCTTACCAACATGGGAGGATCGCACGTCCCAATGACATGTTCGCGCGCTCAAAGTCGCATAGGATTGTGCGGCCGGATTCCAAACATCGTAGCAAACGCGACCGGGAGAGAAAAGCGAGAAAGCGAACGCAGAACCACGGTAAGTCATTATTGCGCACGCGAGAATGCTATTGAGCGCGCGAGGAAGAAAAACTACTACGCTACGCTGTAGATTGCGAAGTAGGCGACAGCTTCGCGCTCTCCGCGAAGTGCGAAGTCCGCCCAGGCTTACTAATTACACCACCCCGATCATGCGCTGAATGCTAATTGGTTATCAAGTGGTTGTCAACATTCGAAACCAGGAAGTGTTGGCAGCCATTTTGTGCCTCAATAGAAGTGTGGGTCTAGAAATTAGTGGAACAAGCGTTCAAAATGTAAAAGGGGGACAGGTAAGAAATATTTTGACCCTCTAGACCTGCTCAGGGAGTCCCACAGGGATCTCTAGGGCCCCCCAAATTATTTTTTTTTTTTAAACAACAGAGAAATGTGCATTGGGTGAATGGATCTGTCGTAATAAAAATAAAAATGAAGCGCAGGCTCCTGTGCTTGCTTAAAAATTTGCTACCTAAGAGGGCCAAATCACAGAGTCTAAAATAATACATTTGATGGAGTTCCAGAGGGGCCCTGTAGCCTGGGCACCGCCATTTCTCGGTGCTACAAAATAAATGGGTGAGGGAGCTCAAAGGTCCGTCTAAGCCCCAGGTATTACTACCCTCCAGGGCTTTTTATATTTTTGGAGGGGGGCAGTGTAGTCTGCATTCTGGAGCAGTCGAAAGCCTTGGGGAACACGACCCCCAGAAGCAGCTCCTGCTGTGCCTTGGGGTGTCTACCCCTGGGACACTGCTTTTTGCTATGGCAGGGCGGGAGTTGAGGTTCCCGCTGTCATAGGAAACTTGAGGGTATATTAACAAGTGCCATTTAGAGGCAGTTTAAAAAAAATGCCAAAAATACTGTGAAAATGATATTGCCCTATTTACTAGGTGATGCTAAGATGCATAATGCATGTTAGAAGCCGGTTTGTAAGGGCTCGCCTCGCATCTCAAATGAGTTGCAATGTAGGTGTTCTCAGTGACAAGGTAGGTGTTTCTATGAGAATATAAAAAGGAAGAGGGAGGTATGACAATAGTGTTGTATTTACAAGGCGGCCCTGGATTTGAGGACCGATAGGAAAACTCTTGCTAATTGCTGTTTATGTTGGATCCTAACATCTGTTCTGAAGTAGACTTATGCATGTTTAATATGCGATGTGGCAGATTTACAAGTTCCTTGCATCCCTATTGCATCACTTTTAACATGGGAAAAGTGACGCGAAAGTGGTGCAAGAGGCTTGGAAATCTGCTACACATTGTTCTGTCTTAGTTTGCTTTCCTTTATGTTATGTAGAGGATCCTGGGTAAATATAACGGTTCCTGTACAGCCAGTATCTTTCAACCCTACCTCCAAACTGCTTACTGCCTGTTACCATAGTAACAGTTCATGGAATACTTAAGTGAGCACACAGGTTACAAGTTCACCACACAATGTTGCTAATCCAAACAGTTACTGTGCTGGAGTTTCTAAAATGTTCCATAGGAACCGTTAATCCCAGGTACAGACTTTGGTAAAGAGCTGGTAAAGAGTTAACCTCCGTATTGTACTTCTAGTTATAAACATCATTTCTATTTTAATTGTTAAATGTTTTGTAAGCATATTATTATCACAATAAATATTAATGAAATGTTGTCAGAAAAAGAAGACGTATATACTTTTTAATTAACTTTTATTAAAACAGCAATAAATAACGAGAAACATAAATTTGAAATAACAATATAATAAATAACTAGTAACATAACAATATAATAAACAACATGTTTGTTGGACTCCAATGCAAGGAGGGTAGGTAATCTGCAAAACAAAAATCTAAATAAGTGTTTAAAATTAGATCGATGTGACTGAATGAGGTCAACCATCACAAATTAAGGTAACACTTGGCAGTATTTGTTAATTTGCACATCTGTAGTGTGCTTTATACACTCTGGAAGTGCCTACTGCGTCAGATTTACAGTATGGACCAACAGGTCTTTAAAAGGATTCAGAGATGAGACAGAATTAGGTGAGAGAACACGTCATTATACAGGACAATATTCTTTATCTGGAACCCATTTAATCAGAGGCATTTTGTATCTAGGCCACTTTGCTTAACTTCTGTAAACACTGTGGCGAACAGAGTTCACAACTTCAACTCAGCTTTGGTTCTGCACTGCAGACCGTATTAAATGTAGCTTTGATTTATTTATCGGCAGAGTGGACAGGAGCGTCCATAACTTTAAAAGAGAAAGAGAAACAATGTGAGAGAGATGGAGAGAGAGAGAAAGAGAAAAAACAGCATTAAAAGTGTGAGAGAGAGAAAGTAATAGATGGAGCAGTGAATACTGGAGAAATGAGAGCAACTCTAAAATGGTGCAGAGCATGTGTCTTTTTTATTGGTAGGGTCATGTGTGTAGTGACTCATGTGCCGGATGGGTGTGGTGTGGGTGTATACCAGCCATGAGGGAGTGTGTGTGTGTGCCGTTCTGACAACTAGACCTGGAACTAAGAAATCACTACAATGGAAATCTGGGCCATGTAGCTTTGTTGTGTGGGCTGGACTGATGTATGCCAGTGCTGCATGAGGCTGTGAATGATGACTCCAGAGCTATGGGCGTGGTTCAGTCGTAAGTTATATGAAAAATCTACTTATTTGGGTGTCCGTGTTGTAGTGCTGCTGTTACCCGGGTCCTACACGCAAATGTGTCATTATGTCTGTAAAGTTCTACAATATGGCTAACATGGAAGGTAAGGGGTATCACTGACCCTATTTTCATCCATAGATGCACACATAAAAGATGGTGGACATGACGTATTTCTGCGAATATGAATGTTTGTTGTATATTCAGTGGAGTGCTGTAGCTGTAGTAATACAGGGCTGTGAGACGTTTAGGTTGCAGTTTTTAGCACATGAAGGACAGATAATATATTTATGTATTTGGTCATTCAGGTATACTGTCGAACTTAGTGCTGGAAATCATTGTTCGAGGCTCGGAGTCTCGTCCACATCCTGTTATTGTAGAGTAATGACGTAATCAACACGTGCCTGAAAATGTACTGTAAATACGGTGCTCAAGTCAATTGCTGATATAGTTTTGGGTCAACTTCACGCTATATAAATATGCTAAAAAAAGAATAAAATAGTACACTTTTATAAATTGACTATACAGTTTATTTGCAGTATTGTAATGATCCACTTTGTACGTTCGTATTTGTAGAATGAGCGAGAGAAAGTCATATAATCGAAGTTTTTGTTATTGGCAGAGGTAAGATGGTTGCATAAACTATTTACAACACAATATAATGTGTTAGGGTGCAGGAGCAGCATTTTACAAATATATTAAGTATTCAGACACAGATAGATAGTTGAAGTGGGTATGAGCATGTGTGCTCGACTCCATTTTATTACGTTGCTGTTGGTCATCATAATATCACACACAGGCATTCAATCATGAATGGTTTATGGCTTCTGCTGTACAAACGTAGGAACACCATATGTGAAATTATACACAGAAGATTCTATCGTAAAGAGTTCATGAGTTGTGGTACACTGAGGTAGGGACGGTTTATGTAGAGCCTGCGATTATGCATGGTTCAAGCAGAACGCACTGGTAAGAATGTATTTTGGCAACAGAATTTTGCCTTAATCAGGCCACGTGGTGATTATTTATGGTGCACTGAGTTAGTGGTACGTCTAGTGCTCAGTGTGTGCTCACCCTGTGATGATGCGTGGTTCTAGCCGTCAGTACTCAAAGCTTTGACTGTTGTATACTAGACTGCATGAACATTGAGGGGAAAAAAACTACTATCAATGGTTATCAATTGCTCTGCAAACTAGGTCTAGTGATTGCTTCCCATAACAAATTAAACAATTGCATTTCAGGCAGTGCATTCTAACTTTCTCAAAAGGGGGACGTATGTCTGGTGGCGATGTTGAAGCTGATGTCCTAGAGGTACTTGGTATTGCCTGTGGTGGAGGTACATTTAGGTGCAGTCTTCTACATTCTTTGTGAGCATGGTTCACAGGCTGCACGGTTTAAAGGTGCTTGTGCATACTAGCAGTGCCATAGGAGTATTTATTTGTTTGCGCCTTATACAAATCAAGGCTAACTTCCTTACTGTCTGTAGTGTAGATAGAAAGCTGAATTCAAGTGGTGAATCCTACTGTCAACAGTTCACATCAAAGCCACGAGTCAGCACAGTTATAGAAGAATGCTTTTTTTCAAATATTTAAACAAAATCTGAATACATATAGTATAATTGTCTCTGCATTAAGTAAATCAATGCTGAATTCACTACTGTCTATAGTGTAGATCCAAAGCTGAATTCAAGTTGTAAACCCTGCTGTACGCAATGTAGATGTTAGGGTGGACTGCATCATCTGAAATCTTGATTGAAATGAAAGATAGAACGTGTATAGAATACATTATTAAAATATGTATGTTTCAGGGACATTTAAAAGGGGCAATATGTCTCACTGTGACATAAAACTGTTCACTCTCCTTTGCAATGATTTATGGTGCATTGATATAGTACTATCTTTGGCGCTGAGCTTGTACGTATCCTGCAATAATGCGTAGTGCAGGGAGGCTGCACTGGGAGCAATGTTTTTTGCCTAGTGTCTTTATAAGGCTATGGAGAGATGACTTGTGGTGCAGTGAGTTAGTGGTACCGAAAGAACTCAGCATGTGCTCACTCTGCGATGATTCGTGGTTGGGAGGGGTCACAGTGGTATAATATCTCTTGTCTACTGGAATGCATCATGTACAATCGTCATTCTACCTGAAACGCGAGCTCTCATAATGTAGATCAAAGGCAGTCATCACTGATATCAAGCAATTCTTTTTGTCATATCTTTTAACAAAATCTGAGGACATAAAGTACAATTATCTCAACCTTAAAAAAATCAAGGCTAAATTTCATGCTGTTCATAGTATAGATTCAAAGTCAAGTCAATTTGTGAACCCGCTGTCCGCACAGTAGATCGAAGGTAGTAGTCAGCAGAAATATCGACTAATGATTTTTGTCATTTATTTGAACAAAATCTGAACATATACGATACAATTGTCTCTGCCTTACATAAATCAAGGCTTACTTGAATGCTGTCTGTAGTGTAGATGGAAAGCTGAATTCAATTTGTTAACCCTGTTGTTTGCAGTGTAGATCGAAGGCAGTAGTTGACACAGACATCGATGAATGCTTTTATGTCACAGTGAACAAAATCTGAGAACACAGTACAATTGTCTCTGCCTTAAATAAATCGAGAATGAATTCAATGTTATATGTAGTGCTGATGCACTTCTGGTATCAAGTGGTGAACTCTGTTGATCGCAGTGTACATTTGAAGGCAGTATTGTCTCCGCCTTACATACATAATAGCTAACTTGAATGCTGTCCATAGTGTGGATGGAAAGCTGAATTGAAGTTGTGAACCCTGCTGTCCGCAGTGTAGATCGAAGGCAGTAGTTGACGCAGACATGGAGGAATGCTTTTTGTCACTTATTTAAACAAAATCTGTAGACATATAGTACAATTGTCTCTGCATTAAATGAATGAAAGCTGAATTTCTTACTGTTCATACTTTAACAAAATCTGAAGACATAGTACAATTGTCTCTACTTTAAATAAATCGAGACTGAATTCAATGTTCTCTGTAGTACTGATGCACCACTAGTATCATGTTGTAATCACTACTGACCACACTGTAGATTGAAGGCAGTAGTCAGCACAGATACCGACGAAGAATTGTTATCACTTATTTTAACAAAGTCTGAGGACATAGAGTAGAATTGTCTCTGCCTTACATAAATGAAGGATAACTTCAATGATGTGCCTAGTGTAGATCCAAAGCTGAAATCAAGTTGTGAACCCAGCTGTCCGCAGTGTAGATCGAAGGCAGTAGTCGATACAGACATAAGTCTGCAGTGCTGTGGTGCTGAATTCGCAATCAGCCTGTAGCAGAGTCTTTTTTCTTTGCCCAAGGCGTAGGCTAATTATTTATAGTCTTACGCTGGAGTTGAGTACATTGGATCAGCCCACTCCTCTTCTACTTCAAGAGGGGGACAACATAACAACATGACCGAGATATTCCCCAGAGTCTGAGATAATATGGTTGCGTCCACTGTGCAGTCCACCCGTATAACTTTGGCGTTTGTGGACGGAATTGGCTGAAATTTTCAGGAAAATGGCACATTTTGTTTCTGAGCAGCCCCTGAAAATTGGGGGGGGTTCGTCCAGGGGGGGTCGAGAAAAAAGGGGGGTCCCAAAACGTGTTTTTAACATTGAGTTTTCCATAGGGCGGTTGGCCTCACTTTTAGCCCGAACGGCTGAATGGATTTGCACGAAACTTGGCAAAATTGTAGGGACTGGTAGCCCGATGTGCCTTTTGTAGGTCTCAATATATGTGCTACAGTGGATTTTGAGAAATTAACGTTTAAAAAAAGATATATATCTGTAACAGCGGACCGGGCACCGCTCCAGGACGCGTACTTTTCGCGCAACGGAGCTTTGTGAAGCGAAGCTGATTGGTTCTCCGGCATCTGTCAACATTCCAAACAGTCCGTAGCGGCCGCCATCTTGTCTCTCGGTAGGATCGAGAGACAAGAGGAGGCCAAAGCGAAGGGGCAAATGACCATAAGGGGGAATAGTAGATCCTCGCTGACCCCCTAGGTTTGATGTGGAGGTTTTAAAAGGGCCCCGCGGGGCAAAAAAATAAATAATAATAATAATCGAACGGCTGAATGGATTTGCACGAAACTTGGCAAAATTGTAGGGACTGGTAGCCCGATGTGCCTTTGCTAGGTCTCAATATATGTGCTTCAGTGCATTTTGAGAAATTAACGTTCAAAAACAAGATATATATCTGTAACAGCGCTCCGCTTCGCGGAGATAAAATTATATCTGTATTACCTAGCTGTTGCTAACACCAGTTAGCGACGGCTAGTAGGAGATAGCGACCATCTTGGGCCCCACTTTGCATGTGAGTGATATTTATCACTAATGACATGCAAAGTGGGCATGCCAAGATGTTAGCGACTGGAAACAGTCGCTAACATCGCTATCTCCTATTATCAACTTTTGGAAATATTCGAGATAAGCGCGAATATCTCCAAAAAGTAACAGCTGCCCTGAGCAGTTCTTAGCCATGTTATCCAATGGGAGGTGGATAACATGGCTAAGAGCATTAGCTCGGTAATGCATGAATATCGCTGAGCTTTCAGCGATATTAATGCATTGCGGTCGTTTTTTATCGTATTTGCGATAAACCTTGATAATAGCAAGGTTTATCTGCGATAATTTCTGACGGTAAAAAAATCTTTGCAATGCATCGTTAGGGATAAATATCGCTTAACTTTGGTAATATGCCCCAACGTCTGTTAACGTTCGATTCGAAGGAAATCAGGAAGTGTTGAAAAACATTGTCTGCGCCATCTTGTCTTTTTTCAAATGCCACACTTTTGTCGTGCACGGCAGCCATTTTAGATGCCTTGACCAGACCCACTCTGTGCACGCTGTCGATCCTTAGCATGGCTCCCCACCCTCGCAAGCATCTCACCCAGGCAGTGGTCACCCCCGCTCTCTGTCTTATGCATGGGTAATAAACCTCCCCCCATCTGCGCTGCTCTTCCCTGAAAATCACACCCTGTGCCCGCCCGACACCTCCCTTTCGCCCTATTCACTACCGCACCCTCTGACACTCCTTTTCCTCTGTGTCCGATTGTCCAGGCCGGTCCTAGGCTATCAGCTAGCCCTGCAGATGTAGTTTATGGCCACAGCTGTAAAGAATCACCCCTCTTCAAAGGAGTTATAGTAGATCAAGGCCCACACTCGATGAGATCCGTCACAGCAGAAGCGTTGCTATTATCTGAAAACCATCCTGTATTGTGATTGGGGAGGGGACCGAGCGTGAAGCGGAAGATTCCAGGGATGACTCTTTGTACATCAAAGTTTTTACAATTATGTGTCACATTAAAAATATATAGCACTCCGACAAAGTAGTAAGATTATAAAACTTTAATAATTTATAAATATATACAAGAAAACAAAAATAGTAATAACATATAAACATTTTTAGGGAAAAACAACGAAGTAGCGGTCGGCTGTGCGAATAGTCTCAACGCAGCACAACGTCCAGATTTCCGGCGTGGGGCGTCGCGGGGGGTGGGTCATCAGTAGCAAACTGTTGTGCGAATAGTTCCAAGGCAGCAGAACGCGCCGAAATCTAGATGACACGAAAGTGATGTCTAGTAAGTTGCCACCCAGCAAATAACGGCGTGGGGCGTCGCGGGGGGTGGGTCATCAGTAGCAAACTGTTGTGCGAATAGTTCCAAGGCAGCAGAACGATGGCACCAAGGTGATGTCCAGTAAGTTGCCGCACTGGTTTTGGTATCCTACAATGCTGCTCCGAATAACGGCGTGGGGCGCCCCGGGGGAGGCGGCGTGAACGGGCATCTCCAGGTGGAGTGTCATCTGTTGTAGTGGGGCGCCCCTTTACCGTTTCAGTTGCCATTCCGTCCGTTTTTGGTCCACTGTGTCAAAAGCCGCAATTCAGCTGAGTTGCGCCCACTCTTGCGGTGCAGCGATAGGCGGCTGTCACAGGACTCTCAAAATGGCGGCAGGCTCTTTCATTTTTGGGCCTGGTCCACTGAAATGGCCCTGGGACACCTTGGAAATCGGACGCTTGTCTGCTAGGTCTTGGACCCCATTCTCGAAAGCGTCCCCTCCGCCTTGAGAATTCATCAAAAGTTTTGGGGGCCCCGACTCCTGCAGGCTTCTGGTGGGGAGCGGCTGCCATGATTGCTCGCGGAATGACCACGACGGAGCTACGAGATGGTGGTGCTCTCATGCTGACGCCAGTTTAGTCTGAAACATCCAGAAACAAGGTGGGGCTTTCATCGTTTGGGAAAAAAAAAAGTTTTCATCCAATGAAAAGTGTTGTTTTTAGGTCATATGATCAAGCCTTCCATCATTAGGAAACCAAAAGTAAAATGAACCGATGAAAAGTTTTATAAACAAGTCACATGACCTGTTATGCGGCATAGGGTATAAAATGCGGAGAAAATACGTTGGCACGTGAGGCGGCGTCAGTAGCGGACCGATGTGCGAATAGGCCGAAGGCAATACAACGCGCCAAGATCCGGATGGCACCGAGGTGGTGTCCAGCAAGTTGCAGCACTGGTGTGGCCATCCTACAATGCTGAAAGTCGGCGTGGGGCGCCCCGTTGGCCTGTGAGTTTGCGTCAGTAGCGGACCGATGTGCGAATAGGCCGAAGGCAGCACAACGCGCCAAGATCCGGATGGCACCGAGGTGGTGTCTAGTAAGTTGCCGCACTGGTGTGGCCATCCAACAATGCTGAAAGTCGGCGTGGGGCGCCCCGTTGGCCTGTGAGATGGCGTCAGTAGCGGACCGATGTGCGAATAGGCCGAAGGCAGCACAACGCGCCAAGATCCGGATGGCACCGAGGTGGTGTCTAGTAAGTTGTCGCACTTCTGTGGCCATCCTACAATGTTGAAAGTCGGCGTGGGGCGCCCCGTTGGCCTGTGAGATGGCGTCAGTAGCGGACCGATGTGCGAATGGGGCCAAAGGCAGCGCAACAATATTTTCTGACTGACACCACAAGGCGCTGAGATGCCAAGATCCGGATGGCACCGAGGTGATGTCTAAGTTGCGGACTGATGTGCGAATGGGGCCAAAGGCAGCGTAACAATATTTTTTGTATGGAAGATACCACTAGGCGTTGAGATGCCAGGATTCGGATGGCACCGAGGTGATGTCTAGCAAGTTGCTGTACTGGTGTGGTCATCCTACAATGCTGAAACTCGGCGTGGGTCGCCCCATTAGCCTGTGAGATGGCGTCAGTAGCGGACCGATGTGCGAATAGGCCGAAGGCAGCACAACGCGCCAAGATCCGGATGTCACCGTGGTGGTTTCATAGTTGAGAGGCACTTCATCTGCAGTGGGGCGCCGAGATCCGGATGGCACCGAGGTGATGTCTAGCAAGTTGCTGTACTGGTGTGGTCATTCTACAATGCTGAAAGTCGGCGTGGGGCGCCCCATTAGCCTGTGAGATGGCGTCAGTAGCGGACTGATGTGCGAATGGGGTCAAAGGCAGCGCAACAATATTTTCTGAAGAGAAGACACCAAAAGGTGCTGACATTCCAAGATCCGGATGGCACCGAGGTGGTGTCTAGCAAGCTATGCAGTTGAGTTGTGTGCGCACTTGCGGCGAATAGGTCGAAGGCAGCATAACAATGTTTTTTGAATAGAAGACACCACAAGGCATTGAGATTCGGTTACCACCGAGGTGATGTCTAGCAAGTTGCCGCACTGGTGTGGCCATCCTACAATACTGCTCCGAATAACGGCGTGGGGTGCCCGAAGGGGGGGGGAGCCGGCGTGAATGGGCCTTCCTAGGTGGAGGCTCGTCTGCTGTAGTGGGGCGCCCCTTTACCGTTTCAGTTGCCATTCAGCTGAGTTTCGGCTGCTCTTGATGCTACAGCGACAGGCGGCTGCAAGAGGACTCTCAAAATGGTGGCCTGTTCTTTGGATTTGGGCCTGGTCCACTAAAATGGCCCTGGGACACCTTAGAACTCGGACGCTCGATTTTTTTTTCCTTTCCTGTACATGCAAAAAAAGGTAAATGCCCGGTACGTTACACGCTTCATCTGCCACGATGAACTCTCCAGAGGAACCGAAAAAAAATATAGTTGTGGTAACTATACCATGCATCGTCATATGGAGAGGTGGCACCAATTAATTATAGTGCTGCATAAAAGAGAGATTTGGAGGAGAACCCCTGACCTGCTAGTACATTCATCAAAGAAGTGGCACTGAGAGCTTCAGAGGCAAGGGAAACGGTCCCAAATATTTAGAAGAACTTTGGAAAGATTAAAATGACATGTTTAGATTGTGGCAAATTAATTTCATGTGGACAGATGAGTGTTACTCTAATAAATACAGCATATGAACATCATCATAGTCGATGGTTGGTAGAGACATTTTGACTATATCCTGGACCTGCCCGTCCTCGCCCAAAATGGCGCCGGAATAAATGGGACTCGTAACTCCTTGTTGTGTACTGGTTGCAGAACCTTGAAATCACGAGATACGTATGCAGTTTTGAAGCACATGGCCGGCGGGGACGAGAATTGATTGACTATTTCGACATCCCTATTGATATTAAGTTCTGATGTGTTATTGATTACTGTACTGTTGAAAGTTCGAATTAACGTCACCCATGGTACTTGCCCGCAAATGTATATCTAGATAATTTTATTGTAACTGGCCCTGTCGTATTTTAATTATAAAATGTACGTCCACCGATTCCGTAACTGTTAGACACCTTAGTTCTTGCAACCTAATGGCCCGCCCGTTACGTTCCTCTACAGTGTAAATGTCTATTCATCATATACGATTACAGTTTGCTCTGTGGCAGGCCCACGTGGTTATAGGCTCGTATTTGTATAATGAAATTTTCACAATAAAGGTTTTTAAAAGAAAACATGGTAGTAGTATATACATTGGTAAAGTTTTTATTAATAGTGACTGTTTTAGAATCATTAAAAGGCAAGTGAAATAAAGCAGACCAATTACATGAAGGGTAAAAGGTATAATACGAAGGAACGCAGTAAAGATAAATGGTCAAGGGCTGTTGTGTTTTCTATTCCTGCAACATAAAGTGATCGATAAGAATCTCATATTCAGGCGTATCGGCGACTAAGACAGCAGGTCGACCCTCTTTTGCTCAACGGCTCCGTCATGGGACGAAGAAACGCTCTTTTTCTCGAAAAAAGAATATATTTTACTTGCAGGACAGTTGTAAAATTTCCGGGAAAGTACATTAGCCTGGAACATTATAACATATATTTAAGAAAAAATAATGTTCGGAAGTAATGAAAAGCGTAATTTTTAGGTCATATGACCAAGCCTTTCATCATTACAATAAGAAAAGTAAAATGAACCAATGAAAAGTTTTATTAACAAGTCACATGACTTGTTATGCTTACGTTACGCGCTGCGCGGCCCCGGATGACTTCCGGATGCGCTAACGCAGCGCGTCATATGACGCATTACGCGACAACGCAGGTACAGAATATAGTCAAAATGTCTCCACCAACCAGCGGTCGGAACACAACCCCTTTCAGCAGGCTAAATAGTTCTGTTAAATGACAACAGAAGGGACAGGCAACAAGAACCATCAGTCAAAGAGGGGAGGGCTAGTTCTTCTCTACCTGGTTACATTGGGGCGCTACCGGAACTGATCGAATTGGTAGTCTACAGTGTTTCTGGATGTTTCAGACTGAAGCTGGGGTTAGCATGAGAGCAGCACCATTTCGTAGCTCCGTTGTGGTCATTCCGCAACCAATCATGGCAGCCGTTCTTTATCGTTATTTTGGGCGGGGTGGGTGGCGGAGCCGAGCTGTTTTGCAGCCATCATTGTGTGGAGTTCAGTTCATCTCACTAGTTTTGTATTTGTCATGAGGGGTTGTTCCTAATGTTTCTATTTTAGCGAGGTCAAAAAGAGATCCCATTAGTGGCCTACTGATTTTGCTCGATTCCTTTTCTTTTTTTTTACACGATTTTTCGTTATCTGCAAAGACTAAACAGAGTATTGCGACTCTGTGTTTGTTTGTAAATAGAGAATGAACCAAAGAGAACTAATTCTAAAACAGTAAATACTTGGATAACAATCAATCAAATGGAGAGAGAAGCAGGCACGACGGATTACAACGGGGGCAAAGGCCTGCGTTAACTACCTTTCACTATCTGCAAAGAGAGAGTACTCCTAATAGAAATGAGGGGGGGGGCACCATTCAAAGCAGATCAGTGTGCATAAACACGAAAATGTTTTCACTTACCACGTACTTGACATTCGACAGCTTATGATATTTGCTATTAAAAAACCATTGAAATTCACTGAAAAAACCATAGGTTATAGACCATATATAGTTAGGAATTAGCATTTACAAAACCTTGAAAATTCACTGAAAAAACCATAGGTTATAGACCATATATAGTTAGGAATTAGCATTTAAAAAACCTTATTTTACTCACACAAAACCATTGAAATTCCATATATAGTTAGTTGCACTAACTATATATCGCGCACCCGCAATCCACTGCTGATCATGTCACATATTACATCATTCATGACATGGTCAGTGACATCACTGATGACATCACTGATGACATCTCAAATGACATCACTGATGACATCACTGATGACATCTCATTTGACATCATTCTTGTGCTAATACGATAAACCTCTTCAGACTCTAATATAACCTTAGATACACTCAGTGTATACAGACACTCACACACTGCCACTCATCCATGGAGTTACTCACACACCCAGTCAGTCATGCAAAGAAACAATCTCACCTCCATTTCTTCAACTATACAGTTAAACACACCTTTCTTATTGAAACATATACTAACACATATTTACTCTCTTATACAATCCCTGATACAAGTTCACAATGATCGATACAACCACTCACTCATTCAGTGGCTCTCATGCACAGTTATTTATATATGCCAACTCTCACATGTACTGTGTTTTACATATGTACTTACTATGACATGTAGCATTGAGATATCCATTCACTCATCAATACACTCATGCACACAGTCAACTGCCCATGTAGCTGTTTCCACATGCACTCTTGAACTCATACACCTAGTGAATAAACTGCTCACACATCTATGCATAGAGTCACACACCTTCCAGCCACCCCCACACAAACTCAATCTCCCATAGAAATACTTGGGCAACCAATTAATAACACATATAGCCTCTTGTATAGCTAATGATCAACACATGCAGCAGTTTACAGAACAACAGACATAATGATGCACAAATTAAGACAGTTTAGTCACTAACCCATGCATTCAGTGAGACACATTTAATCACTCACTCATACAGTCAGTCACGCACCTACTAAATCCTTCATCCAGACACTTATACATCCACTCATTCTTCAATATGTAAGACATATTTTAACTTTACAGAAACATACAGTCACTGGATGTTGTCATCAGTGATGTCATCAGTGATGTCATTTGAGATTTCATCAGTGATGTCATCAGTGATGTCACTGACCATGTCATGAATGATGTAATATGTGACATGATCAGCAGTGGATTGCGGGTGCGCGATATATAGTTAGTGCAACTAACTATATATGGAATTTCAATGGTTTTGTGTGAGTAAAATAAGGTTTTTTAAATGCTAATTCCTAACTATATATGGTCTATAACCTATGGTTTTTTCAGTGAATATATATATATATATATATACACACCTTCTGGCCCTAGTTTACCTAGTAAGTGTTTTTTGACTTGCTTTTAACTTTGATGCTGTTTGACGAATCTTCACAAAGTTTTCCCAGCAAAATGCCACAATATGTTTAGTTCTGCATGCAGCGTTTTGGACTGATCCCTCAATAGGGGCCAAGAAAAAGGGAGGGTCAAAAATGTGTGCTTCCCATACAATTCCCCATAGAACATGTCGATAGCCTGAACTGCTGGACAGAAATACATCAAATTTGGCAGAGAGTTAGCTCTTGGTCAGAAAGAGTCCTTTGAGTGATTTGGTGTAAAGCGGTTTAGTTGTTGTTGAGATACTAAAGGAACAGCAAAATTGTATAGACTTGAGGACACTTGCCAACAGCAACGCTGGGAGTGGCTGACCACAACATGATCTGGAGGTTTAGTCCACCATTTTAAGTATCGGGGAGTGGTCCCAGGGGTTTAACATTTATCTGGAAAATGATTAAAAGGGTCAGTGTAGAGGTACCCTGACCCCATGGGTGTGTTAGAGCAGTGTGAGAGGGGCCTATGTTGTATGTGAAATTGGGCAATATCATTTTTTTCCACTACAGGAATCCGCATATGCCCAGTGAGGCTCAGTGCACCCCCATGGTAATCCATGATGGATCCAAGAATCTTGACACACTTTAAAGTAAAAGCTATGTTCTGAGCCACTCTGACACCCACACAGGTACTCTCATGCCCATTTACAGACTTGCATAGGCAGTCATGCTCTCTCTAGCAATCCTTTGCAGGCATTTACACATGCACTGGCAGAGCCATGTAGGCACTCTCAGACCCACTCACAGACCCACATAGGCAATCACACACCCACTCACATACCTATATAGGCATTGACACACCTATACACAGACCCATGCAGGAACTCATGCACCTACTCACATATACATGTAGGCACTCACATACCCACTCACAGACCCACACGGGCACTGCCCCACCCTCTCAGACCTACACAGACACTCACATGTGCACAGACCCACTCAGATACACATACACCCACTCACAGACACACTCAGACACTCACATACCCATTCACAGACCTACACAGGCATTCACACACCCAGTTATAGACCCACACAGGAACTCACAGACCCACTCATAGACCCACTCACATACTCACAGACCTACACAGACACTCACACCCCCCTCAAAGATCCACACAGGCACTTACACAGTCACTCACAGACACAGAGGCACATCTACTTACAGACCCACACAGAAAATTATTCACCCACTCACAGATCCACATAGACACTCACAGACCCATTCAAGCACTTGTAGGCCCACTAACGGACACACATAGGCACTCACACACCCACTCACAGACCTACGCACACATTAGCACACCCACTCACAGACCTATGCAGGCACTGACATATCCACTCACATATACATGCAGGCTCTCATAGACACACTCACAGACTCACACAGACACTCTTGCACACCCCTACTCACATACTCACACAGTCACTCACACAACCACTCACTGAACAACACAGGCAGTCCCACACCCACTCATAGACCCACTCAGCCACACACACACACACACTCATAGACCCATGCAGGCACTAATTGATTATTTCCCAGACCAACCCAGAAACTCCCACTCAGACACTCACGCACAGATCCATACATGCACTCCCTTACCTACTGGCAGAACCACACAGGCACTAACAGACCCTCTGACAGACCTGTGCAGGAACTCACACACCCACTCAGAAATCTATGCAGGCACTGAGAGACCTACTCACATACCCACACAGGCTTTCACAGACCCACTCACAGACCTGTGCAGGTACTCACACACCCACTCTCAGACCCATGTATCCACTCAAACCTCCACTCACAGACCCACAGAGGCACACTCATACCCACTCACAGATCCACACAGGCACTCACACACCCATTCACAGTTCTATGCTGGTAGGTTCACACTAACCCAGGGCGTAGGACTATGCTACACTTGCAGAGGGTGCATAGTTTGCGCTACTACAGGCTACGCAAAGTGCACGTAGCACTGTGCAAAAACGTGTAGCGTAGCGGGCATTTTTTGCTTGCTCGCGGTCCTCAAAGATAAGTTGGTGACCCGAGCGAGCAAAATCACCGTCTCAGCGAGACTTTTTCTTAGTTCGTGATCAGCAACATCCATTTGCCGATCGCAAGCGTGGAAAAACTCCCTGTGAGGTTCTCAACTCGGGGTGGTCACATATGCTCGTGACCGCTCGCGATGAGAAACTACCAGTCCGCGTTGAGAAAGTTGCTGCTCGAGTAGAAATCTACTCGAGCGGCAGAAAACGACCGCTTGCACTGTGCAAGATGCCATTTGCAATAATTGCACAGTGCGGAAAAGCATCCGGCACTGTGCAATCAGTGCGAACAGCATTTTTGCTACCGCACTACGCATTTCGCATAGCTTGCGTAGTGCAAAGTGCACTTTGTGTAGCTATGCGTAGCGCTACTACGCAAACTACGCCCAGGGTTAGTTCACACAAGCGGTACCAAAGTTATTGGCAAAAAGAATATATGATGGAAACTAGATCTTAACTATAACTGCCTACTGACCCTGGGACCACCACCTCCCCAGGGCACACTGTTTATTTTTTTAGGTTATGCGTTGGAGGATTACGTCAAGCCATAGCAAACACTGCTCTGCTTCATGGAAAGTGAGAGCATTAAAAATGCACAAAGCAGAGCAGAATTGCTGTTAGACAGAGGGAGCTGCATGTTAGCAGCTCCCTCTGTCCAAAAGCAATGCCATCTCCCACAGGAGGTGGGGAGTCGGCAGGGACCTCAGGGGCCTTCTGGCTCCCCCCATGGTCGGCAACTTGAAAAACTGGGTACCCTGGATGGAACCAGGGCAGTAGTGTTTTTCCTATTTGCTAACTATAAAGTCCCTGTAACCTTTGATTTTTTCAGTGAATTTCCAAGGTTTTTTAAAACCTAATTCCTAACTATAATGTTCCTGTAACCTTTGGCGTTTTCAGTGAATTTCTATGGGCTTTTCACTAGTAGTCGTGTTTGCAGAGTGGTGGAGAATGGGGGCAGGGCATCCAACCAACTCTTAGGAATCCTGTTGTGTAGGACTTACAGGAGGTACCAGGAGTGCTTCTTGGCCCCCAAGGTCCCTCAGGAGTAAAGAGGACATCAACCCCCAACCAGTAGTGCACCACTAGCCAAGTTTGCAGGGTGGTGGGAAAAGGGGTTGTGGACTCCAAAGCTCTCTTAGCAATCCCACTCTGGTGGGACTCACTAGAGGTAACAGGAATGGTAGTTGAGCCTTGGGGGCCAACTAAGCCTCCTGTTACCTCCAGTAAGTCCCACATAGCAGGATTGCTGTGAGGTTGTCAGGGCCATGCCCCCTTTCTCCACCACTCTGAAAACAACCCTCCAGTTGCACTACTAATAGGGGAATGACACCCCCTTGGTTGCTGAGGGTGCTTGAGGGCTAACTACCCCTCCTGTTACTTCTAGTAAGTCCCAAACAGCCTGATTGCTGAGAGCACTCAAGAGGGCAGGCCCCTTTTCTCCACCGCTCTGCAAATGTACCTCCTGACACACTGTTGGTTGGGGAATGAGGTCCCCTTGGCTCCAGATTGTCCTAGGGGGCCAACGCGATCTTCTGTCATTTCCAGTAAGCCCCACACTGTGGGATTGCTGAGAGGTCTTAGGAGACCACCCCTCCTTTCTCTACCACTCTGTAAATGCGTCTCCATGTGCACTGCTCTTTGGGTGATGAAGTCCTTTTGGATACTGAGGGTCATTTGGAGCCAACAAGACCTCCTGTTACATTCAGTAAGTCCCAGAGAGTACGATTGCTGAGATGACTTCAGCAGCCACCTCCCTTTTTCACTCTTCACACACATCCCCTGGCACACTGCTGGTTGAGAGATGAAGTCCCCTTGGCTCAAGAGTGCTCTTGAGGGTCAACAAACCCTCATGTTGCCTCCTGAGCCCCAGAGATTACCACCGCCACTGGGTCATGCACAAACAACAAATTAGTGGGGCCTCGAGGACCCCCCTGTGTCCCGGGGAGCACCACCTCCTTGAGGCTTATGAATTCTATGGTGGGCCTGTCAGACACCATGACCCTGGAATCACCACCTCCCCTGGGACATATATATATATATATATTACCTACTGGCGGTCGCCAGTAGGTAGTTATAGTTAGGACCTAGTTTCCATCGGAAATCCGTAACATTCTATTGGGAATAACTTTGGAGCTGGTGGACGAATGTGTGCGAATTTCTCAAAGAAGATGGCTCGGTGCGCTGCGCTTAGTCTGTGAAAGTTTTGGGGTGATTGGTGAAGTGGGGGCTGAGATAAAAGGGAGGTCCCAAAACGTGTTTTTCCCATGTTATTTTCCATAGGACGTTTAGACACGGCTACAGCTCGAACGGCTGAATGGATTTATAAGAAATTTGGTAGAAAGGTAGAGTGTGGGTCGCAGATCACGCTTTTGTTTAAATGGTGTAAATCCGTTCAGTAGTTGCTGAGAAAATTAAAGTTGAAATCAGTTATATATCTGTAAGCGAGCACGGGTGCGCGCACCTATGCGGGTGTGCGCGAGCGGCATTGTGATTTGCTGTTTAACGTCTGTCAACATTCGATTCGGAGGAAATCAGGAAGTGTTGTGCTCCATTTTGTTAGTGCGAGTGAATATATAATACAGAACAAAGGGTTAGTACATGGAAAGGGGAGAAGGTAGAGATTGTCTGGCCGGGTAGGTTTTCTAAGGGGGTGCAGTATGGACCCTGAACGCGAAAAGACCATTTTTTTTTGGGAGTAAAAATTTGCGGGGTGCACGCATTCGGTCGCGCACCCCTATTTACAAGACTGTGAAAAACTATAGTGGTGAGAATGGAAAGGGAGCAGGGTGGAGAGTGTTTGATTTGGTAAGTTTCTTGAGGGGTTTATTAAGGATGACGAAAGTCTAAAAGTAGCTTTTTTTCTCAGATAAGTTACGTGGTGTGCGCACTCGGTCGCGCACGGCCATCAAAAAACATAAAGAAAGATGGAGATAAATTACAAGTTTGAGTGTTTAGATCTAAGGTGGCTCTTAAAAGAGCCCTTGTGTTAATTGAGTTTTTTCTGCACTTATAAGTAAGTTCCGATGCAGAGTCTCATGTTACAGAGGAAAATTCTATTTCCCTCAGCCGTGCAATGAACACCATCTCTCCGATAGATGCCTTCCATGTTGAAACGCAGGTTGTTGTTGTATATAGAACCCATGTTATATTCTCTGAGGAAAGCAGAAACAGATTTATTTACATGTTTCCTTGCTTTCTCAAACTGTGGACAACGTTTATTGGACCAATTCCATTTTTGTCTTTGGCATATATTTGAATACACCAAGACAGTTCGAGGAAAAAGTGACATCAATTGACGAAAGGTGTCTTTTAGAAGCATTTCCAGACCTACCCCTGTTAATGTGCCTAGATCATTCCCACCACAGTGCACAATTATCAGGTTAGGTTCAGGGAGATGCATAAAAGTTTTCACCAATGGTATCAATTGGTGACATCTTAATCCTCTTTGGCCAATCCACGTAATTTGCACATTTGGTAAGTCAAGGTTAGAAATTCGTCTGTTTGCAGCATATTTTTCACTCCAGTGAATATAACTGTGTCCTACAAGCCAAACCTTCATTTTCAAGGCAGATGCAGTAGTACTCCGATGGGTTCTGGAAGTGGAATGGGAAGTAGATGGTGAAAGTCACGATAAAAAAGTGTGTGAGGTTTGGTGTTGATGAAAAACTGAACATGATTGGTTGATTGTTATACCTCAAGATTCAAGACTACGTTGTATGTTACTGTTTTATTAAAACCAAATCTTCTATTGGTCGTGGAAAAAAAAGACATGTAAAAAAATAGTGGATAGGCAGGTGTGTTTGCAGGGAATTGCGCCTTTTTGCTTTGATTTAGAACGTTGAGATATGAACTTTTGACCTGTGCCTTCAGCCAGGTGCAGAATGAGCTGTTACCATGGTAACAGGCGGAGAAGGCAGAGGGTGAAGGGTGACCTTTATGTGACTTTGAAAATATTGAAAGGATAACCAACTGAAATGTTAATTTGATTATGAAATTGTGCGGGAACAAATATGATTGGTTGGAGAGACATATATGAGTCTGTATTGACAGGAAATCTTTGCCATTATTCTTTGGTTGCAGTGATAGAAGTATTATTGAGAGCTCCGTCAAACGGCTATCGTTTTGCTACTATCATTGTTCTACATCTGATAAAGCATTGGTAAAGGTGAGTGTATAACTGTTTGTTTTATGATGCACCGTAAAATGTGGTTTGATCACTATATTTGATTATTTGACTTACTGGGGCGATTTATGAAGGCCTTGCGCCGCCGGTGCGTCAATTTTAACATGGGAAAAAGTGACGCAACGGCGGCGCGAGGCCTTCATAAATCTGCCCCCCTGTGTCTAAGGAACCACATTTTTGACTTTGATACGGTTTAGTATGTTTTCAACTACTGTTCCATTTTATTACATCAATGTTTTTAAACATTGTTTCTTTGTAATTATTAGTTTAAAATTACGATTAATTAATTTGAATAAGGTTAGTGGACTTCAGTCATGTTTTTATGCTATCAGCTACTGTTAGGTCTTTGAATTAAATGTCAGTTAGAGACGGGTCTGCAACGAAATTTGGGGGGGAAGGAAAAAAATGATTTTTTGTAGGGGGACATGAACGTGTAATCAGTAGGTAGAGTAAAGGTGGAGGGGCTGTTAGAATGGGTAACACAAGCGCGAGGCCTAATTAATATTGAAATGGTTCTTTATAAAGATGTGAAACGTTCAGGTGCGGCTCTGTGTGTATATGGGATGTATGTTATCTTGGGCTTCCACAGCAGACGTGAGAGGGGGGAGGGGCTGAATTTCTGTTAAGTTAATGGGGGTTGTGCGCTGTTTCTTCACTTTCTTTCAAGTCTGAATTATAGTTTTGAATGTATTTGTGGTAAACTGAATAAACAGAATATAAAATGTAATAAAATAGACAGAAATTAATTGAGATTTGGGAGTGTTTGTATATCATTTGTAAAGTTGGTTACAGATCAAAAAAAAGGAATTGGCAGAGACACAGATAATGGAGGTAGAGAGAAAAATAGTTGATTATATGTGATATTGTCGACAAAAAGTGGGAATGCTTTAGGTATTTTGGGGCAGATTTATGAAGGCCCTGCGCCGCCGGTGCGTCACTTTTTCCCATGTTAAAAGTGACGCACCGGCGGCGCAAGGCCTTCATAAATATGCCCCTTTAAACTTTAAGTTTGAGGAAAAAATTACAGTGTGGTTTGTGGCCCAGGGATGCAGTGGTTGGGGTGGGGTGAGAAGGAGAGGTGTCCCAGTACAATCAAATGAAAAATTGTGACCATGAGGTTGTACAGAGGTTCGTGGAGTATATGCCTTCATAAATTGATGTAGAAGACTGAATATATATAGAGGTTTCTGTGTTCCTCTGTTCATCTCACTCCTGCTTTCCATATCAGTTGCTTTGTGTTATGTTAGTGTGTGTATGTGTGTGTGTGTGTGCGTTCAGTCTGGGCTGAGGAAGTTTGTTCTGCAGGCAGACACAGATAGTCACATCAAAGTACTTGGCAGGTTTCGAAAATATTATTTATATAATTGAGATGGTTTTTGGAAGCGTTAGTCAGTGTATGTCGAGTTTCAGAATTACCGCTCGGTGGGCTCCACAGAGCTGAGGGTTTGTTGTGTTTCTGTCTTAGTCCGTTTGGTTTTTTACTTTGTAGTGTGATGGCTGGCAAAGAAGTGTTTGTTATAGTAGAGATGAAAAGGTGATAAGTACTAAAATACGAGATAGCGTGTGCTCTGTGGAAGCGGGGGAGCAGTGATTAACAGTCTGAGTGAAGCACAACTGCGGCGGTGCTTGGTTACAGTGATACATTTTTTTTTGGCAGAGGTACGATTGATGCTATGGTTCACAAGATGCAAAGAAAGGCTTGACTGACCGTCGCAGGCTAGCGGGTTAAACTATGAAAAATTCAGGTTGAGAAAAGATAACATGAACTGAGTACAGCTGAGATTACGTCAAACACATGAATACAGTTTTAGTATACATTATTTCAGTTGTGAATATGGGTTAAAAGAGGGAACGTATATATTTCAAATTTTTATTCAATGATCCAGTGCTTTGAAGGGAAGTTTTTTATCTAATACAAGTAAACAAAATATAAAGAAAGTAGTGGGTATAGTTACTAGTCCATACAACACAAATGATGGAAATGTAGTATGAAGCAAAATGAATAACGTTTAAAAAACATATTGTACAGCCTCGTAATCAAATATATTTAATTATATTACATGCAAGAAGGTGTCTTTTGATTTTAAGTTCAGTAATCATATATGAAAATGCTAATGGTTAAACATCACCTCATTAACAGTTAGTTTTCAGCATACGAAGCAGTAACAAGCTTGTTGTATGGTATTGTGAAAGGAAATGAAAAACGCGCCAAAAGCGAGAATTTGGCTGGAGGTGCATGTATGTTATCTGCAGGGACGTTCAAAAATCAGTACTCTGAACAACTATTGTATTGAGATAATTTTTTGCAAGGTTTCAGTACTCGATGTGACATAGAGGTTGATAAGCAAGGGTAATATCAGGGTAATCATATACTTTTCAGTTATGAATCAAAAATCTTTCAATAGGCATAAAACAAAAGCAGCACATGTGTGTGAGGCGGAAATAAAGAACAGAAAGGGAGATGGTGATAAACGATATAAACAGTCATTGTAACTATACACATTTATCAGGGGACATTTAGCCATATTTTACTTAGTCTTGCTTCGAGAATATTTCAAATCAGATAAGATCACATAAGGTAGTGATTTGTTGAAATTAGAGCATCATGAAATGTTTTGAACAAAATCGAGTAGGTGTGGAAAAACAAATTAATTCCACATAAATTAAAAAATTGTCAGCAGCAGGAAATTGCAATGTCCAATGTTATTAAAGCCAATAGGTCAGTTTATATAAAATATAAAAATAAAAAAATAATAAGAAAAACTAGGAAGGGAAAAAATAGTCAAGATATCAATGGTTTGCTGAACAGTTATCCTTCCATTGAATAGGCAAAGTAAGTGGCAACTGCTTCTAAAAGAAAGTCATTGTTGTCATCCGAGAACAAGTCAGCCATCCTATTGAAAAGAGGAAATGAACATACATGGTCATTAATTACCGGAGCCTCTAGTAGCATCAGAGGAGAACTCGGTGAATTTTCAATGTAGCTGTGTGCCAAGAAATCTTGCGCCGCTGCGAAAATATTCCAATGACCCAGAACTCCATGTATCGCTGCAAAGGCCATAATCCCTCCGTAGGAACAAAGCTGTTCATGATCAAGTAACGGATTCATGAGATGATTGTAATTCACTTCAGGAGGTACTGAGTTGCAGAGACATAAGTCCAGGGCCCACATGAAATCACAGCTCAGGCAATGAAATACAGGTTGCACACAGGTGAAATAGGAAAATCGAAACGATAATCCATATGATGCACTCAAAGTCGCGAGTGGCAGAATGCCATACTGGTCAAGCATCCTGTGGCAAAATAGTTCTAAGTGCTCCAGCTCGTTTGCGAAGGCAGGACGGACATCCATTTTGTAATAACGAAAATAGGAATACAAAAGTTGCAGCTGCTGGTAGTAGATGAGGAAGTTCAGAAACATAGATCTGAAAGTATGGAGTGAGAGTAGCAGAATGCCTTTAAATGATTTGGTGCAAAAAAAACACCAAACCATTGGTTAGTAGCTGCAAAAAAAATAGTGCAGCTGGGAAGTGGAGGAGCGTTAAAGATTATGAGAGTCACCTTAGAAAATTGTAAAGGAACGTCACTATTTAATAAGGTATGCAGTTTTCTGCGAGTGTTAGCTAAGTGAATGAGATATGTTTGTGAACAGATGCTCGGGTAGCTTGATTTTGGGACAATAAGGCTGTTGTTCAAGTCTAGGGATGGAAGTTTGAGTTCAAGGCCGTATTTTGCGGCCAGATGAAAAACATCAAGGTTCCCATGCGTGGGTGGATGAAGTTCATTTTTACAGAGAGGCATATGCAGAGTGACTATTACAGACTAAAGTTTGTCGTTTAAAAAGTCATAGTAATTGACATTGCTTGAAAATAAATAATTACTGCTGAGTGTTAAGGTAAAATTCGGCATTATAGGAGATACCGGTGTACCTTTGATAACACATGCAACATTACAGTGCTTCATGTAAAATAAGTCATGCAATTGGTAGTGCCTGGATGTGAACGATTATGTGCGGCATTGATATTTTTGACACTGTGGGACTTATTTATGAAGGCCTTGCGCCGCCGGTGCGTCACTTTTTCCCATGTTAAAATTGACGCACCGGCGGCGCAAGGCTTTCATAAATCTGCCCCTGTGTACTTATGAGTAGTGGAGAAGTGACGCAATGAAATGATGTTAGGTGAGTGTAGTGTAGTTACGGAACGGAAAACGTTTACAGAGAGTTACATTTAGTATGGAATACTTTTTATTTTTTTCACAAACTTATGTATGAGAATATTGTTACAGTGTTAGCGGGACTGTAAGTTGAAGTTTTATAAACATTAGTGAGATAAGTAAATTAAGGTTTATTTAACATGTGCAGCTAATAATCTGTGAGAAAAGGCAATAGCCCACTGTCTTGTAAATAGGGGTGCGCGACCCAATGCGCGCACCACTTAACTTTTTACGGAGAAAAAAAATAATTTCTTTCACGTTCAGGGTCTAAACTGGACCTTCTGAGAAAACCTACTCGGTTACATAATCTGTACCTTCTCTCCTTTCCATGTTCTAACCCTTTGTTCAGTACAATATATTCACTCGCAGTTACAAAATGGCGGCCAATACCTTCTTATTTCCACAGATTCTAATGTTGACAGACGTTAAACAGCAAATCAGAATTCCGTAAAGTGTATATTTTTGCAATTTTAAACAATAGGCAAAATAAGTAAACTTAAAGTCCTGAAACAATCTTCAAGTGTCGTGTGCCTTTGCACCATTAAATTTTACTTATAAAGCACGTGAATCACAGTCTTGTAAATAGGGTTGCGCGACCGAGTGCGCGCACCCCGTAACTTTTTCAGAAAAAAAAAAGTTGTTTTGGCGTTCAGGGTCTATACTGCACCCCCTGAGAAAACGTACTCGCTTAGATAATCTGTAACTTTTTCTCTTTCCATTTTCTCACCGTTTGTTCGGTAGATTATATGCACTCGCAGTAACAAAATGGCGGCAACACTTCCTCATTTCCTCCGAATGGAATGTTGACAGACGTTGAGCAGCAAATTATAATTCCGCAAACTGTAAATTTTTGCATTTTTGAAAAACAGTCAAAATTATAAAAGTTTAAGACCTATAACTATCTTCATGTCTCCTCTACTTTTGCACCATTACATTTTAATTACAAACCACGTTTCCGTTTCATTACACAGGATTGTTTGTCGGTTTTGTACATTCAATACATAGACACTTGTTCTTGTGTGTGAATGGCATTGTGATTTGTTGTTTAACATCAGTAAAGGGGGCATATTACCAAGCAATAGCGATAATTATCGCTATTGCTTCGTTAGAGAGGAAATTTTACCGCTAAGCTGCGGCGATTTCTACCGCAGATAAACCTTGGTATTACCAAGGTTTATCGCAAATGCAATAAAAACGGCCGCAATGCATGCATATTGTTGAAAAGTTAGCGATATTCATGCAATACCAAGCTAATGCTCTTAGCCATGTTATCCACCTCCCATTGGTTAACATGGCTAAAAACTGCTCAGGGCAGTTGTTAGCTTTTGGAGATATTCACGCTTAGCACGAATATCTCCAAAAGTTGGTAATAGGAGATAGTGATGTTAGCGACTGTTTCCAGTCGCTAACATCTTGCCACGCCCACTTTAGGATATCATTAGTGATAATTATTACTGACATGCAAAATGGCGCCCAAGATGGTTGCTATGTCCTACTAGCTGTCGCTAACTGGTGTTAGCGACAGCTAGGTAATAGGGAGATAATTTTATCTTCGCTTTCTTGGCTTTTAAAGCCAAAAAAGCGGAGATAAATTCCCTTGATAATATGTCGAATTCGGGGGAATTCAGAAAGTGTTGCCCGCCATTTTGTTAAAAAACACCCTGCACATAATCTATATGTATTTAGGTAATAAATATAGAAAGTAAGGTTGTGTAGCAGTGCATATCAAAAATATTGTATGTAGTATCCTGATAATGTATGGCAGATTATATTGTAAATAATGATTGATTTAAAAAATATGTAGGGGGAAAAATTTGGTAAATAAATGTGGTTCACAAAGAAATCTTAAACTTAGGCTTTACGATATGTATTGGATAGAAAATTAGGCAATGTATCTGTTAGGCATGATATTTGGTAGAATGGGTGTATGTTGTCTAATACATATGTCTGTATTATGTAAACTAAAATTCAGTTGTGTCCTTTTTTTTAAAATAGTGTTTGGTGCTGAAAAGCAACAACCTGAACTGAGCGTGAGAGTATACAAACAGAAAATCCTTTTTAACAGGTGAGTTGATAATTTTTAAATGATAATTTATTTTTGAGAAGATTACCATAATATGCATGTTTTTTAAGAAAAATTACACTGCTTCTCTTTTACATGAGGATTTTAATTTATATTTTAAACATGTCTGAACATGCTTGTAGTACATATATATTTTGAAATACGGTTCTATTGTTTATTGGTACAACCTTTTTATGGGCCGGGTCCATGTGTTATTTTCTATGCAGTTTGGGTTCATCTATTCTTTGACTGTAAGAGTTTGCTGTTTACGTTGGTTAATTTTTGCTAAGTGATCATTATCTCTCTAACTTATGCTGTATCATTTGTTTACAAGAATTTTTTAGAAATTATAGAGGTGTATTATGATATGGCTGTTGGCGTGATGGCCATTTCGGATGCATTTTTGTGTCTGTAGTATCTATTTGCACTCTATTATATGTATTTGCACAGGTGTATTATGATGAGGTCAGTTGGACGCCAAGGAGGGAGTAACGGTAGGGCAGGGAGGGACGGAGGGGGAGGTGTAGGGTTGAGAGATCTAAAATGTGGTGTATAGATAAATGCAGGAAAGTATATAATTTAATTAATAAAATAATTCTTTTAGTGTACACAGCATCGCATTTTGGAATGCAGTGCACACTGCAAAATTCATTTAAATAATTAAATTATGTATTTACTACAAATTATCTGTATCCTGGTTTTTAGGTCCCTCCAGCAAAGATCTTCCCCTCCTTCTCTTCCTGCCCCACCATAATTTCCTCCACGAGTTGCGGCTGATTGTGGTTTCATATGATTATGATGACATGTTTTACATTAGATGAAATTTACATATTGAGTATGCTGTTAAAGGTAAAAGTAACTGTCTCTGTGGGAAGTAGCAATGGGTTTAGTGAATGTTTAATTGGTATATTGTGAGTCATTCCTTCAGTTTGCATACAGTTTGAATCACAGTTTGTAGTGGTGAAGTTAGAAATTAGATCTCTACAATAAAATTAGAAAGTGTATAAATAGTTCTACAGCACGAAATGCAGAAAGCAAATTTCACAGTGAAATGTGTTTTTACAGCACAATTTCAATTTAAGAAATTAAATAGGAAACTGTTAATGTCTAGGATGAAAGTATCTGTTTTTTTATAAAATAAAGAGGAAGGTCTTATATTAATCACTGTAGTTAATGTCTTTAAAAGTATGAAAATGTATGTAGTTGAAAGATTACTCAAGGTAATCATTGGTTAACTAATCATAAATAATATATAATTTAGTCTTTATATTTTTTTAAAAGGACACAGAAGATAGAAAAATAAAAAAAACATGGAAGATTACTGTGAAAATAAGAATGTCCATTTTGAAATGGCAAAAGAAGTCCTTGAAGAATTAATTGAAGGACTATTTGAGGATGAAAATTCAACCGAAAATGAGGACTTTTTGGACTGCAGTTTTGATACTGCATACTTAGAGATGGTGGAAGAAGAGAATTTGCAAGAGCAAAATAATAATGAAGTATCAGATGAAATTATGCTAAATGTGCTTCTGGAATATGAATTAATAAATCAATAAAATTATTTTTGTTTAAAAAAAAGAATTTGAAAATAATATTGTTGTACTGTTAATCAGTATTCTCTTTTTTAAGAATGACAGTAAAAGTTGTGATGAGGTGCATAAAAGATTAAAGTTAAAATAATAAATAGCATTAGGAACACCGACAATGCTTGAAAGTTAGAATAGTACTTATATGTCTGAAAAATTACATTCATAGAATACATGTGTAAGGATAACATAGATATGGAGTGTCACAAATATAGAAACAATATTCACTGTAGGATTTCCTACTCTGACCAGAGACTGTTTCTTTGTCTTTAATCAAGTTATAAAATCAAGCATTGGTTATAATTTGTATGTTATATGGTAGTAGGGGTGTATAATATTTTTTAACTTTTTTCCAAACAGATTTTCATTTATATCAGAAACATCAATCACTATGCCGACGAGAAATGAAAAAAGAAAGCTGTATAAAAAGACATACCATTTGAAGAGAAAAGAGGCACAAGATTTACCTAATCAACAAAGGACAGAGAAAAACAAGAGTGCTCCTGGTAAGAGCAGCAAGGAATTTTTTTAAAAATTGTGTCAGAGGAAAATTCAATTGGATAATGTTGAAAAGGAAAAACAGTTTTCAGGATCTACAAGGAGAAATGGAGGAAAAAAGAAAACTGTGTCTGAAAAGAGTGGTGAGGAAAATATGTACAGTAAAAGACGTACAAATCAGTTTGCCGAAATAAGGAAACGTATGTTTCATAAGAGAGTTGTTATGAATTTATTACAAAAGGAAAAAGTTTCTAAAAGGAAATCTGCTTTTTATAAGAAAAAAAAATATATAGAGGAAGTTGTGGATGATGCGTTCGAGACGAAAAAAAAATTGTTTATTTTAGTGCTTAAAAGAATAAATACACTAAATGAGGCAATCAGAGTTTTAAAAGCTAAGAGTAAATGGAAGAGACGTATAAATAGAACTAATTTTTGTAAAATCTTTTCTAGTAAATGGATCCATACTTCAAATTCTGAGCCATTTTTTAATGAAGAGAGTTACTTTCAAAGTAACGATTTGTTGCATGCAGTTGACACCAGTGGTCGAGCGTATGAAGTGAAGGATGGCTGTCCTATTGAGAAAGAGAAAATTGAGGTCAGAAATACTGAAGGGGAAATAGATGGAGAAGTTTTACAGGGACGTGTTCATGCTCCTCTTTATAGTTGGAATTGTAGCAGTATTTGCAGTGTACGACAGGATTCAATTGATTTCTTTCGCAATTTCTTACGTAAGTACACTAAGGAAAGTTTAAAAAAAAAATTGTAATGTTGTAAGAATTACATCGTTGCAGAGTGAGAGAAAAAATAGGTATGCAAGGCCATTCTTTGGCTTGTCTTTCAAAAAAAATATGCCAGAGTGTTTTTCATCACTTTAGGATGTTAGCAGTGCATCATACCAAAATGAGAAAATTAGTTAGAAATATGTATTATGCAAAAAGTCCAGCACTTAAACTTAAATAGTTAAATAGTGCTCTTTTGCATGGATGTGTATTAGATGTGAAGAATATTTGTGCAGAAATTGAGGTAAGTTATTTTGGTCGAGATGAAGAGAATGTAGAAACTGATATAGTTATAGAAGGAAATGTGTTAGAAAATGTTGGACATTTTAATACTGAAGAATTTGAACAGGAAATAACAAAATTTAAGGTCATTGCAGGTGAAAAACCCAATTTAACTTGTGTGTGTTGTCGACGCATTCATTACAAAAGTCAAACTAGGTTAGTTGATTTATATTTAAAAAGTGAAGATGAAGATAATACTCAGTGGAGAGAGTTTGCCACTTATTTGGTGGTAGAAAACTATTTTGATTTGGGTTTTGAGCAACGTATTTGTAAATATTGTTATAATAAATTAAATGAAAATAAAATGCCTGCTAGAGCTGTTCATAATAATCTTGAGTTGATAAATATTCCATCGGAACTGAAGGATTTAAATACTTATGAGACTATTTTGATTCAATGTGTACATCCTTTTCAGGCTATTGTTCGTATGGAGCCTAAGACTGGGAAATTAAATCCTACAGATTTACAAAGAGGATTAAAGGGTAGAGTTGCATATTTGCCACTTGATTTAAAAAAAAATGGAGACAATTGGTATTGAAAATGTAGAAGAGGAACCTCTTGTTATTCTAGTTCATGGTGTACCTACAAAGAGTAAGAAAATCTGGCAAGATTCAGTGGATGTTAGGAAAGTGAAAAAGGCAACGTTGTATTTAGTCAAAAATAATAAATACTATAAAAATGTGTATGTAGAACAAGAAGATGTAAGTGATGAAGAGAATAATGATTTCTCTATTGGACAAATTGAAAAAGTCGACATGTCCAGAAGTGAAGAAATTTATGAACATTACAGTGTTCATCCACTGCATTCCAAAGAAGCAATGGGGAATGCAATTGAGTTATTTCAGATGAAAAAAGCAGAAGGAAGTCCTATTAGTGTGTGGGAAAAAAGTTTGGAAGGTCGTTGTTTCCCACACTTATTCCCAACAGGTGAAGGTGCGCGATATGATGATCAACCTATGCAGATTCCTGCATCTGAGTACCGGACAACAAGATTATATGCAGAAGATCCCAGATTTCGTCAATGTATCCCATATTTGTTTCATCTTCTGTTTGAGAGTGACTTATCTGGTCTTTCTTATGCAGTAAACCATGTCTTAAAAAGTGGAGTGCATCTGCAAAATGTTTCAGCAAAGGATTTTATGGATAAAGTGCAACAGAAAGATAGTGTTTTGGATTCTCATCTAATTAATTTAATGGCATGTCAGCGTGGTACTAATGAATATTGGTACCGTCGTCATAGAGATTTAAAATGCATGCTACGAAACCTGGGAGCACCAACATGGTTTGTAACTCTAAGCTGTGCAGAGTACACCTGGGAAGATTTATTGGAATATCTTCGAGAGGCAAATGTAAATATTGAAAATATAAACTACAAGATTCCAGGAGAATTGTGTTCGTTGGATCCGGTTAATGTTTGCAGATATTTTAATCATCGATTTGAAGCAATTATGTCGTTTCTTACAAACAAGAAGAATCCACCGCTTGGTGAAGTTTTGGATTTCTTCTGGAGAAAAGAGTATCAAGCTAGAGGTGCTCCACATATTCATATGTTACTATGGATCAAGGATGCTCCTAAATTTGGAAAAGACTCCGATGACACTGTACTGTCTTTCATTGAGGAATATGCCACTTGTGACATACCTAACAGTACAACTGATAAAGACTTAAGAGGAAAAGTGTTACGGTTTCAAAGACATCGTTGTGGAAAATATTGTCTGCGAAAATTCAAATCAAAGGATAAATTCTATACAAAATGTCGTTTTGGATTTGCACGACCAGTGCTTTCAAGAGGAAGAGTGAACAATTTGATGTCATCTTTGCGACATAACATCACAAGAAGATCACCCAAAAATACATACAATTTAAGAACAGGAGAAGAGTCCAAATATATAAATGACTACAACCCTGTCATTTTGTCCATGTGGAATGCTAACATGGATATACAATATGTTGCAGACAACTCTATTGCTGTGGCTCGATATGTAACGTCTTACATCACGAAATCTGAAAAGACGGAACTGAAGGAGATGTGGGAAGATATTTCTCATGAAAAGAGCCTAAGCAAGAAATTGTATACATACAGTTTGAAGATGTTGTCACATCGAGAAATTGGAGCATATGAATGCTGTGATCGATTATCATCAGCAAGTCTTAATGCAAAATCTCGAAGTATCCTGTGGGTGAGTTTAGGTCTAGCAGGAACACGAAACCGTGTTTTGAAAACTGTGCAAGAAATTGAATATTTAGCACAGAAAGAACCAAACAGTACAGACATTCTGAAAACAAATATGTTGGATACATACTATCCAAATAGAAGTACTCTGCTTCAAAATATTTGTCTGTATGAAGTTCTTGAAAAATACACTTTTAAAAGGAATATTAGAGAGAATGTTGAAAAAGGTATGTATGCTGTAATTGGACAGGAAGGATGTCTGGTGAAACAAACAAAAGGACATTTGATTAATCACCGAAAACTGAGTTGCGAAAATCCAGACAAAAGAGAATTTTACTATTTAGCTCTTTTGCAACTCTTTAAACCATGGCGTAGTGAAGAGGAACTACTTGGAGACTTTGTAAGTTATGAAGATTCTTTTAACGCATCTAAAAGTAGTATAGAATGCCCTGCTTTTAATAATTATCTCAAAATGTTGAACGACGAAATAGAGCAAGAAGCAACAATTGCAGCAGAGATTGCTAGAGAAAGTTCACAAGACACTCAAAGTTCAGCATCGTTGAGTCAGGATCCACTGGGAGAACCAATTATCCGAAATGAAGCAGCCACTGCCATGGATGAGGTTGAAAGAGCAATGCAGCAAGCTCAAGAGGATATAATAAACTTAGAAGAATTGGAGAAGGAATTTAATCTTGAGCAAAGACAGATATATGATGAAGTGACAGAGCACATAGAGCATGGTTTTCGTCATGAGAAAAAAGAATGCTCATGTATGTCATTTCAACCTATTCGACTATATGTAAGTGGAGAAGCTGGGACAGGGAAAAGTTTTCTTATAAAAGGAATTAGTACCTATCTACAGCAAAAAACTCAGTCACCATTGTCTTGTGTTGTGACAGCTCCAACTGGATTGGCAGCACATAATATTAAAGGTATTACTTTACATCGTTTACTGATGCTGCCAGTTGAACATGAAAACAAATTACAATATCACAAGCTATCTGGAGACGCTTGTTATGACTTTTCAAGAGTTCTTAAAGAAATGAAACTTCTTATTATTGATGAGGTAAGCATGGTATCCAATTTAATGCTTGCTTTTGTACATTTAAGAATGCAGCAGATACTTAAAACTAACTATGATGTTTTATTTGGAGGGAAACATGTCATAGTTTTTGGAGATCTACTGCAACTAACTCCTGTAAAAGGAAAATCTGTATTTGAAACTGTGACACATGAATACACCAGAAAGTGCCTTGGCAGTATTGGAAATGTTAATATATGGTCACATTTCAAATATACTGAACTGATTCAAAATATGAGACAGGAAAAGGATACTAAATATGGAAATATTCTTCAAGATATAAGGATTGGAAGATTAACTGAAGATGCAAAAGAAACTCTACAAACTCGATTACTTTGTAAGTTGTTTCCCAATGAAGATAATTTACCTGAGAAAATATATAGTAAAGAAGTAAAAGATAAGTCAGTTATATGCTTGATGCCAACTCTAAAAGAATGCTCAGTTTTCAATGAGAAAATGTTGAAGTTGGAAAATCAAGAAATTAAGAAACTGGAAGCAAAAGATAAAATAGAGCATGAAGGAAGTACTATTGTTTTGTCTGATAAATTAAAGTTAAAATTGGATAGTCTACAGACATCTATATCTAAAACGGCTGGTTTAGAAAAGAATCTGTATGTATGTTTAAATTGTCGGATTATTTTACGGAGAAATTTACTTGTAGAAAGAGGTCTGGTGAACGGAGCAATGGGTAATGTTGTTAGTTTTGTAAATTACCCAAATAGAGATGAGATTGAATTTTTACGAATACAATTTGATGGAATTGAGGAAGTTCAACAAATCAGTCGCTGCTCAAGTCGTTTTTTACTTGTAAAAGACTTGTATGTCCGTCGGAAACAATTTCCAATTTGTTTGGCATATGCAGTGACTATTCACAAATCGCAAGGTTTAAGTGTAGATTGTGCTTTGGTAAATATTGGAAATAGTGTATTCAAAGAGGGTATGGGATATGTTGCTTTATCACGAGTTAGAACTTTATCTGGGCTTTATCTAATTGATTTTGATGAGACAAAGATCAGTGCAGATTTAAAATGTGTAAAGGAGTATAATAGGTTCTTTAAATTCTGTGTTTGAAAAATGTACCAGTGGTAATAGTGAAGTAGCAAGTGTTTCAGAAGTAAGGAATGTTTTAGACATATGTGCAGAACTAAATCAATTTTCTCAGAATATTCAGCAAGATTGTCAGGAATTTATTATGTATATGCTTACAGTTTTGGAAGAAGAAGGTGTAGGTATTGATAGTCTTTTTGGCCTTTCTTATAAATGGGAACATATTTGCCATAGTTGCTCATTTACAAGTAGTACTGACATACATACAGAAAGATTTATATATTTAACATTACCAGATCGTAAAACAGTGTCCTTTAATGAACTAGTTAAAGATGCGTATCAGAACATGGTCTGTTCTCAATGTAATTCAGAAATGTTATCTACCTTATTTATCCATAGATATGGACAGTATGTTATTTTAATGCTTCAACGATGCAGAGCTGATGGAAGTAAATTGTCAACTTTAATTAAAAATGATGTGGCTTCTCAAATATCTATTTCTAGAAGAACATTTGTCACTGTAGCAATTATTTTTCATGAAGGGTCATCTATATCATCAGGTCATTACATAGTTTATTTGAAGAGTCCAACTGGTTGGACGCTGTGTAATGATAGTCAATTAAGTTTTAAGAAACGTTTGCCTTCTGAGTTAAGAAATTCTTATCTGATATTTTTGCAACCAAAATTTCAGTGAAATTACTTGGTGGAGTCAGAGTAATACTGTAAAGATATGAAAATGTGTTCTTTAGAAATATGATGTGATTAAGGGTGTTCAAATATAGAAATGAAACTTTTATGTGTCAAAGTGATAGCATCAGGTAAGGTTTCCTTAATGTTTCTGCTACAGGACATGTTGGAATTAACTTATACTATTTGGCCACGTGGAAAACAATGAGATATGAAAATGTTGACTTAAGATAAATGTTTTTAGAGTATACTTACTTGGAAGTTTGTTGAGAGGTACTAAAAAAAAACAAATTAACTCATACCATTTGGCCTTGCGGAAATGTATGAGATATCTAAATGTGGACTTGAGATAAATCTTTCTAGAACATACTTACTCGCGAGTTTGTTGAGAGGTACTCAAAAAATAACGACTTATCTCATAGTATTTGGCCATGCGGAAAAAAATGAGATATGAAAATGTTGACTTGAGATAAATGTTTTAAGAACATAGTTGCACGGTTATTTGTGGAGCGGTATTTAAAAGTGACTGGTATAGTTTAGTTAGTTTATAATTGTGGAATATGTCCTGTACTTACTCAAGAAATTGCGAATTAGAGAAAAACATTTAAGACATGTTTTTTTCTAGGTATTTATAGTATGTATATAGATCTTGTACGGGTTTTTTAAATACAATCATTTTGATTGTGGTTTTTTTCCCCGCTGTCACATGATGATTACTATTGAAATCACTGTTTATAGTGAAAATCAATTTATCTGAGGACAGCAAAAATAAACCAGTAAATATGTTGTTTAAGTTATTTTGTTACATTGGATTTAGAAGTATGTATTATAACAGATTTCTTTATATTGTCTTCCACAGATATTACATTTTTAAGGTAAGAACAATTAATCATATCTGAGTGTTTCGTGTATCTGTCTCTTATCCTTATTTTTTTCATCCTCTTCCTTTGTTAATGGTGTTTAGATATGGTTATTCTCTTTAACTCATGCTTTTACTTTTACATCTTTTTTGTTAGTATTCTATTCAGTCTTTCTTACTCTTCAGTTTCTTACTTATGTTGCTTTATAGAGAGTCACCTTTATTGATCCATTATCACCTTTGTTTCCTGAATCTTAACTTCTTTGTCTTACTGTAGCTTACTATTTGTTTCTTTACTTTGTTTCCTTTATTAATGTTCAATTTCCAATCTAAAATCTATAGTTTAGTTTTCTCACCCTACTTCATTTCTGTCTATCTGTCTCTCTTATACTCCATGTCTGTTTGTATTCTATTCATGTTCTGTTACTCTACCTTTTTGACTCTTTTTCTCTTAGTATTATTTCTACATTTTATCTAGTTCTTTAAGACATTTAGGTACTCTTAGTCTGTTTATTTGATAGACTGTTTGTTTCGTGTATTATCACTGATCATACTGTCATTTTGTCTGTCACTTCACTTTCCTTTAGACAGTCATTCTTTGAGTGCTTTTATTTCTTTCAAAATATTCTGTCTCGGTCTCTATCTGTCCCTCAGTCTTCTTTTCTTTCACTTTCTGCTTCAATCACTTCTACTTTGTTTTGGTTTATGAAATAACACTATAACCATATTTTTACTTTTCTTTCACAGATAGCATGTTTTTCAAATATTTAAAGTTTTTCTTTATTACTATTTCTTAGGTAAGTATAAATAATAAAAACACTTTTTCAACCCTGTGTTATTTCTTTGAGTATCCTGGTCATACTAGTGTTGTGTTTTATGTGAGCATTTCCATGGAGGATTAGCTGCACGGTCACAAGGAGCCTCTTAAAAATTAATATAAGAAATCAGCAACATTTCAGTCTGTCAGTTCACTAATGTGGATGTGTGAAAATATTGCAGGTAAATGATATGTGTTACAGAACTTTTGAGCATATTATCAAGGGAGTTTTATTCTGCATTTTTGATTTTAAAAGGCATGATAGTGCAGATAAAATTGTCTCTCTAGTATGTAGCAGATGCTAACACCAGTTAGTGATAACTAATAACAGATAATAACTATATTGGGATTTGCTTTGTTTGTCTGTGAAATTTAATATAATTGACATACAACGTTAACATTGCATGATGTTAGTGATTGGAAACAGTTTCTAACATTGCTATCTGTTTTTAACCACTTTGGAACATATTTGTGCCATATTCGAAAAAGTACAAAATCGAATAGCTGCCCCTGAGTAGTTCTTAGGTATATCAACTAATGGTCGGTTTATAACTTGACTAAGACAAACAGCTTTGTAATGGATGAATATTGTTCACTTCACAATAATATTGATTTATTTGGACAGATTTTTTTTCACTTAGGATAGTGGTTCGCATAGAATGTTCACCTGTGGGTTTCTTGACCTACTCAGCAGTTTACAGTGGTTATACACCATTTTATCTAACGGTTGGTAGGTGGTATGTTCGTCATGTTACCTTTCTTAAATTAATTGGGACACGTTGTATCACTCATTCAATCATTTGTTCACTGATCCAGTCATCCTTTCTCTTAACTATCCACCCTTTTATTTTACTGATGTATTTATGTTTTTGTCCATATACCCCCTCTCGTTTACTAATTAATCTTTGTAATCACCCTTTCAGTTAACTGTTCTTTCACCTTTTCACATATCAATTTATCTATCCACGCATTTATTTGACCATCATCTACACTTTCAATTATTTATCTATGTATCCTTTCAAAGATCCATTCACTAAATTAATGATGCATCACGTGCTCTTTTACTCATGCATTCATCCTTTAACATATCTATCCATCCTTCTAGCCATTCAAGCAGCCTTTCAGGCATACATACATCAATTTATCTTTTCTGACATCTATACTTGCTCTCATTCATTAATTCATCCATGTTTTCTTTGATTATATAACTATTCTCTTTTCATTCAACCTTTCACAAATCAATCTAGTCATTTAGACATTGCAAACTTATTTGCTCACCCACCATTGTAATTTATGACCTGACACTTTCTCTGTAGAGTTGTAGGAAGAAGAGGCTTGTAAAGAACAACCTACAGCAAAGGGTGGGGTGCGGTGGGTGAGAGTTTACAATATCTCCTTACATAGGCAAACTGAAAACATAGAAGTTATCAGTTATACATGATGTTCAGTAACAGCATGTGAGGTTACCTTTAAATGTTGTTCTTTTCATGGCTTTAAGCAGGGTCGGATTGGGATCACAATTCGGCCTGGGCACTGACGAAAAAAATGGCCCACATTCAAGAGGCGTGGCCCATATATAATGGGTGTGGCTCACATTCAAGGGGCGTGCCCTTTCATAAAACACCATTTGCACATACAAGGAATGAAAGTGGGAGGATACTGTTCTTGCACAGGACACAGGGCCAAGGTGCCAATGGCGTACATGATGAGCAACTAAAAAAAATAGCAAGGCCCATTTCTGTTACAAAATTATTCCAGCCCTCTAGCACAGGAGCACCTGAAAAGCAGCAAAGCCGCTGCTATTAGTAACCTTAGTCCTTCACAGGCCTTCAGCTCAGGAGCACTTGAACAGAGGTAAGGCCCCTGCAATTAGTAAATTAATCAGCCCTCCAGGCCTCGGGAAAATGTCCTGGCAGGGGAGCACAAAACACAGCTAGGTAGGCAGGGGGAGGTTGAGGTGAAGCTGGTGCATGGGAAGTGCACTCCGAGTGTGTTCTGGCAGTTTGAGTGTTTACCATTTACTGTAGTATTACTGTTGTACCTGTGTATGCTACTCTTTTGGAACTTGCACACGTCAATTTTCTGTGTTATCACACTGTATGCTACCTCTCACTTTTGTTTGCTTTAGATACTTGCTGCATGGGCTGCATGGGGCCCAGGTGGGCCGAGGTGAAAATGGCTCAAAGACCTGAGAAACACCTGGCCCCCAGGGAGGCCGATTCTTGCAAACAATCACCCCTTCCCAGCCCAGCCTTAGCTTCATTGCTTGGCAGACCAGGGGTGTCCGGTCGCACAGCGACGTTGCTTTCATTTTCTCTATCTGTCCCTGTGTACTCTGTGGGCCGTTTTTTTTTTCTCCCCTTTCCAAGTCCACTGTCTGTGGTTTGGGACAGGGGAGAAATAAACGACCCACAGAGGACACTGAGGCACCGGCCCTTCGGCCCATGCCCGAATGTCCGCCTTGCCAATCCACCTCTGACTTTAAGCACTGTTTAAAAAAAGGGAGGAGTCTTTTCAAAGGAGGTGTTGGATGTTATTCTGTGGGCAGATTAAAGCACCTAAACTACAAATATGTGTGTAGTATAGTGTGGTGCTCGACTGGAGGTATGTTGTATGTCTGATTGCATGCAGATATGTAGATCAGCAAATACCTTAACACAAACAACAAGCAAAGACTATTGGCTTTGAAAATAGGTGCTACTTCATTTAAGTACAAAAGCAGTAACCATGGTATTGTTGAATATGTTAATGAAAATACTGCTGTTTAAAATTCATGAGACAATGAAAGAACGTTAATCTGATTTCTTAATTTTCTTTCATAGCCTTTTTTAAAGAAACTGTTTCATAATATGCCATGCTGGTGGTTTTACTTTTTTTATGTAAGACAATGTCTTCTGTTCATTGAGGCAGGAAGCTCCTTTGAGAATTCCAATGGGCGGGTTGGGTGCTCCTGCTGCAGTACAATTCAAGGCCATTTCAGCAGGGTCTGTCAGCGTTATCACAGGGGAGGAGCGTGCAGCTCTCTGAGATGGATACAGTTACACATAACAGGGTAGTGACGTCTGTGGAATTTATGGACGATTAGGCAACCTAGTGTGCTGCGTGCCCTTGGTACCTCATTACGGCGGACTGGGGAGCCGTGGTGTACAGTTTGGGAATCACTAGTTTTAGAATTAAACTTTGATAATTCTATGACTCCTAAGCGTTAAAATTGGCCGCTGGTCTACGAAAAAATATTGGAAGTAAGCCAACATAGTGATAATTTTTGCTAGTTGTTTATGGTTACTAGATTTCTAAAAGTAAAAAACGGGACATTAAATGAAAATAGAAGAAGGACTATTCTTTCATTTCTAGTGATGAGGGTGCATGTTAGCAGAGAATTAATTACAAAAGAGGCAGTCTGAACATAATTTGAATACATATGTGATAGTACCCCTGTGACAGCCTGCGGCAGTTGACATTACCGCGTGAAAACACGCGTTGTTTTTATGCACTAATATGTGCTTTGTAAGTAAGAGAGGGGGTTGATTTAGTTTTATTTTCCACACCTCCACGTTAACGCTGCCAAATGCTTCATGAAAGCTGCTCGTAGCACTCGTACGATAAACAACTTTATTTAAACTGTTTTTCTAACAGCCGCCGTGTACGAGATAGTATTTTTGCCTTTAAACAGATTTTGCTTCTAGTTTAACATATGCCTACTATGCATGTCATTAACTGTGTGTGCGGCACACATGCAAATTGCTTTTAGCGCAGGCGGTGTTATGACGTTCTCATAAAGATGTTCAAGAACATTTACAAAGATTCAAAAAATGTTATCGCCGCCTTCAACGGCAGGAAGTTGCCGATATAGCGGCGAAAACGGCGTCCATTATATGCTTTATAAATTGCAGTCGAACGCAATGTTAGATATAAAGGAATATAACATATGTTTCAATTTTAATTTTGAAAAACAAAGGGGCATATTATAAAGGATGGTCGATATATTTTCGCCGCTTTCATCGACAGGAAATTGGCAATAAAGCGGCGATAATGGGTTTCATAATATGCCCTATGGAAATCCTATCAAAGCCCATGTGAGATGCGAAAACATGTAGTATGGGCTACGATAGGAATTTCATACAGCATATCATCAAGTTCATTATCGCCGCTTTATCGGCAGTGTCCTGCCGATAGAAATGGCGATATTGTATCGTCCATCCATGATAATATGGCTCATATTATGAAGGCGATTATCGGCGCTTTTGTTACTGCGTTCTGCCAATAAAAGCGATGTGAAATTATCACGTCTTCTTCATAATATGCCCTAAGTATTGCCGCATTCTTTTATTATTGTTCTGAAAATGCGGCGATACTTTAGCTTATTAATAGAGCTCTTTTTGGTACAATGAGGTAGTTCTGAAAAGAACTGTTTTTTTGTGAAGTTTTTTTTTTCAAAAAAGTTTTTTATTCTTTATAATTTGTAAAACTGGAACCAAATTTTTGAACTTTAAAACATGAACATTTGAAGTTGTTAAAAAATTAGATGCATTCGAATCTTTTATGGTCACGAAATATTTTCTCAATAAGAATGAGGCTCTGCTCCCCGTATACAATCAATCCTTTGCACTTGTTGCATTTTTTATGCACTTTTGACATAAATGGTTTCAACTCCATATGTTCAGTCGATGGAGATGTAGGTCGTCTGGTCAATGAAGTACTGGCCTCAGATGGTGGCAGTTCTGTGGCCAGAGCTCTTGTCGCTGCCTGTGCATATTGAACAGGGTGGACTAGGCTCATATGCCTCTTCATAGTATGAATTGAAAAGGAATATTTTTTGGTTGGATTTCCTCTTGAAAGTACGGAGCCACAAATTGTGCACGTTACTTTCGGAGCATTTACTTTTTTTTGCCCCTCAGGAAAGGTAAAAAATTGCCAAATAAAAGATTCCTTTTATTCTTTTTAAAGGAAGATAAACATTTTCTTCAGATTCCGAAGAAGAATTGCATGCGGCCGCCATTTCACCAAAGTCTCCGAAAAGATGAAAAAGGTTGTTCTCTCTTCAGCGCCAAAAATATAGTGAGGGAAGTTGGTGGTTTCTGGAAAATTGCAGAATAGAAACTACTATGAACCAATAGGAAGTGTTCTTTTCAAGTCACATGATTTTACATGCGCTTATTAGGACGTATACGCGGTGACGGAATCCGGACACGTACGTGAATTAGAAGTATCGGTCTAATGTAATGAAGTTTTAAAATGTGAAAAGGAGGAAAGGTATACATTCTCAAATGTTAAATACCTTCATATGGGGTCACAAGAACAATGCCGATACAGTATCAAACATTTTTTATTGTTTCAAAATACCGGGGTGCGCGCACCCGGTCGCGCACCACAGTACGTTTTTCAACATTTAGTGGCAAGTCTGAAAACGGTAAAATGAAGGTAAGGTAAACAGTTTGTAAAGCTTTTGAGACTTACAAGGAGTCCCTAAGCAATTCTAACAGTGAAGAAAAGTTTGTAATACTATGAAAACATTTCTCGAAAATCTAAAATAAACTATAGAATACAATAAAAAAATATTTTATATTTCACAATTAATAAAACCAATGAAATATAATGAAAAAATATAATTTATAAACAGCTTATAGTTAGAAAGTTGCCTTTAAAAAACCTATGAAATTCACTGAAAAAACCATAGGTTTTACACACGATATAGTTAGGAAGTAGCATTTAAAAAACCTATTAAATTCACTGAAAAAACCATAGGTTTTACACACGTTATAGTTAGGAAGTAGCATTTAAAAAACCTATGAAATTCACTGAAAAAACCATAGGTTTCACACCAGTTATAGTTAGGAATTAGCATTTAAAAAACCTATTAAATTCACTGAAAAAACCATAGGTTTCACACCAGCTATAGTTAGCTGCAAAATTTTACTCGCATAAAACCATTGAGATTCCCACGTTATAGTTAGTTGGACTCACTATAACTTGCGCGTGCAATGCACTGCTGATGACGTCACATATTACATCACTCATGACATGCTGTATGTAACTGGCATATCTAACAGGGGGACTGAACCTACTTAAGGATATATTGCACCACCTCTCATGGACTATAATTACCAGCATGCTGCTGGCTGTCACGTGATGCCACGCCCACTAAGGGCGTTTCTTCATTAATAAAATATTTGAATGAAGCGAGAGGTGTTTTCATTTCCCCCTGTGCCTGTCCATGAGGAAGGGGCGTACTTAGCCTTGAAACGCGTCGGACCATGATGTTTAAACAGTGAAGTCACAGGAAGGCAAATGACTGCGAGGCTTGCACATCGGATGATGGGGAGAGTGGAGCGTGCCCTTTCAGAGCTCGAGGGCCTTGCTTGACACATTAATCATACGGCCACCCTTGGCCGTAGAAAGGAGCACCTTTCTCCCTTCGGACTGGAAGCATGCTGCGTGTCTGAGGGTGAGAACGCTTTTAAAAGGGAACTTTTCTTTTTTTCGTGAAGCCTGCTTCCCCGAAGGTGATCAGACTTGCCAAACAGTGACTCTACCTACTTAAGGAATTGTAACTGGCATATCTAACAGGGGGACTGAACCTACTTAAGGATATTTGGCACAACCTCTCATGGAATATAATTACCAGCATGCTGCTGGCTGTCACGTGATGCTACGCCCACTAAGGGCGTTTCTTCATTAATAAAATAATTGAATGAAGCGAGAGGTGTTTTCATTTCCCCCTGTGCCTGTCCATGAGGAAGGGGCGTACTTAGCCTTGAAACGCGTCGGACCATGATGTTTAAACAGTGAAGTCACAGGAAGGCAAGTGACTGCGAGGCTTGCACATCGGATGATGGGGAGAGCGGAGTGTGCCCTTTCAGAGCTCGAGGGCCTTGCTTGACACATTAATCATACGGCCACCCTTGGCCGTAGAAAGGAGCACCTTTCTCCCTTCGGACTGGAAGCATGCTGCGTGTCTGAGGGTGAGAACGCTTTTAAAAGGGAACTTTTCTTTTTTTCGTGAAGCCTGCTTCCCCGAAGGTGATCAGACTTGCCAAACAGTGACTCTACCTACTTAAGGAATTGTAACTGGCATATCTAACAGGGGGACTGAACCTACTTAAGGATATATTGCACCACCTCTCATGGACTATAATTACCAGCATGCTGCTGGCTGTCACGTGATGCCACGCCCACTAAGGGCGTTTCTTCATTAATAAAATAATTGAATGAAGCGAGAGGTGTTTTCATTTCCCCCTGTGCCTGTCCATGAGGAAGGGGCGTACTTAGCCTTGAAACGCGTCGGACCATGATGTTTAAACAGTGAAGTCACAGGAAGGCAAATGACTGCGAGGCTTGCACATCGGATAATGGGGAGAGCGGAGTGTGCCCATTCAGAGCTCGAGGGCCTTGCTTGACACATTAATCATACGGCCACCCTTGGCCGTAGAAAGGAGCACCATTCTCCCTTCGGACTGGAAGCATGCTGCGTGTCTGAGGGTGAGAACGCTTTTAAAGGGGAACTCTTCTTTTTTTCGTGAAGCCTGCTTTCCCGAAGGTGATCAGACTTGCCAAACAGTGACTCTACCTACTTAAGGAATTGTAACTGGCATATCTAACAGGGGGACTGAACCTACTTAAGGATATATTGCACCACCTCTCATGGACTATAATCACCAGCATGCTGCTGGCTGTCACGTGATGCCACGCCCACTAAGGGCGTTTCTTCATTAATAAAATAATTGAATGAAGCGAGAGGTGTTTTCATTTCCCCCTGTGCCTGTCCATGAGGAAGGGGCGTACTTAGCCTTGAAACGCGTCGGACCATGATGTTTAAACAGTGAAGTCACAGGAAGGCAAGTGACTGCGAGGCTTGCACATCAGATGATGGGGAGAGCGGAGTGTGCCCTTTCAGAGCTCGAGGGCCTTGCTTGACACATTAATCATACGGCCACCCTTGGCCGTAGAAAGGAGCACCATTCTCCCTTCGGACTGGAAGCATGCTGCGTGTCTGAGGGTGAGAACGCTTTTAAAAGGGAACTTTTCTTTTTTTCGTGAAGCCTGCTTTCCCGAAGGTGATCAGACTTGCCAAACAGTGACTCTACCTACTTACGGAATTGTAACTGGCATATCTAACAGGGGGACTGAACCTACTTAAGGATATATTGCACCACCTCTCATGGACTATAATTACCAGCATGCTGCTGGCTGTCACGTGATGCCACGCCCACTAAGGGCATTTCTTCATTAATAAAATAATTGAATGAAGCGAGAGTTGTTTTCATCTACCCCTGTGCCTGTCCATGAGGAAGGGGCGTGCTTAGCCTTGAAACGCGTCGGACCATGATGTTTAAACAGTGAAGTCACAGGAAGGCAAGTGACTGCGAGGCTTGTACATCGGATGATGGGGAGAGCGGAGTGTGCCCTTTCAGAGCTCGAGGGCCTTGCTTGACACATTAATCATACGGCCACCCTTGGCCGTAGAAAGGAGCACCATTCTCCCTTCGGACTGGAAGCATGCTGCGTGTCTGAGGGTGAGAATGCTTTTAAAAGGGAACTTTTCTTTTTTTCGTGAAGCCTGCTTTCCCAAAGGTGGTCAGACTTGCCAAACAGTGACTCTACCTACTTAAGGAATTGTAACTGGCATATCTAACAGGGGGACTGAACCTACTTAAGGATATATTTCACCACCTCTCATGGACTATAATTACCAGCATGCTGCTGGCTGTCACGTGATGCCACGCCGACTAGGGGCGTTTCTTCATTAATAAAATAATTTAATGAAGCGAGAGGTGTTTTCATTTCCCCCTGTGCCTGTCCATGAGGAAGGGGCGTACTTAGCCTTGAAACGCGTCGGACCATGATGTTTTAACAGTGAAGTCACAGGAAGGCAAGTGACTGCGAGGCTTGCACATCGGATGATGGGGAGAGCGGAGTGTGCCCTTTCAGAGCTCGAGGGCCTTGCTTGACACATTAATCATACGGCCACCCTTGGCCGTAGAAAGGAGCACCATTCTCCCTTCGGACTGGAAGCATGCTGCGTGTCTGAGGGTGAGAACGCTTTTAAAAGGGAACTTTTCTTTTTTTCGTGAAGCCTGCTTTCCCGAAGGTGATCAGACTTGCCAAACAGTGACTCTACCTACTTAAGGAATTGTAACTGGCATATCTAACAGGGGGACTGAACCTACTTAAGGATATATTGCACCACCTCTCATGGACTATAATTACCAGCATGCTGCTGGCTGTCACGTGATGCCACGCCCACTAAGGGCGTTTCTTCATTAATAAAATAATTGAATGAAGCGAGAGGTGTTTTCATTTCCCCCTGTGCCTGTCCATGAGGAAGGGGCGTACTTAGCCTTGAAACGCGTCGGACCATGATGTTTAAACAGTGAAGTCACAGGAAGGCAAGTGACTGGGAGGCTTGCACATCGGATGATGGGGAGAGCGGAGTGTGCCCTTTCAGAGCTCGAGGGCCTTTCTTGACACATTAATCATACGGCCAACCTTGGCCGTAGAAAGGAGCACCATTCTCCCTTCGGACTGGAAGCATGCTGCGTGTCTGAGGGTGAGAACGCTTTTAAAAGGGAACTTTTCTTTTTTTCGTGAAGCCTGCTTTCCCGAAGGTGATCAGACTTGCCAAACAGTGACTCTACCTACTTAAGGAATTGTAACTGGCATATCTAACAGGGGGACTGAACCTACTTAAGGATATATTGCACCACCTCTCATGGACTATAATTACCAGCATGCTGCTGGCTGTCACGTGATGCCACGCCCACTAAGGGCGATTCTTCATTAATAAAATAATTGAATGAAGCGAGAGTTGTTTTCATTTCCCCCTGTGCCTGTCCATGAGGAAGGGGCGTGCTTAGCCTTGAAACGCGTCGGACCATGATGTTTAAACAGTGAAGTCACAGGAAGGCAAGTGACTGCGAGGCTTGTACATCGGATGATGGGGAGAGCCGAGTGTGCCCTTTCAGAGCTCGAGGGCCTTGCTTGACACATTAATCATACGGCCACCCTTGGCCGTAGAAAGGAACACCATTCTCCCTTCGGACTGGAAGCATGCTGCGTGTCTGAGGGTGAGAACGCTTTTAAAAGGGAACTTTTCTTTTTTTCGTGAAGCCTGCTTTCCCGAAGGTGATCAGACTTGCCAAACAGTGACTCTACCTACTTAAGGAATTGTAACTGGCATATCTAACAGGGGGACTGAACCTACTTAAGGATATATTGCACCACCTCTCATGGACTATAATTACCAGCATGCTGCTGGCTGTCACGTGATGCCACGCCCACTAAGGGCGTTTCTTCATTAATAAAATAATTGAATGAAGCGAGAGGTGTTTTCATTTCCCCCTGTGCCTGTCCATGAGGAAGGGGCGTACTTAGCCTTGAAACGCGTCGGACCATGATGTTTAAACAGTGAAGTCACAGGAAGGCAAATGACTGCGAGGCTTGCACATCGGATGATGGGGAGAGCGGAGTGTGCCCTTTCAGAGCTCGCGGGCCTTGCTTGACACATTAATCATACGGCCACCCTTGGCCTTAGAAAGGAGCACCATTCTCCCTTCGGACAGGAAGCATGCTGCGTGTCTGAGGGTCAGAACGCTTTTAAAAGGGAACTTTTCTTTTTTTCGTGAAGCCTGCTTTCCCGAAGGTGATCAGACTTGCCAAACAGTGACTCTACCTACTTAAGGAATTGTAACTGGCATATCTAACAGGGGGACTGAACCTACTTAAGGATATATTGCACCACCTCTCATGGACTATAATTACCAGCATGCTGCTGGCTGTCACGTGATGCCACGCCCACTAAGGGCGTTTCTTCATTAATAAAATAATTGAATGAAGCGAGAGGTGTTTTCATTTCCCCCTGTGCCTGTCCATGAGGAAGGGGCGTACTTAGCCTTGAAACGCGTCGGACCATGATGTTTAAACAGTGAAGTCACAGGAAGGCAAGTGACTGCGAGGCTTGCACATCGGATGATGGGGAGAGCGGAGTGTGCCCTTTCAGAGCTCGAGGGCCTTGCTTGACACATTAATCATACGGCCACCCTTGGCCGTAGAAAGGAGCACCATTCTCCCTTCGGACTGGAAGCATGCTGCGTGTCTGAGGGTGAGAACGCTTTTAAAAGGGAACTTTTCTTTTTTTCGTGAAGCCTGCTTTCCCGAAGGTGATCAGACTTGCCAAACAGTGACTCTACCTACTTAAGGAATTGTAACTGGCATATCTAACAGGGGGACTGAACCTACTTAAGGATATATTGCACCACCTCTCATGGACTATAATTACCAGCATGCTGCTGACTGTCACGTGATGCCACGCCCACTAAGGGCGTTTCTTCATTAATAAAATAATTGAATGAAGCGAGAGGTGTTTTCATTTCCCCCTGTGCCTGTCCATGAGGAAGGGGCGTACTTAGCCTTGAAACGCGTCGGACCATGATGTTTAAACAGTGAAGTCACAGGAAGGCAAGTGACTGCGAGGCTTGCACATCGGATGATGGGGAGAGCGGAGTGTGCCCTTTCAGAGCTCGAGGGCCTTGCTTGACACACATATATAATATATATATATATATATATATATATATATATATATATATATATATATATATATATATATATATATATATATATATATATATATATATATATATATATATATTACCTACTGGCGATAGCCAGTAGGTATATATAGTTAGGATTGTTTTCCATAGGGAAATCACAACATTCTATTGGGAATAACTTTGGCGCCGGTTGAGGAATCAGCCTGAATTTTTCAGCAACTTTGCCTCGCGGCGCTCCGCTCCTTCCCTGAAAGTCTCGGGGGGATCCGTCAAGCGGGGGCCGAGATAAAAGGGGGGTCCCAAAACGTGTTTTCCCAATGTTAATTTCCATGAGGTGGTCTGTCGCACTTTTAGCTCGAACGGCTGAATGGATTTTTACCAAACTTGGCAAAATTGTAGGGACTGGTAGCCCGATGTGCCTTTGCTATGTCTCAAGATATGTGCTCCAGTGGATTTTGAGTAATTTAGGTTCCAAAAAATGTATATATCTATAGCAGCTTACCGGTGAGCTTACCGGTACGCTTACGGTACGCGTACGTGCGCGTACGGTATGCGTACCTCTAGAGCGCGAGCTGCATTCTGATTGGCTGCCAATGTCTGTCAACACTCCAAAACAGAAACTGTTGGCAGCCATCTTGTGCCTCGGTAGACTGAGGCACAGGAAAGCAGAAAAACAAACGTGTAGAACTCAAAAAAGGGGCAGGGTAGAAGCACCCCAACCCCCTAGACCTGCTCAGGGGGTCCCACAAGGACCCCCAAGGCAAAAAAAAAAAAAAAATGTTTTTTAAATTGCAGGGTACGCGTACCGTACGCGCACGGTACGCGTACCCCGACATTTACAAAAAAAAATAAAAAATATTTTTTGCCTTGGGGGTCTTTGTGGGACCCCCTGAGCAGGCCTAGGGGGTCAGGGTGATTCTACTCTGGCCCGTTTGCGAGTTTCACACCTTTGTGTCACTGCTTTCTTGTGCCTTGGTTCTAACAAGGCACAAGATGGCTGCCAACACTTCCTGGTTTTGAGTGTTGACAGACAGTGCAGCCAATCAGCATGCCTTCCCGAGAAAGCTGCATGGTCATTGGCTGTCAACACTTCTAACCAGGAGGTGTTGGCATCTATCTTGTGCTAGTGTTGACAGACAGTGACAGTCAATTAGCATGCCTTCCCGAGAAAGCTGCATGCTCATTGGCTGTCAACACTTCTAACCAGGAAGTGTTGGCATCCATCTTGGGTCTTAATAGACTGAGGCACAAAAAAGCAGAAAAACAAACGTGTAGAACACAAAAAGGGGGCAGGGTAGAAACATCCTGACCCCTTAGGGTGCTCAGGTGGTCCCACTAGGATATTAATATATTTAAACGTTATCCGCTAATAGAATTAGCATTTAAAAAACCTTTGAAATTCACTGAAAAAACCATAGGTTTCAGGCGATATATAGTTAGGAATTAGGCACAAGAAAGCAGAAAAACAAACGTGTAGAACACAAAAAGGGGGCAGGGTAGAAACATCCTGACCCCTTAGGGTGCTCAGGTGGTCCCACTAGGATATTAATATATTTAAACGTTATCCGCTAATAGAATTAGCATTTAAAAAACCTTTGAAATTCACTGAAAAAACCATAGGTTTCAGGCGATATATAGTTAGGAATTAGGCACAAGAAAGCAGAAAAACAAACGTGTAGAACACAAAAAGGGGGCAGGGTAGAAATACCCTGACCCCTTAGGGCTGCTCAGGTGGTCCCACTAGGATATTAATATATTTAAACGTTATCCGCTAATAGAATTAGCATTTAAAAAACCTTTGAAATTCACTGAAAAAACCATAGGTTTCAGGCCATATATAGTTAGGAATTAGCATTTAAAAAACCTTGCAAATTCACTGAAAAAACCATAGGTTTCAGGTCATATATAGTTAGGTATTAGCATTTAAAAAACCTTGGAAATTCACTGAAAAAACCATAGATTTCAGGTCATATATAGTTAGGTATTAGCATTTAAAAAACCATTGAAATTCACTCAAAAAACTATAAGTTTTAGTGGTGTTATAGTTAGCTGGACATTTTACTCATACAAAACCATTGAAATTGCTCATATATAGTTAGTTGGACTAACTATATTTCGCGCACCCGCAATCCACTGCTGATGATGTCACATATTACATCATTCATGACATGGTCAGTGACATCACTGATGACATCACTGATGACATCATCCAGTGACTGTGTGTTTCTGTAAAGTTTAAATATGTTTTACATATTGAAGAATGAGTAGATGTATAAGTGTCTGGATGAAGGATTTAGTAGGTGCGTGACTGACTGTATGAGTGAGTGAGTGATTAAATGTGTCTTACTGAATGCATGGGTTAGTGACTAAACTGTCTGAATGTGTGCATCAGTATGTCTGCTTTTGTGTAAGATGCTGTATGTGTTGATCAGTAGCTATATGAGTGGCTATATGGGTCATTAATCGGTTGCCCAAGTATTTGTATATGAGACTGTGTCTGTGTGTGGGTGACTGGGAGGTGTGGAAACAACTGTATGGGCGGTTTACTGTGTGCATTGGTGTGTTGGTGAGTGAATGTATATCTCAGTGCTACATGTCCAAGTAAGTACATATGTAAAACACAGTGCATGTGAGAGTTGGTATATATAAATGCCTATACATGAGAGCCAGTGATTATGCAAGTGGCTGTATGGATCAATGTGTACTTGTATCAGTGATTGTTTAAGAGAGTAAGTATGTGCTTGTATATGTTTGAATAAGTAAGGTGTTGTGTGTATAACTGTATAGATGAGGAAATGGGAGTGTGATTGATTCTTTGCATGACTGACTAGGTGTGTGAGAAACTCCATGGATGAGTGAAAGTGTGTGAGTGTCTCTATAGGTGTATAAGTGCATATGATAGTATTGTATTGATGAGTGACTGTATGTATGAGTGATTGTATGGGTGAATGAGTGGATGTGTGTGTAGACCTAGGTTATATTAAGGTTATATTAGAGTGTGAGGAGGTTGCATCGTATTATCACATGAATAATATCATCAGTGATATGATCAGTGATGTCAAATAAGATGTCATCAGTGATGTCATCAGTGATGTCATTTGAGATGTCATCAGTGATGTCATCAGTGATGTCACTGACCATGTCATGAATGATGTAATATGTGACATCATCAGCAGTGGATTGCGGGTGCCCGAAATATAGTTAGTCCAACTAACTATATATGAGCAATTTCATTGGTTTTGTATGAGTAAAAGGTCCAGCTAACTATAACACCACTAAAACTTATAGTTTTTTGAGTGAATTTCAATGGTTTTTTAAATGCTAATACCTAACTATATATGACCTGAAACCTAGGGTTTTTTCAGTGAATTTCCAAGGTTTTTTAAATGCTAATACCTAACTATATATGACCTGAAACCTATGGTTTTTTCAGTGAATTTGCAAGGTTTTTTAAATGCTAATTCCTAACTATATATGGCCTGAAACCTATGGTTTTTTCAGTGAATATATATATATATATATATATATATATATATATATATATATATATATATATATATATATATATATATATATATATATTCACTGAAAAAACCATAGGTTATAGACCATATATAGTTAGGAATTAGCATTTACAAAACCTTATTTTACTCACACAAAACCATTGAAATTCCATATATAGTTAGTTGCACTAACTATATATCGCGCACCCGCAATCCACTGCTGATCATGTCACATATTACATCATTCATGACATGATCAGTGACATCACTGATGACATCACTGATGACATCTCAAATGACATCACTGATGACATCACTGATGACATCTCAATTGACATCACTGATGACAACATCCAGTGACTGTATGTTTCTGTAAAGTTAAAATATGTCTTACATATTGAAGAATGAGTCGATTTATAAGTGTCTGGATGAAGGATTTAGTAGGTGCATGACTGACTGTATGAGTGAGTGATTAAATGTGTCTCACTGAGTGCATGGGTTAGTGACTAAACTGTCTTAATTTGTGCATCATTATATCTGTTGTTCTGTAAACTGTTGCATGTGTTGATCAGTAGCTATATGAGTAACTATATGGGTTATTGATTGGTTGCCCATGTATTTGTATGGGAGACTGAGTGTGTGTGTGGGTGTCTGGGAGGTGTATGACTCTGTGCATAGATGTGTGAGCAGTTGATTCACTAGATGTATGGGTTCAAAAGTGCATGTGGAAACAGCTGTATGGGCGGTTGACTGTGTGCATGAGTGTATTAGTGAGTGAATGGAAATCTCAGTGCTACATGTCAAAGTAAGTACATATGTAAAACACAGTACATGTGAGAGTTGACATATATAAATAACTGTGCATAAGAGCCAGTGAATGTGTGAGTGGCTGTATGGATCATTGTGAACTTGTATCCGGGATTGTATAAGAGAGTAAATATGTGTTAGTATGTGTTTGAATAAGTAAGGTGTGTATAACTGTATGATTGAGAAAATGGAGGTGTGATTGATTCTTTGCATGACTGACTAGGTGTGTGTGTAACTTCATGGATGAGTGACAGTCTGTGAGTGTCTGTTTACACTGAGTGTATCTAAGGTTATATTAGAGTCTGAAGAGGTTCATCGTATTATCACATGAATGATGTCATCAGTGATGTGATCAGTAATGTCAAATGAGATGTCATCAGTGATGTCATCAGTGATGTCATTTGAGATGTCATCAGTGATGTCATCAGTGATGTCGTTTGAGATGTCATCAGTGATGTCATCAGTGATGTCACTGACCATGTCATGAATGATGTAATATGTGACATGATCAGCAGTGGATTGCGGGTGCGCGATATATAGTTAGTGCAACTAACTATATATGGAATTTCAATGGTTTTGTGTGAGTAAAATAAGGTTTTGTAAATGCTAATTCCTAACTATATATGGTCTATAACCTATGGTTTTTTCAGTGAATTTTCAAGGTTTTGTAAATGCTAATTCCTAACTATATATGGTCTATAACCTATGGTTTTTTCAGTGAATTTTCAAGGTTTTGTAAATGCTAATTCCTAACTATATATGGTCTATAACCTATAGTTTTTTCAGTGAATTTCATAGGTTTTTTAATAGCAAATATCTATATGTATGAAAGTAATAATTTTTATTAGAAATTTTAAAATGTGTACATTTTTTTTTTTTTTATTATGTGCCCCGGTACGCGCCCCGGGGCGCTCCCGGGGCATGTACCGGTGAACGTACCGGGGAGCGTTCCGTGAGCGCTGCTCCCGCGAACGAAAACAACATGATGACGTTTCGCGTAGTCGCGTGATGCGCCGCGTAAACGTGACGCATCGCGTAACCGCGTGATGCGTTTCTTCGGCGCGCTCTGTAAATGTACCCGGAAGCGCTCCGTGGCGCGACCCGGAGCGCGAAACGTAAGCGCGCCGGGGCACGTAGCGTAGGCGCGTCGGGACATGTGACCTGAAAATAACACTTTTCATTGGTTCTCAACTTTTTTTTTCTACAAATGATGAAAGCCCCCTCCTCTTTTCCTCATTCTTACTTTTTTCTTTGAGAAAGCAAGAGCTATCTGTGAGACATGGCTTCAGTAGTAGCTGCAGCTAGTGCACCCCCACCACCACCACCACCACCCAGAAAGGAGGGTCCACCACCACAGATCCTTCCAGGAGTTGAAGAAGAGGAGGAAGAAGATGATGAGGACCAACAAACCATAACATACTTGCCTGAAGAACCAACACAAAGCCATGTCAAAGTTCATTATATATGGCAGTATTTTCCATTCCTGCTGGGCAAAAAAAAGTGAATGCCCCGAAGGTGACATGCTTAATTTGCAAAGAGGTCATGTCCGGGGGCAACCCAAATAAAAAATATTCATTTGGGAACTACACAATGATCCGCCACATGCAGAGGTGGCACACTAACAATCTGGCACAAGCTGAGGTACGGGATCTGGCTCAGAAAAAAAGCGACCATCAGGCCAGCACCTCCTCAGGTGAATCTTCATTTGCAGCACCAGAAGGGCACGAAACAGTACCAAATATACAAGAAAAATTTGGTGTAATAAAAATGGTCTGCATTTTTTGCGGAAAGACCCTCTGCTACGGGGAACTAAGCATTCACCTTATTAATGCTTACATCGACAACCACAACTGCAGCAAGAGAAGAAAGCAGTATTTTTTTTTTTTTTTTTTTATCCTCTCGAGCCACTGTTAATTCCCAGTTTTTTGTTTCTTGTTTTTTGTTGAGCCCTTTATAATGGCTGTTTTTCGTTGTTTCCCCCCCAAAAAAACAAAAAAAACATAAAATTGTTCAAAAAATACAAAAAAAACTAAAAATTTTCAGAAAAATTTAAGAAATATATAAAACAACAAAAACATTAAAAAAAAGTTCTTTTCAGAACTACCTCCCATTTTTAAAAAATTACTAAAATTTTAAGCACTCTTGACTTCATTTTTCTCATTGGTGCGCTTCCCGGTGCGCGCACCGGAGAGCACCCCGTTAGCGCAATAAAAAAAAAAAAAAAAAAAGAGAAGGAGAGCAAAATAAGAAGAAAAATAGTAAAGGATGTGGAATGAGAGGTAGGGATAGAACCGGATTAAAAGAACAATCCTGAGGGAAAGTGTTAGGAAAACAGTGAGCAAAAGTAAATAGGAATAAAACAAAATGTATGATAGTGACTAAGGTTAAAACATGTGGAATAACAGAGAGAAAAAACAGAAAGCAGAAAAGAAGAAGTGACAGAAAAGGAATGATTGAAACAGCAAAGAAATGTAAATAACATAGGGGCATATTATCAACACAGACGATAAAAAATGTTCTGCTTTTATCGGCAGAGAACTGCCGCTAAAGCCGCTTTTGCAGCAGTTTTCTGACAATAAAAGCAGCGATAATTTTATTGCCTGTGTTGATAATATGCCCCTTAGTGTGCTTGAACTACAGGGAGAAAGCATAATGAACAAGTAGTGAAAGAGTGATCAGTCAGAGACAGTGAGAGTAATAGAACAGGAGTGAGGAACTATGAGAACAGAGGGACTGAGAAAAGGAGTAGAAGGAGTAGAGTAAGTAAGTAATAGAGAAAGGAATGAGGGAAATAGCAAAGGCAGGAAACTGAGGGTTAAAGAAATGAAGCAGTGGAACTAATTGAAGTTAAATGTGATAGAAATGTAACGAAAAGAGTACAAAACATTTACCTTATAATTGTCGTTAACTTAGTCACTTGTTATTTTTATACTTTCAATCTGTGAAAGAAAGAACAAAAATTTGAAAAATATTAAAACATGTATTTAAAAATTAGAAAAGACAAGGGAAAAGATTGACAATCATCCAATTTTACAAAGAAATAAAGTTAGAGATAAACATGCAGAAAAAAAGAGAAAGAAACGGTGATAGACAGTCAGACACAAAAAGAAATTGAAATAGAGTAAATTACTAAGAGAAAAAAAAAGAAGATACTTTCAGTGACAGCAAAGAAGGATAGAAGAGAAAACTAAATTGAAGTTGTGAAAGCTACTAAAAGAAACTGAGTAAGGTAAACTATATAAGGAAAGGGTGAATAAGGAAAAGAGAGTGAGGGAGAGAGGAGACAGAGGAAGTGAAGGAAAGAGTGTCAGATACAGACTGAGTGAGGCATCTACACAATGTGATTCATAATGTTAGGAAACACAGGTAATGTAATTGAAAAACGTTCAATTTTTTTTGTTTATTCCACAATCACATCACTTGTGTTTCCTTTGCTTAGGTATCTCATTGTGCAGATGTAGTCTAGCATATAAAAGACTACGCAGAAGGTGACCACTGTATGCAACAACTTTGACACTTACAGAAGCCTCTGCTTCTCCATGCCCCCTACACAGTCCTAAATATATACATTTTAAACTAACAGTATCTTGTTGCAGATGAAATGAGGCCTATCTTGCAACATGATGCTTCTTTTGCACTGCTGCTGTGTCACAAAAGTGACACAACGGCAGCGCAAAAGAGGTGCACGGTCATCATAAAACTGCCCCTAACATTTTAAATGATTGTTTCAGGATGCCGATAAGGTGTGGCCTATCCAGAGATTTGTTTGAGGTGAGGTCTACTCAGAGTTACAGATGAAATTTAGGCTTGTTGAAGAGTACAGAGGAGATAATACATGTGGAAGCCTACCAACAAAGTGAGTCATGTCCACTGCACTCTTGAACAAAGGCCAGACCTCCTCTGTCTCCCTGGACAGGCCTAAACCTCATCTGCACAATGTGATTCGTAATGTTAGGAAACACAGCTGATATAATTGAAAAACGTGCAAATATTTTTGCTCATTTAACAATCACATCACCTGTATTTCCTCAGCTTAGGTATCTCATTGTACAGATGTAGTCTAGCATATCCAAGAGTACGCAGAAGGTGAGGACTGTATGCAACAGAGCAATGTACATTACTCACCTCCCTTGACACTTACAGAAGCCTCAGTTTCTCCATGCCTCCTACACAGTTCTAAATGTATATCATAAATACACAAAATACAGAATTAATTATACATGTTAAATGGTTTATTTTTGCTGTTCTCAGAATATATCAAATTTCACTAAAAACAGTGACTTGAAGGTATTCATCATATAACAGCGGGGAAAAAAAAACACAATCAAAATGATTGTGTTTAAAAACCCCATATAACATAACCAATCAGAAATCAGAACTCCTCAAAAGTAACTAACTTTCCATGACGTCGAAGGATGTCCTATGAACAGCTTATACTCTGTTGTGCTGTTATTACTTTCAGCCCGCCACTTTCTGAAAGAAAAGCTCAATCAATTTGACAAATATGTTACATACAATAAATGACTTCTCGCTCTCTACCGCACTTCTCCTCAAGGCCAAATCGTGTAAGAGCCATTTATAACTCTTGGAATTCTTCTAAGCAAATCCCGTCATTTTCTTTTTCCGCAACTTTCAGAAAGAAAACGTTCAAGATCACTTTCACAATCCTGTACTAGTAATATCTCACCCTTCTTGCTCACTCATGTTCCACATTTCCTATGACACTGATACTGCTTACTATGAAGCAGACTTACACTACCTCTATGACTACTACAATTATTTAATTCTCTACATCACTTTTAATCACAAAGCAATTTAAAACAGTACATAAAATTATATCAACTCCTAAAATCATTATAGGCCAGTTACCTACCCTAAATTCTTTCTTCTGAAAACAGAAAGTAAGAATATTTTTAAATAAAAAGGCAACATTCTTTCATAGTGCAATGTGAATTATTTCCGGAACATCATTTTTTTTTACATTTTGAATAAGATGTGTAATAAATGGATGTTGTCAAAGGACCATCATGTCATATAATAGCTGCAGTTAGAAATGTTCTTCCTAAAATCAACGACTGTGTAGCCATAACATTTGTAATTAAAGTTGAAAACTTATTTTATCAGGTTTATATAGTTGGAATTTTTAAATGACATTATAACCAAAAGTTTGTTCAAAATATGTCGACAGCATTGCAGACTTACATTACCTCTACTCCATGTTTTGATTGGCTGCTTGAATTAGCTTATTAAAAGAAACAGTTTTTCTGAACTCATTCAAAGTGCAGTTATTTTTCCATGACATCAAGTGTTATGGTAAGAACACCGTTTGCTTTGGGAAATACTCTGTTGTCCTTTAACTAATCCGTGCCCACCACTTTCTGTAAGAAAACCTTCTTTTTTATCAGGAACTACTTAAAACTGAAAAATAACTTTTGACTCTGTACTACACTTATCCTCAAGGCCAAATAGTGTAGGAGCCATTAGAACCTCTTGAAATTCCTCAGAGCAAATCCCGAGATTCTTTCCCTAAAATGTTGGTTGTAAAAACACCAGGTAAGAATTTTTAAGGTCAAAAGGCAATTTTTTTTTTAAGTTAAAACAGAATCATTGCAGAATGACCAGCCCTTTCTAGACTTCAAATAAGCTGTGTAATGTCCTGATGTTGTTGAAGGACCGTCATGATATATAATTGCTGCAGTTACAAAAGTCCTTCCTGATATTGACAACTGCGAAGCCACAATTTTTTTTATTAAAGTTGTCAATTTTGTTCCATCAGGCCTACATCGTTGGAACATTAAAATGACATACTGGCCATATGTTCGTATAAATAATGTGGACAACATTTCAGACTTACATTGGCTACACTCCATGTTGTGATCGGCTGCTTTTACTAGCTTATTAAAGGACACTGATTTACTGTCTGGCAAAGTTAAATATATACATTTTTCTGAGTCTACACTAGTAGTACTTGATACCCTACAGTTCTCGCAGTCATGCTGCCATTGATAGGAAAGGCCAAACAAGTGATCTACATCTACACCTTCATCTTGCAATACATCAAGCATATACATTAAAAACTCCTGACAATCTTGCTGAATATTTTGAGAGAATTGCGTTTGACCTGAACATTTGTCTAACAGATTTCGAATTTCAGACACACTTTCTATTTTTGTTCTATCAGTGCTACATTTCTCTAACACAGAATTCAACAAACTGCAAAATCTTTGATCCGAATTGACCACAATCTCTTCTTTTAAATTTTCTAGAGAAAACAAAACATTAACCACTACATTAGCATAGCAGTTGACACCAGAACTGTTTTCAAATTGAAAACCAACAACATCTTCAACAAAATCCTTTTTCTTTCTGCTTATAATTTTGGGTTCATCGACTTTTCGTCTTTTTGCTACAACCTCTCTACTATTGGTCACATTTCTTCGTTTCCGGCCTACCACACGTTTCTCAAACAAAGGATATTGAGGCAAATGTGGCGCAAACTCTCTTCTTAACCTATTGTATTGCTTAACACAATCTAGATCCGCACAAATGTTTGTGACATCACATTCAATCAAGTACAATCCCGATAAAGTTCTGACTCGTGACAATGCCACATATGCCATACCCTCCTTGAACACAGAACTGCCAATATTCACCAATGCACTGTCTACACTTAAACCTTGCGATTTATGGATTGTCACCGCATATGCCAAGCAAACAGGAAACTGCTTACGGCGAACATATAAGTCTTTTACAAGTAAAAACCTAGCAGAGCAACGACCAATTAGCTGTACTTCCTCAATGCCATCAAATTTAATTTTTAAAAATTCAATTCCATCTCTATTTCTGTATTTCTCAAAATCAACAACATTACCCATTGATCCATTTACCAGACCTCTTTCAACATGTAAATTCCTTCTTAAAATGATACGGCAATTTAAGCACACATTCAGAGTCTTTTCAAAACCTGCAGTTTTAGATATAGTCTTCTCTAATGAATCCAATTTTGATTTCAAAATCTCAGACAAAATAATTGTTGCTCCCATATGCTCTACTCTGTCAATAGCTTCCAGTTTCACAATCTCTTAGTTTTCTAAATGCAACATTTTGTTGTTGAAGATGGCACATTCTGCAAGAGTTGGCATCAAACATATTCCAGATTTCTTCTCAGTAATTTTCTGAAAAATATTCTCAGGCACAACGTCTTCTTCTGGATACAAATTTGACAGTAATCGTGCATGTAAAGCTTCTTTCCCATGCTCGGTCACTTTTCCGATTCTAACATCTTGTAGAATATTCTTATAATCTTCATCCTTCGCTTGACGCATATTTTCACGCAGTTCAGCATAATTGAAGTTTAACCATATATTGACGTTGCCAATACTCCCTAGGCACTTCCTGGTATCTTCATGCGTGAGCATTTTGAACACAGGTTGTCCTTTCACTGGTGTCAGCTGCAGAAGATCACCGAAAACAATGATGTGTTTGCCACCAAATAACACATCATACTCTGTTTTGAGAACTTCTTGCATTCTCAAATGCACAAAGGCAAGCATGACATTGGAAACCATGCTTACTTCGTCAATGATAAGAAGTTTCATTTTCCTCAAGACTCTTGAAACTTCACAACAAGCATCTCCAGATAACTTGTGGTATTGTAATTTGTTATCATGCTCCACTGGCAGCATCAGTAGACGATGCAAAGTAATACCTTTAATGTTATGTGCTGCCAGTCCAGTTGGAGCGGTGACAACACAAGACAGCGATGACTCAGTTCTTTTCTGCAAATAACATGAAATTGCTTTAATGAGGAAACTTTTTCCAGTTCCCGCTTCTCCACTCACATACAGTCGGACAGGCTTCAACGACGTACATGAGCACTCTTTCTTCTCATGACTTAATCCATGATCTATTTGGTTGGTAACTTCGTCATATATTTCCCTCTGCTCAACGTTGAGTTGTCTTTCCAAGTCTTCTAAGTTAACCGCATCCTCCTGAGCATGTGCCATGGCTCTTTCCACTTCAATCATGGCAGTGGCAGCTTCATTTTCGATAACTGGTCCTCCTAGTGGATCCTGACTCAATGAAACAGAACTCTGACTGTCCTAAGAACTGTCTCTAGCAATCTCGGCTGCAATCGTTGCTTCCTGCTCGATTTCCGCATTCAACATTTCTAGATATTTGGGAAAAACAGGACATTCTATGGTCTCCTTGGCGGCATTGAAAGAGTCTTCGTAACAGAGGAAATCTCCAAGCAGTTCCTCTTCTGCACGCCAAGGCTTGAAAAGTTGCAAAAGTGCTAAATAGAAAAACTCTTTTCTTTCAGGAGATTCGCCACTCAATTTTCGATGGTTTACCAAGTGGCATTTTCTTTGCTTGACCAGACATCCCTCACTTCCAATTACAGCATACACTCCTTTATCAATATCTTCTTTGATGTTCCTCTTGAATATGTAATTTTGTAGAACCTCATACAGACAAACATTCTCGAGGTGACTGCTTCTATTTGGATAATATGTATCCAACATGTTGGTCTTCAAAATATCTGTACTGTTTGGCTCCTTTTCCGCCAAATACTCAATTTCCCGTACAGGTTTCAGAACTCGATTACGCGTTGCAGCAAGACCAAGACTCGCCCAAATGATACTCCTGGATTTGGCATAGAGACTTGCTGAAGACAACCGGTCAGAACATTCGTAAGCTCCAATTTCTCGATGCGACAACATCTTCAGACTGAAACTGTACAACTTCTTACTGAGGCTCTTTTCATGGGAAATGTCCTCCCACATATCCTTCAATTCTGTCTTTTCTTTTTTGGTGATGTAAGATGTCACATACCGAGCCACAGCCATACAGTTATCAGCCACAAACTGTATATCCATGTTAGCATTCCACATGGACAAAATCACTGGGTTGTAGTCGTTGATGTACTTGGACTCTTCGTTCCTTTTCAAATTGTACGTATTTTTGGGTGATTTCTTCATCACATTATGTCGCAGTGAAGACATCAAACTGTTCACTCTTCCTTTAGAAATCACCGGTCGTGGAAAGGCGAAACGACATTTTGTGTAGAACTTGTCCTTGTTTCTGAATTTACGACGACAGTACTTTCCACAACGATGGCTTTGGAAGCGTAAAACTTGTTCTCTTAGGCTTTTGTGTTCCTTTGCCTTTGGAACAGCACATGTAGAATACTGTTCTATGAAACTCATCACTAAGTCATCCGGATCTGTTCCAAAATTGGGTGCATCTTTGATCCACAGCAGCATATGTATATGAGGAGCACCTCTTGCTTGGTACTCCTTTCTCCAGAAGAAATCCAACACCTCTCCAAGAGGTGGATTTTTCTTGTTCATGATGAAAGACATCATAGCTTCAAATCTATGATTGAAGTACCTGCATACATTCACTGGATCCAAGGAGCACAGTTCTCCGGGTGTATTGAATTCGATATTTTCAATTTTTCCATTTGCCTCTCGTAGAAATTCAAGTAAATCTTCCCAGCCATACTCAGCACAGCTGAGAGTGAGGAACCATGTGGGAGTTCCTAAGTTCCTCAGCATACATTTTAAATCACCATGACGACGGTACCAGTACTCATTAGTACCACGCTGACACGCCATGAGATTAATCAGGTGAGAATCCAAAATACTGTCTTGCACATTGACTTTATCCATAAAGTCACTTGCCGAGATATTTTGCATCTGTACACCACTTTTCAAGATGTGGTTCACTGCATATGACAGTCCAGACAGATCGCTTTCAAACAGTAGATGAAACAAATAGGGAATGCATTGACGAAACCTAGGATCTTCTGCATACAATCGTAAAGTCCGGTATTCAGAAGCAGGAATTTGATCAGGTCGCTCATCATATCTTCCTCCTTGACCTGTTGGAAATAGCTGTGGGAAACACCGAGCTTTCAAACTTTCCTCCCAAACACTAATGGGACTTCCTTTGGCTTGTTTAATTTGAAACAACTCAATAGCATTCCCCATGACTTCCTTGGAATGCAAAGGATGAACACTATAATGTTCATATATTTCTTCATTTTTAGAGGCTTCTACTTTCTCAATTTGACCAGCACACAAATCGCTATCCTCTTCTTCACTTACTTCCTCTTCTGCAACATATGCATTCTTGTAGTACTTATTGTTTTTCTTCAAATACAATGTTGCCTTTTTGACTTTCCTAACATCCACTAAATCTTGCCAGATTTTCTTACTCTTTGTCGGAACCCCATTAACTAAGATAACCAGAGGTTCCTCTTCCACTTTCTCTACTCCAATTGTATTAATGTTTTTCTTCAAATCTAGAGGCAAATAAACAACTCTTCCCTTTAATCCTCTCTGTAAATCTGATGGAGGCAATTTCCCTGTCTTTGGCTCCATTCGTACAATAGCCTGAAAGGGATGGATACTTTGAATCAAAATAGATTCATAAGTATTTAAATCCTTCAATTCAGAAGGAATCTCAACCAATTCCAGATTATTATGAACCGCTCTAGCAGGCATCCGGTTTTGATTTAATTTGTTACAACAATAAGTACACACACGTTGATCCAATCCCAAATCAAAACAATTTTCTACCATCAAGTATGTTGCAAAATCCTTCCATTCACTATTATTTTCACTTTCACTTTTCGCATATAAATCCACTAACTTAGTCTGATTCTTATAATAAGTGCGTCGACAACACACACAAGTAAAATTAGGCCTCTCACTTGATTTCACCTGAAACGTGGCAATTTCTTTCTGAAAATTATCTGTACTGGAAACCTGTACACTTTCTTCCACATTACCTTCTTCTTCTGGGTCAATTTCAACATTCTCCTCTTTACTTGCAAAGTAACAAAACTCAATTTCTTCACAAATATTCTTCACATCTACTTCAGAACCATGCAAAAGAGCAGTGCATAATTGTTTAAGCATAATTGCTGGACTCTTAGCATAATACAACATTCTAACTAATTTCCTCACTTTATTATGATGCACTGCTAGCATCCTGAAATGATGAAAAACACTCTGGCATACTCTCCTGGAAAGACAAGCCAGTGAATGACCATGCAAACCAGTCACTTCTCTCACTCTGCAAGGATCTAATTCTTGCAATAACTTCATTTTCTGTTTTAAAGTTTTCTTATTAAATGTCCGTACAAAATCACAAAGCAAATTGATGGAATCCTGTCACACACTGCAAATACTACTACACTTCCAGGTATACACTGGTCCCTTAGGACGTCTTCCTAAAACCTCATTACCTAACACCTCTTCTGCCTCTGTTGTCACAAGTTTTTCTTTTTCAACTGGACAACCATCTTTCACCTCATAAGCTCGACCACTGGTGTCAACTGCATGCACCAAATCATTATCCTGGAAATAACTCTCCTCATTAAAAAATGCCTCACAACTTGAACTATGCATCCATTCTCCTGAAAAAACTTCACAAAAATTACTACGATTAACTGTTCTCTTCCATCTACTATTTCTTTTGAAATCATAAATTGCCTTGTTTAGCTTCCTAATTCTATTGATTATCAAAATAAATAACTTTCGCTTAATTTCAAATGCCTGATCAATAATTTTCTCAACTTTTTTTTTTCTCTTATAAAAAACCACTTTCTGTTGACCTTTCTTAATATTTTTTAACAAATTGCCAATTATCCTGTTAAGTTATGTTATGTTATTTATTACTTATTAAGCGCGCATACGCCCAAGAGCTTCTTGGCACTGAGGAGAGAATCAAAACATAACAAAGCATAAAAGAAAATCGCTATTTCAAATAGGCCTGTGTAAAAAGGAAAGTTTTAAGTGCCTTTCTAAAGGCAAGAAGATCCCTGCTATGTTGCAGAGTCAAAGGAAGGGAGTTCCACAAGGAAGCGGCTAAAAAATGAAAACTGCTACCTCCCTGTCGTTTCTTTTTAAAACGGGGGACCGCAAGTAGGTCTTTGTGAGCTGATCTCAAACTTCGTCTACGAATGTCCCTAAACTGATTTTTCCTTCTACTACCATGCACAGAGTTATCTCCTGCTCTAGCAGTAACATTTTTGATTGGCCTTTCCTTTCCGTTTAAATTGGTTCTCTTTTTCTGGACTAAAATATTTTCTGTAGTACTACTTTTTTTTTTACAAATGTTTCTTAGGAATGATTTCGTTGTCTTACCCGGAGCTTTCTTGATGACTTGACGAGTTTTTATTGTAGAGGACTGCTGCAAGCATTTAGTAATCTGCTGTCTTTGACGTTTTGTAGCCTTTCGGTTTCGTTCTTTAGATGGCATTATGTACTTTTGAAATGATCTGCAGTTGAATCTGTGGTAAAATATAATAAAAAATGTTATTAACCACTATTACCAAACAGTAAATCAATAACAGTCGTCAAAAATTTAACACACTACTTGTCAATTTTACATACAATAATTTTTAGTGCATTGGCAAATTTAGTAGTCACAAATAGTAGCAAAGAAATGGAATGCGTCTACATTTGACCTGTGCTCTTTTATATGTGAATCTGAACTAATTTTATGAGCATATTTGACTATTTTATTAAAGACACTACACACAAGCTGTTTTTGAAGTTGTGTTTAATTTTAAATGAAACGGTTTACATGTTTACTTTTCATTTCCAGTAACTTTTAAAAATAAATGTTTATAGTTCCATAGGCTCAAGCAGGTCAGCTTCCCACCCTATGTCATACAATTCTGACAAATCGGCATCCTCATCATGTTCTTCATCATCCTCAGGATTTAAATCATCCAAGGGATCTACTTCCACTGATGTTTCAATCACAATTTCAATGATAATATCGAGATCAACAGATTTCTCATTATCACTCATGCTTGATGTTGTCGTTATCTTTAAAGAAAGAGAACAACAATGAGATGTTGCAGAGTAAGAGACAAATCTCAGAGACTATAATTAAAAAATTGTTTAACAAGAGTAACATTTTGCAGATATTATTTAACCATGTCCAGCGATGCTGAGGAGGTGAGGCCTATGTCCAATTTTTCAGTGAACAGGACTCATCTCTTCTTAACCTTGGATAAGCCTCACCAACACTGTGTCCCCTGCTAATACTTAAATTTAAAGGAGCAGATTTATGTTAACTGGCGCATCCCCAGGGATGCACAAGTTAACGTGCGCCACTGCTCTGCCACCCATGATGTGCCGCATTTACAATGCAGAGCACCATTGAGCAAAAACAGCACAGATGCGTCACGCATCTGTTCCACAAAAACGGCGCATTGCACGAATCACGTCGTAAGCGTGACATGTCTACTGCAATGCACAGGGGCAAGCCACACATTGCATGGTGCATCACTCCTTATGACTGTTTCAAACAGGCGTAAGGATTTGATTCAGCAGTGCCATAAATGTGACTCAGTGAAATCTTCTTAATTTTACTGTGTTAGTTTTACAGGGCTTTCATGCAAATGACTGGCCACCCTACAACAAAACGCTCACATGAAATCTGACGCAGGTTTCATGTGGCACAGGACTTTACAGCATGACACATCTGCCTAGATGCATCAAGTTGTAAATATGTCGCAACATAGCAAATCTTTTGCACCGCCGCTGCGTCACAAAAGTGACGCACAGCGGCGCAAAAGAGGCACACGGCTATCATAAATCTATCCCTAACATTTTAAATGACTGATTCAGGATGACGATAAGGTGTGGCCTATCCAGAGGTTTGTTTGAGGTGAGGCCTACTCAGGGTTGCAGATGAAATTTAGGCTTGTTGAAGAGTACAGAGGAGATAATACATGTGCAGGCCTACCAATGAAGTGAGTCATGTCCACTTCACTCTTGAACAAAGGCCAGACCTCTTCTGTGTCCGTGGACAGGCCTAAACCTCATCTGCACAATGTGATTCGTAAAGTTAGGAAACACAGGTGATGTAATTGAAAAATGTGGAATTTCTTTTCCTCATTTCACAATCACATCACCTGTGTTTCCTTTGCTTAGGTATCTCATAGTGCAGATGGAGTCTAGCATATCTAAGAGTACACAGAAGTTGAGCACTGTATACAACAATTTTGACATTTACAGAAGATTCAGCTTCTCCATGCCCCCTACACAGTCCTAAATGTTTACATTTTAAACTGACGGTATCTTGTTGGAGATGAAGTGAGGCCTGTCTTGCAACATGGTGCATCTTTTGCATCACTGCTGCATCGGTTTCATGTGGCACAGGACTTTACAGCATGACACATCTGCCTAGATGCATCAAGTTGTAAATATGTCGCAACATAGCAAATCTTTTGCACCGCCGCTGCGTCACAAAAGTGACGCACAGTGGCGCAAAAGAGGCACACGGCTATCATAAATCTGTCCCTAACATTTTAAATGATTGATTCAGGATGACGATAAGGTGTGGCCTATCCAGAGGTTTGTTTGAGGTGAGGCCTACTCAGGGTTGCAGATGAAATGTAGGCTTGTTGAAGAGTACAGAGGAGATAATACATGTGCAGGCCTACCAATGAAGTGAGTCATGTCCACTTCACTCTTGAACAAAGGCCAGACCTCTTCTGTGTCCGTTGACAGGCCTAAACCTCATCTGCACAATGTGATTCGTAAAGTTAGGAAACACAGGTGATGTAATTGAAAAATGTGGAATTTCTTTTCCTCATTTCACAATCACATCACCTGTGTTTCCTTTGCTTAGGTATCTCATTTTGCAGATGGAGTCTAGCATATCAAAGAGTACACAGAAGTTGAGCACTGTATACAACAATTTTGACATTTACAGAAGATTCAGCTTCTCCATGCCCCCTACACAGTCCTAAATGTTTACAGTTTAAACTGACGGTATCTTGTTGGAGATGAAGTGAGGCCTGTCTTGCAACATGGTGCATCTTTTGCATCACTGCTGCATCGGTTTCATGTGGCACAGGACTTTACAGCATGACACATCTGCCTAGATGCATCAAGTTGTAAATATGTCGCAACATAGCAAATCTTTTGCACCGCCGCTGCGTCACAAAAGTGACGCACAGTAGCGCAAAAGAGGCACACGGCCATCATAAATCTGCCCCTAACATTTTAAATGATTGATTCAGGATGACGATAAGGTGTGCCCTATCCAGAGGTTTGTTTGAGGTGAGGCCTACTCAGGGTTGCAGATGAAATTTAGGCTTGTTGAAGAGTACAGAGGAGATAATACATGTGCAGGCCTACCAATGAAGTGAGTCATGTCCACTTCACTCTTGAACAAAGGCCAGACCTCTTCTGTGTCCGTGGACAGGCCTAAACCTCATCTGCACAATGTGATTCGTAAAGTTAGGAAACACAGGTGATGTAATTGAAAAATGTGGAATTTGTTTTCCTCATTTCAGAATCACATAACCTGTGTTTCCTCAGCTTAGTTATCTCATTGAGCAGATTTAGTCTAGCATATCCAAGAGTACGCAGAGGATGAGGACTGTATCCAACAGAGCAATGTACATTACTCACCTCCTTTGACACTTACAGAAGCCTCAGTTTAATATGTCTCAGTTCAATATTTATTTAAAGAAGCACACAAAATATGACCTTCTCATAAATGTGAAAAGCGTTTTTATTTTAAAAAAAACGATTTTCTGGTCATAATTTGAAAAAACAACACAGGTCCTATGTACAAGCACATCCTATCAGTACTTAAATTAGCCAAGCACACATGGGGGCGTATTTACAAGGACCTTACACCACAGGGAAATAACTTAAATTAAAATGGGGAAAATAACATCAAAGGGACTCAAAGGCCTTTTAAATATGCCGCAAGCAGCCTATGAAACTCTAGCAGTACATATCAAGAAACTTAAATGACTTCAATAAACGTTTTTAAACACATCAAGTAAAGCAGTTATTCAACTACATTCATGGGGAAGTGACTTAAAATGCCCTAACACACATGAAAGCGTATTTTGAAGGCCCGTAAACCATTTTTGCATCACTTTTAACATGGCTATGTAACTCAAAGAAACAAAATCTAAATTTGCCAAGCACACATGGGGGCGTATTTAGAAGGACCTTGCACCACGGGGAAATGTCTTAAATTAAAATGGGAAAAATAAAATCAAAGGGACTCAAAGACCCTGTAAATATGCCCCAAGCAACCTATGAAACTCTAGCAGTACATATCAAGAAACTTAAATGAGTTCAATAAACGTTTTTAAACACATCAAGTAAAGCAGTTATTCAACTACATTCATGGGTAAGTGACTTAAAATGCCCTAACACACGTGAAAGCGTATTTTGAAGGCCCTTAAACCATTTTTCCATCACTTTTAACATGGCTATGTAACTCAAAGAAACAAAATCTAAATTTGCCAAGCACACATGGGGGCGTATTTACAAGGACCTTTCACCACGGGGAAATGACTTTAATTAAAATGGGGAAAATAACATCAAAGGGACTCAAAGGCCTTGTAAATATGCCCCAAGCAGCCTATGAAACTTTAGCAGTACATATCAAGAAACTTAAATGACTTCAATAAACTTTTTTAAACACATCAACTAAAGCAGTTATTCGACTACATTCAAGGAGAAGTAACTTAAAATGCCCTAACACACATGAAAGCGTATTTTGAAGGCCCTTGCACCATTTTTCCATCACTTTTAACATGGCTATGTAACTCAAAGAAACAAAATCTAAATTTGCCAAGCACACATGGGGGCGTATTTACAAGGGCCTTGCACCACGGGGAAATGACTTAAATTAAAATGGGGAAAATAACATCAAAGGGACTCAAAGACCTTGTAAATATGCCCCAAGCAACCTATGAAACTCTAGCAACATTTTAAATACACAACTTTCTTCATAATTTTCTCCTTAAAGCATACTATTCTCTATCTAAATTAAATGAATTTTTTCTCACCTTAGCAAATACTTTTTGAGTTTCAAAACAGTCTCAGACACACACCAATTTGTCTTCAGCAGAGCAAAAGGTATGCACTCCAGAGGCTGCAACCAACAATGGCACAGAAATGCTGTAATTCATCACACATATCTCTCATGTCACCCAATCAAAACTCTTCCCTCACTTTTTTCAAATCAACACCCTTCCCCCCTCTGCCCTTTCTGCCTTTTTTCCATAGCAACCACCTCCTGAAAGACCTCTCATTTTTTGCAAGTTCACACAACAATGTTTCAATTGAACTCTGAACTCTCAGTACACCTGCGTATCCAGTGCAATCTTTCATAAAATGATTTTTTCTTGACCATTCAAATTACATCTTTCAAATAACTCATCCATGCACCCTAACTTTCTGTTTTCAGCAATCAAAATCCACCAATCACTGCTACTGATTAATTACCACAGAAACTCCACAGTTTTTTTCATTACATACTCCTACTGTTTCAACTGCCATTTCATTACCACACTTCATCTGACTGCAGCAGAACCTCCTCTCACCATGTTTTCTGTCTGGATTGTTGGACATAGTTATATCCACTGGGCTCAAAGGTATGCTGATAACAGAAATTTACACAACCTCAATTTGCCAAAACCTGACCTGTTAATTGTGCACTGTGGAGGAAATGACTTGGGCACTTTGACTGGGGTAGGTCTGGAAATGCTTTTAAAGGACACCTTTGAGCAATTGATGGCACTATTTCCTCAAACTGCCTTGGTATATTCAAATATATGCCAAAGACAGAAATGGAGGTGGTCAAACCAATTTTGTCCACAAATTGAGAAATCGAGGAAGCATGTAAATAAGTCTGTTTCAGCTTACATGAGAGACCATGGAATGGGCTCCATCTACAACAATAACTTGCATTACTACATGCAAGATATCTACAGAGGAGATGGAGTTCACTTCTCAGATGAGGGGAACAGAGTTTTCATCCTCAATTTAAGACTGTGCATTGGTACCTTCTTGTAGGTACCTACATCAGCCACAGGACCCAAAAGCTCTTTTCAGAGCTACCCTACATCTGATCACTCACAATTATTATTTTACTCTAACTTTTTTCACTAATTTTCACCAAAGTACGCTCCCCGGAGCGCTACCCGGTACGCGCACCGGACGCTAACCGCGCGAAAATTAGAATTTTTTTTTCCCACACATATGGGCCTCCTCAGCCACCCTCAGAAAACCTAGGGGGTCAGGATACATCTACCGTGCCCCCTTCTACCCATTCTCAACATTATTTGCCCTCCATCTTGTATCTCAAATCTACCGAAACACAAAATGGAGGACTCCCGTAACGCTGCCGGTTCGCGCACCGGGAAGCGCTCGCTCAAAAAAGGTGGGAAAGTAATATACAGAAAAACCACTGGAGACACTTTCACCAAATATAGATTAGCTCATACTACATACCAATCCCTACCATTTTCACAAATTTGGTTGGAATTCCATTTAGCCTGTAGACCTCTCTAAATACCCTGAGGTAAATTACTTCACAAAACACATCTGAAGTGTTGGAATTGACAACCAATTAAAATGTTACTTTCATTTTCTACTTTTTTTACCTGACATTTCATTGGTTATGTACCTCAATATATATAAAAAAAGAGAGAGAATACAGCCATTTTGACTACTACTTCCTGAAGTACATTGCAAGAGCATTTTCACTGTCAACTTAAACTTGTTTTTAAAAGGTAAGATGTTATTTTATAAATTTGACAGGAGAACTATGTTATGCACTTTAAATTAATTTGGGAAAACATTCTCAGATAGTTATATACTATCCCTCTGTAAGAGTTAGACATTGAGAAAGGCTTGTTTATTATAATTATGGATTGATTTAGGTTTCTGTGGTATAATTATGAATTTACTTAGGCTTTTTCACAGGCACTTTTTAATAGTACTACTTCACGCCTGAAACCATACAGTGCCCATAGATAACTTCTCAGTTATAAACTCACAAGTACCTGTCTGAACTTAAACCCAACAGTGCCCTATCTCTACTGATATATTTATTTTTTATGCAAATTTCAGCACAAAAATGGAAGGAGAACAGAACGTTTCCTTTGAAATTGTCCTAGAGATGAACAATGAGGAAATCATTGAACCCATTGACTTGGAATTCATGGATGAATCACGGGACCATGAACTTCTACAATGTGTAGAATCTGTGGATTTCTTACTTCATTATCAGGACGGTCAAATGTGGGAAGTTATGTTCAGTCAAAAAGAAGACATATCAGACAGTCAAATGTTAGACGTTCTATTAAATTTTGAAAAAGAATCAGAAAAATAAATGTATATTTAATAATCAAAAATTGTTCGAGTCTTTAATCATTTTTATATCTAATTCATGAACTAGTACCAAATTGATTATAATGTAAAGTCAGACTTATAGTATACTGTGCAACTTTATATTATCTCCAATGTGTATTTAACATCTCTTTATCATCTCCTGCCGCCATATTGTTTCTGCTTTCCTGACACACTATGGTATGAAATCCATATTCCACAATAACTTCTGAAACAACATGCAAGATATCTACAAAGGAGACAGTGTATATTATTTTTTTGACTCTGCATTGGTACCTACATATTGCTACTTAAATTAAAAAAAACGAAGAAAAAAAAAACAACAAGAACAATCAATAAACATACAATATTTAAAAAGTCTATCATTCTTTTTTCCTTATAATACGCTCCCCGGACCGCTTCCCGGTGCGCGTACCGGGCGCTCCCCACGCAAAAAAACCGATTTTTTTTTCTTTTCCCCCACGGGGCCCTTTTAAAGCCTCCACATCACACCTAGGGGGTCAGGGAGGATCTGCTATGCCCCCTTATAGTCATTTACCCCTGTGTTTTGGCCTCCTCTTGTCTCTCGATCCTACCGAGAGACAATATGGCGACCGCTCTGGACTGTTTAGAATGTTGACAGACACCGGAGAGCCAATCAGCTTCGCGAAGTTCCGTTACGCGTCAGGTACGCGAACCGGGGCGCTGCCCGGAGCGCGCTTACAGATATATATATTTTTTTGAACGTTAATTTCTCAAAATCCACTGGAACACATATATTGAGACCTAGCAAAGGCACATCGGGCTACCAGTCCCTACAATTTTGGCAAGTTTCGTGGAAATCCATTCAGCCGTTCGAGCTAAAAGTGAGGCCAACCGCCCTATGGAAAATTGCATGGGAAAAACGCGTTTTGGGACCCCCCTTTTTTCTCGGCCCCCCTTGACGAAACCCCCCCAAATTTTCAGCGGCTGCTCAGAAACAAAATGTTTCATTTTCCTGAAAATTTCAGCCAATTCCGTCCTCAAACGCCAAAGTTATTCGACATAGAATTTTCAAAAATCCCATAGAGAAAAAATCCTAACTATATATACCTACTGGCGACCGCCAGTAGGTAATATGTATATATACATATATATATATATATATATATATATATATATATATATATATATATATTACCTACTGGCGGTTGCCAGTAGGTAGTTATAGTTAGGACCTATTTTCCATAGGAAATCCGCAACATTCTATTCTCAATACCTTTGGCGCCGATTAACGAATCTTCGCAAAATTTTCAAAACCTATGGCCAGCTCCATTCCACTCCTATCCTGAAAGCTTCACAGTGATTTGTCAAGCGGGGGGCGAGAAAAAAGGGGGGTCCCAAAACGTGTTTTCCCCATGCAATTTCCGATAGGAACCTTTAGTCGCAGCTACAGCCCGAACTGCTGAACAGAATTACACCAAATTTGGCAAAAAGGTAGCCCTTGCTTCAGAGTCGTGCCTTTATGGTAAATGCGATGGTGTAAATCCGTTGACTAGTTGCTGAGAAATTCAAAAGTAAAAACATATATATATATCTAGGGCTGCGGATCCTCCTGAGCACGAGCTTTAAGCTAATTGGCTGTCAACACTTCAAAAGAGGAAGTGTTGGCAGCCATCTTGTGCCTCGGTAGAACCGAGGCACCAGAAAACAGTGAAGGAAATCACGCAAAATATGTAAAGGGGGCAGGGTAGAAACACCCTGACCCCCTAGGCCTGCTCCAAGACCAAAAAAAAAACATATTTTATTTTAAAAATCGTGGGATGCACGTACAATCCACGCATCCCACCTCGGAAAAAAAAAGAAAGCACGGGCTCCCGCGCGTCGTTTCTAATTAGCCCCAGGGTGGCCAAGTCCCGGGGGCAGTGTATTATAGTAATGGGGAGCCCAGAGGGCCCCCCAGCCCCAGGGACCACCATCCCCGGGGCTTAAAAAACATGGCAGGGGCTCAAAGGGCCCCCCAAGCCCCGGGGACCACAAACCCTGGGGCTTCTGTTTTTTTAAAGAAAAAAAAAGCTGTGTGGGGGGCTCAACCCCACCCCCCCACAAGCCCCGGGGACTGCCACCTCCCCGGGGCTCTAAATATTCAAATTGGGGGGTTAGTGACTGACCCCCCCAGCCCGGTGACCACCACCTCCCCGGGCCTCTAAATATTCAAATTATGAGGTCAGGGACGGACCACCCAGACCCGGGGACCACCACCTCCCTGGGGCTTTAGAAATGGTGGGAGAGGGGCTGCGCTGCCCCCCTACTGGAACCCTCGATGGCCCTGGGGACTGCCACCCCCAGGGCCGGTTCCTGCAGTGTTCCAGGGTGCCCACCCCCAGGACACTGTAGTTAGCTATGGCAGGACGGGAGCCTAGCGGCTCCCGCCCTGCCATAGCAAACTGCTTTGATATTTGGAAGAGAGAGCAGGAAACCTGCTCTCTCTTCCAAATACCAAAGACGATTTTTTTTCCACATGGGGAGCTGCATCTTTGCAGCTCCCCATGTGGAAAAGCAATGCCGGGTCCCGCAGGAGGCGGGAAGCCGGTGGGACTGTGGGGGGATTGGGGACCCCTCACAGTCCCCAACGGAGAGGGCCAGCCCCGGGGGATGGGGTCCCTGGGGCTATTAGTGGCCATGCAGCCCCCTCCTCAAAAATAAAAAAATAGGGCGGAAAAAACAGGCTGGCCCTGGGGGGTGGGGCCCCCAGGGCTATAAATGGCCTCAGGAGGGGGGAAAATTAGCCCCCCTCCTAAAATTAAAATAAATAAAAAAAAGCAGGCCCTGGGGGGTGGGGTCCCCGGGGCCAATTATGGCCTAGAGAGCGGGACCACACGGCGCCCTTCAAAAATAACATAAATAAAAAAGGTGTCAGGCCCTGGGGGATGGGTTCCCCAGGGCTAATACATCAGGAAAATAATGGGGGCCACACAGTCCCCTGTCTTAAAAAAAAAAAGAAAAAGACCGGCATCGGGCCACCCCCACTTCTTGCAGCACTCTGCAGAATCACCCCCTGGCGCGTTTGCAGAAGGGGAACAAATTCCCCTTGAATAGTGGCGGTCCCTGGGGGTCAACTAGCCCACCAGGAACCTCTAGTATGTGCCAGGGGGCTGCGTTGCAGAGAGGTGTTCTGAGGTCATGCCCCTTTTTACACGCAGCTCTGTGGCGCTTAATGAATGTAGCTGGTGGGCTAGTTGCACCACAGGGACCCTCAGGATTCAAGGGGAGTTAATCCCCCAACTTAAAATGCGCCACGGAGCGCGTTTGCACAGTGGTGAAGGGGTGGGGCCTGCAGTGACATGTTTGCAAACACACCCTGTGGCACGTTTTACGTTGAGGAATTAATACCTCTTCAATCCTGAGGGTCCCCGGGGCCATCTAGCCCACCAGGTACCTTCAGTAAGCACCAAGGAACTGCATTGCAGAGTATTGTAATAAGGGGCGTGGCCTCTGAACACCTCTCTGCAACGCAGCTCTCCGGCCCATCTTGGGGGAGGAGACCTAGCACCTCACCCAGAATGTGCATTGTTACAGGCCTAGGAGAGCAAGGGGGCTTTCCACCCAGGGGTCCAGCAACATGTCTGCTGTGTGGCAGCCTCTCATACAAGACGTGGAATGTAGGTTAGATTTCAGGGAGCATCTCTAATATGCCCTCTGTAGTGCATTTTACATTAAATCCCACACTGGGGTTTAATGTGCTGAGAAGTTTGATATCAAACTTGTCAGTCTTCTGTGTAGCCATTATGGTGCTGTAATGACAACCTCCCAGCACCATATACTCTTAATGCCATCACTGCACTTACAGTGCCCAGGAATGGCCCTTGGTACCTAAGGGCACGGAGCTCATGCACCTGTGCCCACACCACTGCCATAGGGCACCCAGCTAGAGGAGTGACTGATGTATGCCAGGGCAGTAGGTTTGTGGGCATGGGACACAGGGATGCGTGCCATGTCGACTATTTATTTAGTTCTGCACCAGGACACTCAGTCTGAAAAGTTAGTGTGCGTGCATCAGGGTGTCAGGCCCCTAAGGGTGGCACAATAAGTGCTGCAGCCCTTAGGGGTCTTCTCTGGTCACAATGCCCTGGGTACCTAGAGTACCATTTACCAGGGGCTGACATGTGGCCGGAGATGCCAATTAGGTTTCAGCTTCAATACAGTTTTAGGAAAGAAACATAGGCCCTGGGCACCTGATTGGCAGGAGCCATGGGCACACTCAGTCAAAGTACATCAGCACAACCTCTATCAACTATGCATACAGTCTTCTAACCACCTACACACTTGTCTTTCACACCTTCAATTCTCCAGTCAGTATCAATACAGTTCCAGCAAACACCCTGTCACCCCCTCTGCACTCCTGTAATGATCCATCCAGCACCATGTACTAATCCATTCACTGTGCCAAAACCCAAACACTTATAAATTCACCCAGGCACTCTCCTTGCAGTACTCTAATCATTCAGTCAGTACCCAAGTACTCATGCACTGAGCCAGGTCTTAGCACATGGACTGCTTCAAACACCTATCCACTATGCATGCAGTCCTCTAACCAACTACACACTTGTCTTTCACACTTTCAATTCCCCAGTCAGTATCCATACACTTCCAGGAAACACCCTGTCACTCCTCTTGCACTCCTTTAGTGATCCATTGAGCACCATGTACTAATCCATTCACTGCGCCAAAACCCAAACACCTTTAAATTCACCCCGGCACTCTCCTTGCAGTACTCTAATCATCCAGTCAGTATCGAAGTACTCATGCACTGAGTCAGACCTTAGCACATGGACTGCTTCAAACCCATATCCACTATGCATGCAGTCCTCTAACCACCTTCACACTTGTCTTTCACACTTTCAATTCCCCAGTCAGTATCCATACACTTCCAGGAAACACCCTGTCACTCCTCTTGCACTCCTCTAGTTACCCATTCAGCACCATGTACTAATCCATTTACTGTGCCAAAACCCAGGCACTGATAAATTCACCCAGGCACTCTCCTTGCAGTACTCTAATCATTCAGTCAGTACCCAAGTACTCATGCACTGAGACAGGCCTTAGCACATGGACTGCTTCAAACCCTTATCCACTATGCATGCAGTTCCCTAACTAATCAACACACTTATAATTCTGCACTTATACATTCAACAAAAAAACAATATTTTAGTTTCAATATTTTAAAAAACATTTTTATTTCCATTTATATTAAAAATATATAATGTAATATAAAAAATAAAATATGTAAAAAATAAACAGTTAAAAAACCTTAAAGAATCAGTATAAAAATACATTATTACATTTAAAAATCATCATTTAAAAAACCTTCTAAATTCACTGAAAAAAACATAGGTTTCAGACATGTTATAGTTAGAAATTAGCATTTAGAAAACCTTAGAAATTCACTGAAAAAACCATAGGTTTCAGGGTTGTTATAGTTAGCTGGACATTTCACTCGTACAGGACCATTGAAATTCCTCCGTTCTAGTTAGTTCTGCTGACTATAACTCACGCGCCCGCAATCCATTGAGGTGATATTACATATTACATCATTCGTGACATGGTCAGTGACATCCTGGCTGTAGACTAATAAGGGTTTTTACAGATGCAAGAAATGCAAAATATGCATTCATGGCATCAATACCAAAGTATACAAGGACGCATTTAGTCATAAAGACCATCAGATCAACAAACTATTGACATGCAAGACCGAATTCGCTGTGTATATTCTCATCTGCCCATGTGGATTAAAATACGTGGGCAGTACTAAGCTTACTGTGCACATGCGCATTTTACATCATCTCAGGGCCATAGCTAACCATGATAACATTTACCTAGTAGCTAGGCATTTCAAAGAAAAACATAACAGCGATAATTCAGGCTTGAAATACTTTGTTATAGATGCAGTCATTGCCAGCAGGAGGAGTGGGGACAGGGAGTCGAAGTTGTGAAAATTAGAAACTCGTTACATCCTTCAGCTTGACTCCAAAAGTCCAGGAGGCCTCAACATCACTGAGGATTTGCACATGTGTCTATCCTAACCTCACTACATGACAATAATACTTAGCCTTAGGCCACCACATAGGCATGATAACTCATGTTAAGATATTTGCTGATGACATGAATTAGTATTGTGCGTAACTCAAGTAAAGCAATTGGAGCCATGTGGACGCATTGCTCTTCACTTCTATATCTGGAATATTAAGACTTTACAGAAATGTTTTTATATCATCTTTCATATTTGTTACACTGTACATATGCATTTTACACTTTGGGGTTACTAGCTATTCTTAGCCTGCCTTCAAGCAGGACTTAGTCACAATATCATAGAAAATGAGGAACTTGTGACCTACTCATGAAATTAAGTTTGTGTATATCTAATGGATGTTGGATTAGTCTCAGTTTTTAAAACCTTTTTGTGATCACTTTGCAATTTGTTAGCACCTTTTGTACAGCACATAGACTAGACTGTAGTAGACCCCAGTTGTTTTTAAAATCTATGCTTCAGCCTATCAGTAATAGTATCAGGTCTTCACATGTATTAGAGGTTCTTTAACACATTGGATGCTAAGGCAATTCCCGCTGGGTGCTGATTTATCAGAAACCCATTGTTCATGACAAGGTCAGCTCGTCATTAGCACAGCTCCAGTGTACTGCATGACGAGCTGACCTTGTCATGAGCATGGAAGTGGTTAAGCATTATCATGATGCAGAATATATAGCTAGGGATTTATCCCGTTATCAGCGCACATATATACTTTCAGATTTTTAGAGATGTCATCGGCATTAATACTAGATACCTAAGTAGAGATCGATAGCACTCAGTATTACCGTGAGGCTGCAGGCACAAGAAAGTAGACGAATCTGGCCAGAAACGCTACTTGTGAAGCATAGTATTTTTCCTACAATTACGGGGAGAGAATCCCATCTCAGTCATCTTGGTCTCTTCTTCTACCATGCAGGGCTTGCAGCCCAAACAAGTTAAATTTATAGCCCTAGAAAGATGCACTAACATGGCATTGCTCCTCGTAAGGCCCCGCTAAAAAGTTAGGGGGGAAATTTAGAGGGACAGGCATACAATTAGCATTAGCCACCGTTCAGGGAATATGCTCAATTTGCACTATTGCATTTTTTGCACATAGGATCGTTCAGTTATGTTTAAAATGTCTTTTTATGTTACATGTTTTACAAAAAAACAATCTGCTTTTACAATCAAGTATTTTACGAATATTTCCAAATTTTTATATTCAAATATTTATTTATTTGTTTACAACCTTGTATTAGGCTATTACAATGTCAACGAAAACATATTCGGGCTTCTAATAACAGGAAACGTTTTAACAATGCATGGAGGCCAGTAATACAAAAACTAATTTTGTTAAACTGCAAGTATTTTGTTTATGTCTATGTGTAATTCTGTCCCTGATGCACTTTTCAAATCTGGCACTGTCACTTTAAAAACTGCAACGTACCTGTAACGCATTGTCATGTGAACAAGCCTCTGAGGAGGTGAAACATTATGGCGGCAGTTTGCAACAAATAAAAATACTCTGCACAAATCTTTGGTCCGTGTCTACGTTGCTGCGGTGGGGACAGGATTGCCTTCGCCGACACTGTGGATCTTTGGATATATATATATATATATATTCACTGAAAAAACCATAGGTTATAGACCATATATAGTTAGGAATTAGCATTTACAAAACCTTATTTTACTCACACAAAACCATTGAAATTCCATATATAGTTAGTTGCACTAACTATATATCGCGCACCCGCAATCCACTGCTGATGATGTCACATATTACATCATTCATGACATGGTCAGTGACATCACTGATGACATCACTGATGACATCTCAAATGACATCACTGATGACATCACTGATAACAACATCCAGTGATTTTTTGTTTCTATAAAGTTTAAATATGTCTTACATATTGAAGAATGAGTGGATGTGTAAGTGTCTGGACGAAGGATTTAGTAGGTGCATGACTGACTGTATGAGTGAGTGATTAAATGTGTCTCACTGACTGCATGGGTTAGTGACTAAACTGTCTTAATTTGTGCATCATTATGTCTGTTGTTCTGTAAACTGCTGCATGTGTTGATCAGTAGCTATATGAGTAACTATATGGGTTATTGATTGATTGCCCAAGTATTTGTATGGGAGACTGAGTGTGTGTGTGGCTAGCTGGGAGGTGTGTGACTCTGTGCAGATCAATCTGTACTTGTATCAATGATTGTATAAGAAGGTAAGTATGTGTTAGTATATGTTTGAAAATGTAAGGTGCTCTATGTTTAACTGTATAGACAAGAAAATGGAAGTGTCATTGATTCTTTACAGGACTGACTAGGTGTGTGAGTAACTCCATGGATGAGTGGCAGACTGTGAGTGTCTGTATAGGTGTATGAGTGCATATGATAGTGTTGTAAAGATGAGTGATTGTATGTATGAATGATTGTATGGGTGAATGAGTGAAGGTGTGTGTAGACGTAGCAATCAGTGAGTGCGTATGTAGTAACTAGTATTGGTGTGTCAATGGTTTCAAAAATTATACTCTCTTTTTAACACTGGGTGAAACAGAGGTTATATTAAAATGTGAGGAGATGCATTGTATTGTCACATGAATGATATCATCAGTGATGTGGTCATTGATGTCAAATGAGATGTCATCAGTGATGTCATCAGTGATGTCATTTGAGATGTCATCAGTGATGTCATCAGTGATGTCACTGACCATGTCATGAATGATGTAATATGTGACATCATCAGCAGTGGATTGCGGGTGCGCGATATATAGTTAGTGCAACTAACTATATATGGAATTTCAATGGTTTTGTGTGAGTAAAATAAGGTTTTGTAAATGCTAATTCCTAACTATATATGGTCTATAACCTATGGTTTTTTCAGTGAATTTTCAAGGTTTTGTAAATGCTAATTCCTAACTATATATGGTCTATAACCTATGGTTTTTTCAGTGAATTTCATTGGTTTTTTAACAGCTAATATCTGTAGCTGTAAAATTTATTCTTCTTTAAATCCAAAAAAATATTTTATATGTTTATGAATAATTATTTTTTTAAATATTTTTTTTTCTTCGTTCCCGCTTCGCGAATCGGGAAGCTTACAGTAAAAAAATGTTCAGAAAAATAAAAAAAAAAGTTCTTTTCAGAACTACCTCCCCGTTATTAAAAAATTGGTACAATATTTGGAACTGTGCCAACCTCTATTTCTCTTAGTTCGCTTCCTAGTTCGCTCGCTGGTACGCGAACTGGAAGCGAACCAAAAACAGTAAGTATAAGGGAAGGAAACACACACTTATGTTAAAAGAAAGACAGCTATAGGGGAGTAAACTAGAGATACTATTACCCATAATCCACTACTGATGATGTCACATATTACATCATTCATGACATGCTCAGTGACATCATCAGCAGAGGATTGCGGGTTTTTTGGCAACATGCCTTATCCACGGTTTAATAACGCTGCCTTTTGCTTTATATAAGTTTTCAAATTGTATGAAATATATACCAATAGGTCTTTATGAACCTTTAGGTAGTGCTTTTGTTCATGAGGTCTGGTCGCTTCCATACACATACAGATGTTTCAAAGATGATCAAGAAGTTTATCTGAATGGAGAGGAATGCACTGAGACGCCAGATCATTCACTAATGTGTAGGCACATACAGTTACACGATTCATGCAACAAACACCGACCAAATATGGCTTGCGTGTTGCAAGGCACGCCAGTTCCTGCTATCATCCCCACGTTCAAGTTGTTGGAAAATGGTAGTTATTTGATGCTCAATAATGAAGATTGTTCTGAGTTAATTAAAAGTATTCCTTTTATCGTAACAGTAAGTGAACGGGTTATTTGCTGCAGAAATGTTCTATTTCCTCCCACACATGAACATAGGGAGTTTTCAATCTGGCCACAAATACCAACCTGGGGACACGTTTCAACGGCATGACAAGAATAAGAGCTCTTTTGTCTCAGAGAGAGGTGGCCTTGAGTTCGGCCCGTGAAACTTTCCTACTTCACATAGCGAACACCCGTACACAGGTTTGCCTTTCAATTTCAGCAACATGTTTCCGACTATCTTTAATGCATCCTCCACAAAATCCCTGGCACACTTTTTTAAAGTTGTTACCAGTGGTCTCGTGACTTCATTTGAGAAAAATCTTTGGAGTCATCCCTGCTCCCTTTCATTCCATTTTCTCCACTCTGGTTCGTGGATTGCATTTTTACTTGCATTACCAGCGGACGCTCTTGTGCTTTTTTACATTTTTAAATATGGATGTCCCTCCTATGCAACCTCCGACCCTGCAGCTGCTGACACTGTTCCGCAATCGCATGCTAGAATATTATGGCACAATGCCGTTGGCGATATTAAGCACGGCATATGGATTATCTTTTCGGTTCTCCTACTTCACCTGTGTCCAGCCTGTATTTCACTGCCTGACCTGTGATTTCGATTGGGCCATTGATTTGTGTCTCTGCGGACCGGTTTCTCCTGATGTCGACTTTAATCAGCTAATGACTCCTATCATTACTCACGAGTTGATTTGTCCTGGCGAAAGGATTATGGCTGTGGCATTGATGCATGGACTACTTGGTCCCTGGAATTTACTGGCGGCAGCACAGTCTTTCTTGGAACACAGCTTTCTTGAAAACCCACCGAGCTGTCCTCTGATGGTGATAGAGGATCCGGTGCTGGGAGAGCACGTATGTTCTTTTCCGCTTTTAAATTGGATGGCTGAACTGTTTTCGGATGAAGACGGTGACTTCCTGTTGGAGGCTGTTGCAGCTTATTTTGCATACACAGTTATGTCATAGACCTTTTTCATGTTTCATATGCTGAGTACTAGCATTTCATTGACAATTCATTGACTTATTTGTCAAGTTTTTATTATTTACCTTGCCTATTGGCTTAAGACTCGATAAAGTACTTGGCTGTTTTATTTTTCTTTAGCATTGAATTTTCCTAGTTTTTAATGCTTTACCTTGCGGACCGTCCACATATAAACTTGCAATCTGCTCTCATGAGATGGCACTTCTATTATCTTATTCAGTTCGTTTCCGGATCATGAGGAGGTGTCATCTAGGTCCTGGATATCTTTACACCGTGTTAAGTTAGCATGGGCTCATTACCGGTTTAAACGCCATTTTTCCTTTTTTGCAACTTCTGCACACGACATTTAGTTGTTGCTTTAGCTTTCCACCTAGTAGTTCATCGTGGTTTACATGAGAATAATATGTTATTGGTCTACTATCTGCTTTACTTGTTAAACTATATCTGTACAGCGAGTGCTAAAGTTTCAAGAACAACACGATACAGAATTGTTATGAGGTCTGATCTCCACGACTTCATACTCATAACATAAGTGCAACTTCTGCCAATTCTGGGCATGAGGCGGGTTTTATATTGCTTTGCCGAACACACATACACAACAGTTGATGCGGTTCACATGAAGAGAGAGCTGGTGTATGCTGATGTGATTCCTTCAAATCTAAGACACTAAAGTATGGGCACGCCCTAAACCAACACAAAGAGACCTTCTTAGCAAATAATATAATATGTGTATTAGGGAGGGTGAGATATAAGCAGCCGCGGGCCGTGGAGGGAGTTACGGTGAGGCAGGGAGGCGGGGAGGGGGAGAAGCAGGGTGGAGCCCTCTCTACCTTGCCCCTCCCCCTCCCCGCCTCCCTGCCCCACCGTAACTCCCTCCACGGCCCGCGGCTGCTTATAAGTGTTGCTAACTCTTATTCATTTACAGCATGTTAACATACTGTCACCATTCGCTTTTTATGTACTAGTAACTATGCTGGTAATTTTGCTACTGATAATATGTGTACTTGTATTCTCCACCCTGCTTCTCCCCCTCCCCGCCTCCCTGCCTCACCGTAACTCCCTCCACGGCCCGCGGCTGCTTATAAGTGTTGCTAACTCTTATTCATTTACAGCATGTTAACATACTATCACCATTCACTTTTTATGTACTAGTAACTATGCTGGTAATTTTGCTACTGATAATATGTGTACTTTTATTATCTAAGGTACTACGCCTGAGAAGACGGCATTAGTAAATAAACATTTCAAATACACATGTGTTCTTCTTAACTCCATGTTCTGGTTTCTAAGAAATATATAACGACCGACTGTTCATGAGTTCCACGTATCCTGAGGTACTATAAGTTCATATTCTGGATTGTCTAAACATTGAGAGTTTGTTATATCCAATGTGACACTGTACCTAGCTTGCTAAATAGTTTTTGATTACTAACGTGAGTTTTGGGACACCCTAATTCGCCGAGGTTCCAATCCTCTGTCCACAGTTCTGTGTGAGAACAGAAACCCTGCGACAGGGGCACCCCCGACCCTTGCTGGAGCTTCATCACACTTGCGATACAACTCCAGCAATGCGCCACCTTTACGGCACAGATACATCACGCATCTGTGCTGTTTTTGCCCCATGATGCGCCGCATTGTAAATGCAGCACACCATAGGTGACGGAACAGCGGCACAGAATGACTAACACATCCCTGGTGATGCGCCAGTCATCATAAATCTATCCCTATGCTTCTTATCTTGTTAGAGATGAACCGCCATATGTATCATCAAAGTTATTTGCATTTCCTAAATAGCGAACTTTAAGGAATAAATAGCGATTCTTTACCATTCCTAGTTTGCGATGAGCTATTTGCTAATTAGCCGAATGTAGCCCAATGAAGCCCAATGTAGCCCAATGTAGCCCAAAGATGGCCGCCAGACACACAAAAAAACAAATGTAGCCCAAATATCAGCCAGATGTAGCCCAACTATAGCCCAGTGACAGAATGACCAATCAGCTTCGCAAACCTCCGTTACGCGAAGCGGAGCGCTGTTACAGATATATATCTTTTTTTGAACGTTAATTTCTCAAAATCCACTGGAGCACATATATTGAGACCTAGCAAAGGCACATCGGGCTACCAGTCCCTAATATTTTGCCAAGTTTCGTGCAAATCCATTCAGCCGTTCAATTATTATTTTTATTATTTTTTTTTGCCCCGCGGGGCCCTTTTAAAACCTCCACATCAAACCTAGGGGGTCAGCGAGGATCTACTATGCCCCCTTATAGTTATTTCCCCCTTTGTTTTGACCTCCTCTTGTCTCTCGATCCTACCGAGAGACAAGATGGCGGCCGCTACGGACTGTTTGGAATGTTGACAGACGCCGGAGAACCAATCAGCTTCGCTTCACAAAGCTCCGTTGCGCGAAAAGTCCGCGAACCAGAGCGCTAACCGGTCCGCTGTTACAGATATATATCTTTTTTTAAACGTTAATTTCTCAAAATCCACTGGAGCACATATATTGAGACCTACAAAAGGCACATCGGGCTACCAGTCCCTACAATTTTGCCAAGTTTCGTGCAAATCCATTCAGCCGTTCGGGCTAAAAGTGAGGCCAACCGCCCTATGGAAAACTCAATGTTAAAAACACGTTTTGGGACCCCCCTTTTTTCTCAGCCCCCACTGGACGAACCCCCCCCAAATTTTCAAGGGCTGCTCAGAAACAAAATGTGCCATTTTCCTGAAAATTTCAGCCAATTCCGCCCACAAACGCCAAAGTTATTAGACATAGAATTTTCAAAAAACCCATAGAGAAAAAATCCTAACTATATATACCTACTGGCGACCGCCAGTAGGTAATATGTATATACATATATATATTCTACATTCCGTCGCCTCACCTCGCTCTGGGATAAAAACCAGCCAGGGTAAGTAGCACTCGGACACGGACCAATAAAGTTTCCTTTTTCCTTTATTTAGTTAGTGCAGGCAAAGTCCATGACGTTTCGGCTCCACGAGCCTTGTTCACATGACAATGTTATTTAATCGGTTTCAGCCTTTTAAAGTGCCAGTGATGATTGTATTGACGTCACGTGTGCATGTTTAGGCAAGGACATAGAAAACATACTATGCTGAAGTTTGCAATAGCATTGTGATAGCGGGTAACCCAGTTTGATTTATACAAACATAACAGTAAAATACCCAAATGGGGGTCTGGTACATGGTAATAACAATCCTATACTAGTATGTACATATATACACTTATGCAGATATATATTTACAATAATTCTGGATGTACAATAACCTCGTTTAAATTCATGGTAAAATACATGTTTAGCTAGAGGTTCTAGATATTCGTATACTAGTTATCCAATTTGGTCAGTTTCCCAAGTGTCCCCCTGCTTAAAGGTTATGATGTCCAATCCTTCATATTAGGTTTCTAAGTATGACAGCGTAATAATATCGATAATAAAGTGCAAATGCATCATTTAGTGATGTACAAATCAGTGCAAATAGAACCATCCAATGTGCAAACTCCGCAAAAAAATGTGCAAAATAGCAATTCAATGTGCAAATTCCGCAATATGTGCAAAATCTCAATATCTGGCTATCATCTAGTACTGTCAACCAGAAAATTACATCACTAATAATCGATAAATTAAAAAACCTGTATACATAACATAGGTATCCTAATGCAAGGAAAACTATAAGAGTTAAATACCCATAAAAATGCATCATTCTCATAGTAAATATCGGGGGGAGTATTAAAATACAGTCTGCCCCCTGTAATCAAATATTGATACCTCAACCCTCCAACAATCAAGAACACATTGAGTTCTATAGTCCTGCTAAACAATTATAGGTGAATAAATACTGTGAATAATATTGATAGACTGACTGGGATTAAGGACCCAACACAGTCCAAATATTGTAAACGTGTACTCAAAACAAAATAATAACTTCATATAAGTAGCAGCACATTCAGGTCGAAATTTACTTAAAATCAAATTACCCCCCCACCAGATTCCCACCCAGTATCCCCCAGCCGGGTGATTCCTGTAAATGAGAACTGATGCGGGGGGCCCCTGTATTGTTGATAAGCAACCATAATTCACTGCTTAAGGTAAACACGTGTATAAGTCCTCCGTGACATTTAAACCCATTGGAGACTTGGTATTAAGTAGTAAAATGTATTTAGTCTCGAGCTTCCTCAGTTTGGCATCTCTGTCTCCCCCTCTCTTGCTGCTCATAATGGAGTCAATCACCCAATATTTCAGATCAGTATTGTTACTTTGGTGGCATTCCCTAAAATGACGGGCCACCGGGTAGGTGTTATCCCCATTGGTGATTGCCCGTAGATGTTGGAGAATACGTATGTGGACAGCATTTTTTGTGCTGCCCAAATATTTCAATGAGCAGGGACATTCCAAAATATACACTGCGTATTCGGTTTTGCATGTTAAAACCTGGGAGATGGAATATTGAGTGTTGGTAAAGCCATCCTTGTAAGTTTTTGTATTCTTACCGTGGAGGCACTCTTTACAGGTCTTGCATCTGTAAAAGCCTTTGTTCTCTTGCCACCAAGTAGATTTTACATAAGGTTCAGGGTTGGTGACTACCAGATGATCACGCAGCGAAGGTGCCTTACTAAAAGTAAGGGAAACTTGTTTGGGGAGACAGTTGCCTATGATAGTGTCATGGGTAACCAAAGGCCAGTGTTTGTTAAGGATTTTATGAATCTGTTGGTGTTGTCTGTTATAACCCATGATTACTCGAAAACAATTGTTTTCCACTGGGGCATCAGCTGATATATTGTTAGGTTTGTCTTCCTGCCTATTGCTGTTCTTAATAAGCAGTTCCTAACGGGAAAACACCATGGATTTATCCTTGGCCCTCTGTATCAGTTGGCTCGATTAACCACGCTCCAAGAAGCGGGTTGTACTCTCATCCTGTGCCTTCTTTAAATCAATAGGATTACTGCAGACACGTCTTAATCATAGCATCTCCCCGTAGGGGATGCTAGATATTAGATGCGAAGGGTGTGCACTAGCTGCGTGTAATATGCTGTTTCCAGCAGTGGCTTTTCGAAAAATCCTGGATTCCAACTGCCCGTCTCTAATGTACAATTCAGTGTCAAGAAAAGTTACACTGTCCTCACTTAATGTTGCCGTGAATTTCAAATTTAATTCATTGTTATTGATCTCATCAATGAACTTCAGTGCATCCACCTCACTCCCCAGCCAGATCACCAGAAGGTCGTCAATAAAACGAAACCATGCAACCAAATTGTTGCGAATATTGTGACGGTATTCGTGACCCAGGACCAGCTCCTCCCAAGTTCCCATGTGCAAACATGCGAAGCTCGGGGAGAAGCTGGCCCCCATTGCTACGCCCTGTAACTGACGATACAATTGTTTATTAAAGAGAAATACATTATTGACAAGGCAAAATCTCAACATATCAAGAAGCATCATATTGTGGTCAAGAGCATCAGATCCCCTTCTGGATAGATAATGTTCAACCGCCCTAATTCCATCGTCATGCGTGATACTTGTATAAAGAGATGAAACATCCAAAGCTATCAGCCAGTCACCTGAAACCCATTCAACATCCTTAATTTTCAACAAAAAATCCCCAGTGTCCTGTACAAAAGAACCTAATTGTTGTACATACCCCTGTAAAAAATGGTCTATATACACAGAGGTGTGTTCAAGTAGACTGCCCCTGGCAGAGATGATCGGCCTGCCAGGCGGATGTAAAGGGTTCTTATGAATCTTGGGGATAAAGTAAAGAATGGGTGTGATTGGATTATCATTCTTCAAGTATTTGTATTCGGCTTCAGTTAATAGTTTGGATGATTTCCACCTCGAAAGTTTGCGATGGTATTCCACTTTCATGGCTCTTAATGTATTGATCTGTATACGCTCATAGCATGTACGGTCATGTAACTGGGCATATGCTTCCTTATCATATTCAATTTTGGACATCAGTACAACATTGCCCCCCTTGTCACTATTTCTCACAATGAGATCCTTCTCCTTGGTTAATCTGGTGGTGAGTGTTTTGTATTTTTGCAACTGTTTGTCGGATTTTCTTTTAACTTTACCAGTGCGGGTCTGTAGATCCTTCAAATCAGCTACCACATTTTCATGGAACAAGTCCAAATTATCACGAGGCAAAATCGGGCAAAAAGTTGATGGTGGCTTAAAATGAGTGTCAATCGAGGTCCTGTTGCCCCATTGATCACATTTCTCGGGGATGTTGGTCACCACACTTGTGTCATCATAACCAGCCCCATCAGTTAGCCATAATTCTGTTACCGTCCGTGTGCCCTGTGAAATATTCATCATCTCGCTCTCAAGTTCCGACGCCTGAGTTCGAGTATTTCTGGATTTGTCCTTCAAGGTGTAAAATTTACGGAGTTTTAACTTCCTCACAGCTTTGTACACATCACATCTGGTAGCTGGATAATTAAAGTTGCATGGTGCAGCATAAGTGAGTCCTAATATAAGGATTTCCTCCTCTTTGGTGGACAAAACTAACGATGTTAGATTAATAACAGTGCGATTACTTGTTTCATTCGCTACTGTGGGGCGGTAGATCCCTGCCCCTTTCCACCTCTTTTCCACTTCTTTTGAAATCCTCCTCTTTGACGCCCACCACCTCTGGCGCCTCTGGTAGTTGTTGTGTTTTCTCCTCTCCCGGACCGTGTATGGGATCTTAAGGTTTTTAGTCTTTCTTGACATAAAAAATCAATCTCCTGGCCTGGGGTATTTTTTGGTATACCAGCTGCCTGTTCTGACCTGTGACGATCAGAGTCAGACTCCGTTTCGGGGTCAGAGCTGAGCGTCGTAATTGAGGAATCACTTTGTGTAATGTTGCCTTTTTGCAGCTGAATGTTTTTTGCTTTCGGAAGGGGTTTTGTTACGCCTTTACGTGCAGCATCATACTTGCGTGAGAAAGTGAATATCTGACCCATCTCGTAATCGTTGCGGTCTCTTTGAAATTTATAAGCTTTTCTATCAGCGATTTTTACTTCCTCTTTTTTAAGGAGTTCGTTCATTGCCTTAGGTAGTTTATCCCTTTCATCATCCTCTCCCAAAGCATTCAATTCATCTTGGATCGCTGCTATTTCCACCAGCAGCTTCGCTCTATCAATGTCAGCATACTTGATTAACACTTGCACTTGTCGACGTGAGGCATCAAGATTAATTTCAGCCCACTCTTTCATCAGATTGGGATTGGGCTCATCATATGTTGGGGCTGTTAATATATATATATATATATATATATATATATATATATATATATATATATATATATATATATATATATACCGAGTACGCCGTGTATGTGCTGGAGTGCCCTTGTGGCCTGCGCTATGTGGGAAGCACTACGTTGCAGGTGCACAAGCGAGTGCTCCAGCACATACGGGCCATCAACAACGGCGACACAGCGTACCTGGTGGCCAGGCACTTTGGAGAAGTACACAACGTCAATGTCTCAGGCTTGAGATATTTTGTCATTAACACGGTTCCACCGCGAAGAAGAGGTGGTAACCGGGAGGCTGAACTGAGGAAACTGGAAACTAGGCACATAGTTTTATCAGACTGTAAGGTGCCTAATGGATTGAACACCAGTGTGGATTTCTATACCTATCTTCATTAAGTGTGTTAAATAAGAAATTAGAAAACATTAAGTAGAGTTACCTCTCTCTCTCTTTAGAAGAAGATTTCTTGATTTTAATTTTTATATCATATTTTCTCTTATTATAATTTAACACAGGGTTAGCACATACCTACACACTTCTCTTTTTATAAGTAGTCTCATGAGTCAGATGCAGTATGGGTGTAGTTACCAAGTTGGCTAAAGCACCGCAGATAATTGAACAGTGGAGCCACTTGGGTACCATTGGAAATTCATTACGAAATCTCAAAAGACTGTTTACAGGTAGTTGGTTCAATCTTATGATATGAATAATACAGAACCTACGTATTTTTTAAATACCTGTTTATTTTTGCAAACCATATAAATTGTTTTGCTTCTGTGCCAATTATAATAATCGTTGATAATACAAATCGAGATAACACAATTAATTATTTATTTATACAGACATTTTATAATTGTGGATATAATCAATTGTATTTATGAATGTATAGTTGTTGTAGAATATTACATATTTATAATGAAGGTTTATTTAAATATTTATCTTTTTTTATATATTCATATATTTATTTATTTATATATGTATATATATTTATATATTGATGTATTTAACCCCTTCGGCGCTGATGACAAAGCCAGCTCGTCATCAACGTTACCTGCGGTGCGCGGATGACGAGCTGGCTTTGTCATAAACAAGCCATTTTTGAATTTCCCGCGTACAGCGGGAATTCGCGGTAGCGCGGAAGCGGTTAAACTTGTATGTATTTATCTCAAAATTAATGAGTTGTATTCTGGAGACATTATATAACTTAACACAACATTCACACAGTCAGGCTTTAAATTCTCAAATATTAATTTTTAGCATATATTTTGCACAGATCTGTATTTAACAGAAAGTTTAAGCATTTATGTAGTTATAAAAACACAGTATTTTTTCTATATCTATGACTCAGAAGGGGAAGTACGCACTTGCACTTGCACTTTAAAAAGGTGGCGACCCCTCGCACATGTCATGTGATCAAGGCCTCACGTGGGCTGAAACGTGTCGTGGCGGTGGTGTTGTTGGACATAACGAAAATAAAATAATTGCACCATCCATCCGGGTTTGCCTCGTCTGTTTGTCCATCCCTGGAGTGTGGTTGGAGGACGACTTCTGGTCGTATATATCTATATATATATCACTGACACCGTCTTCGTTCCCACTCGAACAGACGAGAGCAGACCCAAACCGTAGTGCAATTAATCGTTTAATTTTCGTCCCCACACCACCGCCATGACGCGTTTCAGCCGCCCACGAGGCCTTGATCACATGAACACGCTGAGAAAAGTGCATGATTATTTAAAGTGACAGTGCTCAAAGCTTAGCTGCACGTATGCCGTACTGATAGACATAGAAAAATTGAAACCACTGTGTTGGATAGGGTTGATCATCAATGTATATACGCCTGTGCTAGGCTCCTTTTTCAAGTGAAGCAGGAACTGTGCAAATATAGGCCATAGATATGTTAAAATTCAATAAATAAACATATAAGTAGAGTCTTAAAATATTCGTGATCCAATACCTAAAAAACTTACAAAACTGTCAAGAAAAATTAATATACATTGTCCTAAAACAGTCTCAACAATATGTATGATCATCACTAGGAGACACCAGATAACATCCTGAATCCAGATGTATCTCAGTACAGTTCAATCCAGATTGAATACATGTCAATTCCTAGTCTGGTATACACATTAATAGATAACGCCCAAGTGGGCCTACCTCTATCCAGAACAGTGCATGTATGAAAGTGCAAGTGCAATATATTACAGTACTATCAGCTATGCTAATACATGCCTATATATAAAAAATGTGAAGAATAAAACATTATATACAAAAAAATGCAGTGAAACATATTGACATGATAAAAGACTGGGTACACTAGCGGTTGTTTAATTAAATTCTCCATATGTAAACTAGCTGTGTCTTAATGTAGAAGTATGTACAAAGTATAACAGTCGTCAATCATGGAGTCAAATTATAAACATGTATGCATGTCCTCACTGGAATTTAGTCCATTTGGTATCTTAGTGTCTAATTCCAGTATATAATTCGTCTCCATCCTGCGTAACATAGCTTCCCGATTGCCCCCGCGTTTCATGGGAGGAACACTATCCATAACAAAGTAACTCAAGTCCTTGAGATTACTGCCATGGCAGGCTTTAAAATGTCTTGCGACCGGGTAAGTATTGTCATTATTTGTGATAGCGCGCATGTGCTGCAGTACCCATTTGTGTGCATGCAACTTGGTGCTCCCAATATATTGCAGGCCACTTGTGCACTGCAGCACATACAATTCTGTTTTGCCGGTCAAGAATTTTGGAATGGCGGCTGCTTTGGTTGAAAAGGGGGTAGCGTAGGTAGTTTTATTAATGCCATACTGACAAGCTTTACGAGATTGGCATTTAAAAAAACCTTTCTTTGTATTCAGCCAGGTCTTGGGAATACTAAGTTCAGGACTGCTATTCACTAGGTTGCCCCCCATAGAACGAGCTTTCCTGAATGTCAAAACTGTTTTTTTCGAGACGATATTACCAATGATCGGATCATTGCGTACTAGAGCCCAGTTGTCATTGAATATATGGCGTAAGGCCTGGTGTTGCCTGCTGTAAGACAGGATTAGTCTGAGAGGTTGATCTGACAAGTTTAATGTGTCGGGAATTGCAATTCTAAGCTCAAGGGTCCTTGATCCAGAAATGCTCATGGTTTTACTAATGGCCTTGCCCACTGTATTAGGTGAATAGCCTCTAGCCAAAAATCTCTTTCTACTATTGTTTTGAGCTATTACACAGTCCTCCTCTGTGCTACATATACGTCTAATTCGAAGCATCTCCCCGTAGGTGATGCTTCGAATAAGATGATCTGGGTGATGGCTAGAGGCATGCAGGATGCTGTTACCGGCCGTTGGTTTTCTATATAAGCGTGTTTCCAATTTATTCTCCTTGATGAAAACCTCTACATCTAAAAAACATATTGACTCTTTACTGGCATTAGCAGTGAGCTCAACGTTAATGTTATTGACATTCAGGTCAGCAATAAATTGGTGTGCTAAATTCTCTGGACCTTTCCAAACAATGAATAGGTTGTCTGTGAAACGATACCAATGAAGTAATTGATTATTTAATACATCACCCAACTCAGACCTAAGGACCTGCTCCTCCCACAGACCTAGATGTAAACAGGCATAGCTGGGGGAGAAGCAGGCCCCCATAGCCACGCCCCTCACTTGATGATAAAGTTGGTTATTGAAGAAAAAGAAATTGTTCTTTAAGCAAAATGAAATCATATTCAGCAACATCAAATTATGATGGTGAAAACAATTATATATATATATATATATCTCCTTCCTTCCTCTGTACCTCTCTTCCTACTTTCTGTACCACGCTTGCCTCTTTCTGCACCTCTCTTGCCTCTTTCTGTAGTTCTCTTGCTTCTTTCTGCGCCATTCTAACTCTTTCTGCACCACACTTGCCTCTTTCTGAACTTCCCTTCCTTCTTTGGGTACCTTTCTTCCTCTTTCTGTACCTCTCTTCCTTCTTTCTGCACCTCTCTTGCCTCGTTCATCACCTCTCTTTCTCTTTCTGTAGTTCTCTTGCTTCTTTATGCACCTCCCCTGCCCTTTTCTGTACCTTTCTTCCTCTTTCTACATTCCTCATCCCGCTTTATGCAGCTCTCTTGCCTCTTTGTGTACCCCACTTTCTTCTTTCTGCACCTCTGTTGGTTATTTCTGCACTTCTCTTGCTTCTTTCTGCACCACTCTTGCTTCTTCTGCACCACTCTTGCCTCTTTCTGCACCACTCTTCCCTCTTTCTGCACCCCTATTTCCTCTTTCTGCAACCTTCTTGCCTCTTTCTGCATTTTTCTTGCCTGGTTCAGCACTTCTATTGCCTCTTTCTGCAACTCAATTGCTTCTTTCTGCACTTCTCTTGCCTCTTTTGTACCTCTGTTGCCTCATTCTGCACCACACTTGCCTCCTTTTGTACTTCTCTTGCTTCTTTCTGTACTTTTCTTGGTTCTTTCTGAACATTCCTTCCCCTTTTCACTCCTTTCTTCATCTTTCTGTAGTTCTCTTGCTTCTTTCTGCACATCTGCTACTTGTAATGTATGTATACTTGTATGTATACTGCATACTATAATGTATGTATACTTCTTTCTGCACCTCTCTTGCCTCTTTCTGTACTTCTCTTTCTGCACCTTGATTGCTTCTTTCTGCCCCTCACTTCGCCTCTTTCTGCACTTCTCTTGCTTCTTTCTATACTTCTCTTGCTTCTTTCTGTACTTATCTTGCCTCTTTTTGTACCTCTCTTGCTTCTTTCTGTGCCTTTTTTCCTCTTTCAGTATCTTTCTTCTTCTTCCTGCACCCCTCATCCCTCCTTATGAATCTCTTTTGCCTCTTTCTACATCCCTCTTTCCTCTTTCTGTACCTCTCTTGGTACTTTGTGTGTTTCTATTACTTCTTTCTGCACCTCTCTTGCTTGTTTCTGCAACCCTCTTGCCTCTTTCTGTACCCATATCCCCTCTTCCCTCTTTCTGCACTGCTCTTCCCTCTTTCTGCACCACTCTTGCCTCTCCCTGCACCTCACTTGCCTCTTTCTGCACTTCTCTTGCTTCTTTCTGTGCTTTACTTGCTTCTATCTACACTCAACTCTATTTGGGGCATGGCCCCCGTCATAGGACATTCAAAATGTGGGAATTGTAATGTTTGCCAGTTTACCTTAGAAGGTAAAAGTTTTACTTTCAATAATATAACAGTCAATTTATGTACTTTTTCCAACTGTAACACCACAAATGTGGTTTATTTGATTCACTGTCCATGCAAGAAACTGTACATTGGCCAAACGACTCAGAAAGTCAAAACCAGAATTGGCCAACACAGGAGCCGAATAAGGTGAAAAACACCCAGCGCACCATTGGTTGAACATTTCTCAGAGGCAAACCATGACGCAGATGACCTACGATGGACAGTTTTGAAAGCACTTAAATTGCCACCAAGAGGAGGAAATATGGGACAGTTTCTAAACCGTGAAGAACTTAAGGCAATTATTTTCTTTGACACAATTAGGAGTGGCCTTAACAGAAATGAGGATTGGGCCTCCCTATTGTAAATTCTGCTTCTAGTTAATGATAGGAGAATCACAATCTTACTCCTTCAAAACGGTTTCATATTCAAAAGTATTGAACTGCATGACCTTGCCAAAATGATACTGTTCCCCGAATTTTTATAACTTACTTTTGAATTTTTATTCCTTACTTTTCAATTTCTAAATGCTATTTCAAACCTCTAATTCCTTAATACCATTGTATAATCCTTATTGCAAATTTAATTGTTTTAATGCATGCTTATTGTCGCACAGCATGCCCCTTGCATGCCTATTTGCACCTTCACAAACAAACTAAACACCACTCCAAGATGGCGACACCATATCCCAGCAAAACCCCACACGAGTCCTTCCTTTATTTAGACTCCCCCGGCATTGGCGGCCAATTTGGCTTCCCTATTTAGGAGCTCCGTGTGAAATCCAGCTGGTCTTTACAAGCCATCGTGCCTTTGACGCGTACAGCACAGCCCTCCTTCTCAAAATTGAGATAAGAACATACCCCTTGTGTGTTTGATCACCATGAGGAATCAGCGATTCCCCTTGCAGATGGCTTATTACTTCCTTAAATTTCTTACAGCAGGCTCTACTTAGAGACCAGAAGTCCTGATCCCCGGGAGCTCCCAAATACCTGGATAATACGGGAGATGTAACCCCCTCCACCCGAAGTTTATTTACCCCCCTGCCGAACTAGGTATGTGGCTTCTACTAACACCACCCATAGCTTGCCTCACTCCCATTTACTAGCACGGTATCTAACCCGGGTCCTTCCTTCCCACCATAGGGTCTGGGTCTAAAAAGCGGCATTTTTCCAGCGGCTACGGCGCCGTTTGCCTTGGCTGCAACAAGTGCCCACATTTAATTCTGGTAAGATTCTGAAATGTTCAGCTCACTGCCTCGACCCTGCGTGCCCCTACCCTGGCTGCTACATAGTCACTCGTCCGAGTTACCGTTCAACTTCCAATTCCTTAAATCACGCCCAAATGCTGAGTTATCAACACGTTGCATTGCTTCTAAGCTTATTGGGTTAAACGGTAGAAGCACCTTTACTCTACAGCCTCGGGCAATTCCAAATATTGATGAACGCCCCAAAATCGCTTCGATCACTTAAACCACCATCGCGGCAATATGTGTGGACCATAAGCACGATAAACAGTATGCCTTGCACCCCAGCAACAGCAGGTTGTTTCAGGTTTGAGTCAAGATACTTTTTACCACACACGTGTCCTTCCGGCTGTAATTGTATTCGACATGCCTATTTCACTCAAGTCACTAATTGTTTCGCTGCCTAGCTGTTTTCCTAAATGCTATATTCATTTTCGTCACTGTCTCTCACAGACCACTGTAATTTTCCCTCCCTGTTCTTTACCCCAACAGGCCATTATTACTTTTCCCAGGCAAATGTATGGATTTGGTCCTGATGATGATCCCGAGAATTAATGAGCAATGGGATCGAAACGTCGACACTTGTAAATAGCACCACAGCTTTCCATTGTGCCTAACTTTTGTGGTTTCTATTTCTGGTTAAACTCGCTGTATAGTATAATACATGCGAGTGACTACAGCTCAAAGTTTTTGCCTGTATTTATGTTTATGTGTTTTGTTTGATTAATCTTTATTGTTCTCCACACTTCTTTCCCAATATAGGGTACAGGCTTGTGCCCTATCATAGAAACCGCTGTTTCAGAAATTGTTGACTATATTCTTAACTATTGTTGAATAAAACTCCACGTCCGGCTGGACAGTGGATTCATATAGTAACCCATTGTGGCCTATATTGTATTTTCGTTTTTCATTCTTCAGTCTGCTAAGGACCATTGTTCCTCTTAATAGATATACTTGCTTCTATCTGCATCTTTCTTCCTGTTTCTACACCTCTATATCTCTTTATACCGTTCTATTGCTTCTTTCTGTACTGCTCTTGCTTCTTTCTGCACCTCTATTGCTTCTTTCTGTACTCCTCTTGCCTCTTTCTGTACCCTGTCCCCCTCTTTCTGATCATCGCCTGAATCTTTCTGCATCTCCCTTGGCTCTTTCTGCACCTCTGTTAGTTCTTTCTGTACTTCTCTTGCCTATTTCTGTACCCCTCTTGCCTCTATCTGCATATCTGTTGCTTCTAACTGCACCCCTCTTCCCCCTTTCTGCACCCTACTTCCCTCTTTCTGTACCTCTCTTGACTTTTCCTGCATCCCTGGTCCCTCTTTTTGAACCTCTCTTGCATCTTTCGGCACCTCTCTTGCCTCTTTCTGCACTTATTTTCGCTCTTTCTGCACTTCTGTTGCTTATTTCTGTACTTCTCCAGCCACTTTCTGCATTTATTTTCCTTCTTTCTGCACTTCTCGTGCTTCCTTGTACTTTTATATTGCTTCTTTTCGCACTTGTCTTGCCTCTCTCTGCTCCCCTCTTCCTTCTTTCTGTACCTCTCTTTTCTCTTTCTGCACCTCTCTTGCCTCTTTCTGCACAGCTCTTGACTTTTTCAGCATCCTTCTTGTCTCTTTCTGCACCTCTGGCGGTTGTTTCTGTACTTTTCTTGCTTTTTTCTATACCTCTCTTGCTTTTCTCTGCACCCCTTGTGCCTCTTTCTATACCCTCTTCCCTTTTCTGCACCGCTTTTGCCTCTTTCTATACCTCTGTTCCCTCTTTCTGCACTCCTCTCACCTCTTTCTACACCTCTGTTGGTTCTTTCTGCACTCCTTTTGCTTCTTTCTGCACCACTCTTGCAAATTTCTGCACCCCTCTTGCCTCGTATTCTCTTCCCTATTTCTGCACCTCTCTTGCCTCGGTCTGCACCCCTGTTCCATCTTTCTGCACCTTGTTTGCCTGTTTGTGCAACTTTCATGCCTCTTTCTGCAGTTTGCTTGCCTCCTTCTGTACCTCTGTTACTTCTTTGTGTATTTCTCTTGCCTCTTTCTGCAGCTCTCTTGCCTCTTTCTGCACCCCTCTTGCCTCTTTCTCCACCCATCTTCCCTCTTTGTGCAGCCCTCTTCCCTCTTTCTGCACCTATCTTCATTCTATCTGCACTTTTCTTGTTTTTTTCTAAACCTTTCTTCCTCTTTCTGTACCTTTCTTCTTCTTTCTGTAGTTCTCTTGCTTCTTTCTGCACATCTGTTGCTTCTTTCTGCACTTCTCTTGCCTCTTTCTGTAACCTCTTCCCTCCCTCTGTACCTCTCTTGTCTCTTTCTGCACCTCTCTTGCTTCTTTCTGTACCTCTCTCTCTTCTTTCTGCACCACGCTTGCTTCTTCCTGTACTTCTCTTGCTCTTTTTGCACCTCTCTGTGCTTTTCTTCCTCTTTCTGTATCATTCTTCTTCTTTCTGAACCCCTCTTTATGCATCTCGCTTGCTTCTCTCTACACCCCTCTTTTCTCTTTTTGCACCTCTGTTGGTTCTTTTTGCTTTTCTCTTGCTTCTTTCTATACCTCTCTTGCCTCTTTCAGTGCTTCTCTTGTCTCTTTCTGCCAATCTGTTGATTCGTGATAGACTTCTCTTGCCCCTTCCTGCACCTTTCTAGCCTCTTTCTAGACCTTTTTTCTTTTTTCTGTACCTTCCTTCTTCAGTGTGCACCTCTCTTGCCTCTTTCTGTACCACTCTTGCCTCTTTCTGCACCTCTATTGCCTTTTTCTGTAATTCTCTTGCACCATTCTAACTCTTTCTGCATCACACTTGCCTCTTTCTGCACTTTCCTTCCTTCTTTTGGTACCTTTCTTCCTCTTTCTGTACCTCTCTTCCTTCTTTCTGCACCTCTCTTGCCTCGTTCATCACCTCTCTTCCTCTTTCTGTAGATCTCTTGCTTCTTTATGTATCTCTCCTGCCTCTTTCTGCACCTCTCTTGCTTCTTTCTGTACCCACTTGCCTCTTTCTGTACCCATCTCCTGTCTTTCTGAACCTCTCCTGCCTCTTTCTGTATCTCTCTTGCCTCTTTATGCACCCCACTCTCTAGTTTATGCACCTCCCTTGCTTCTTTCTATACATTTCTAGCCTGTTGTTGCACCTCTCTTGCTTTTTTCTGTACCTTTCTTCCTCTTTCTACATCCCTCATTCCTCTTTATGCAGCTCTCTAGCCTCTTTGTGTACCCCACTTTCATCTTTCTGCACCTCTGTTGGTTATTTCTGCACTTCTCTTGCTTCTTTCTGCACCACTCTTGCTTCTTTCTGCAACTTTCTTGCCTCTTTCTGCATTTTTCTTGCCTGGTACAACACTTCTATTGCCTCTTTCTGCAACTCAGTTGCTTCTTTCTGCACTTCTCTTGCCTCTTACTATACCTCTGTTGTCTCATTCTATACCACTTCTGCCTCTTTCCATGCTTCTCTTTCTTCTTTCTGTACTTTTCTTGGTTCTTCCTGAGCATGTCCACCATTCCACACTTTTCTTCATCTTTCTGCAGTTTTGTAGCTTTTTGCTGCACATCTGCTGCTTCTTTCTGCACCTCTCTTGCTACTTCTGTACTTCTCTTTCTGCACCTTGATTGCTTCTTTCTGCACCTCACTTGCCTCTTTCTGCACTTCTCTTGCTTTTTTCTGTACCTATCGTACCTCTTACTGTACCTCTCTTGACTCTTTCTGTACCTCTCTCTCCCCTCTGCACCTCTCTTGCTTCTTTCTGTACTTCTCTTGCATCTTTTTGCACCTCTCTTGCTTCTTTCTGTGCCTTTCTTCCTCTTTCAGTATCTTTCTTCCTCTTCCTGAACCACTCATCCCTCTTCACGCATCTCTTTTGCCTCTTTCTACACCCCTCTTTCCTCTTTCTGCACCTCTCTTGGTTTTTTGTGCTTTTCTATTGCTTCTTTCTGCACCTCTCTTGCTTGTTTCTGCAATCCTCTTGCCTCTTTCTGTACCCATCTACCCTCTTCACTCTATCTGCACCTCTTTTCCCTTTCTGTACCACTCTTGCCTCTCTCTGCACCTCACTTGCCTCTTACTGCACTTCTCTTGTTTCTTTCTGTACTTTTGTTGCTTCTTTCTGCACTTTTCTTCCTGTTTCTACACCTCTCTATCTCTTTATACAGTTCTCTTGCTTCTTTATGCACCTCTCTTGCTTCTTTCTGTACCACTCTTGCCTCTTTCTGTACCCCTTTCCCTCTTTATGTATCTCTATTGCCTCTATCTACTCCCCTCTCTTGTCATTCTGCACCTCTGTTGGTTCTTTCTGCTTTTCTCTTGCTTCTTTCTGTACCTCTCTTGCTTGTTTCTGTACCATTCTTGCCTCTTTCTGTACCCCTCTACCCTCTTAGTGCACCACTCTTCCCTCTTTCTGCACCACTCTTGCCTCATTCAGCGCTTCTCTTACCTCTTTCTGCCACTCAGTTGCTTCTTTCTATACTTTTCTTACCTCTTTCTGCACCTCTCTTGCTTCTTTCTAGACCTTCCTTCTTCTTCCTGTACCTTTCTTTCTCCGTCTGCACCTCTCTTGACTCTTTCTGCTCCATTTTTGCTTCTTTCTGCACCTCTCTTGTCTCTTTCTGTAGCTCCCTTGCCTCTTTCTGTACTTGTCTTGCTTCTTTCTGTACCGTTCTTCCCCTTTCTGCACCTCTCTACCTCTTTCTGCAGTTCTCTTCCTTCTTTCTGCACTTTTCTTGCCTCTGTCCGTACCTCTCTTGCTTCTTTATGCACTCCTATTGCCTCTTTTTGTACCCTTCCCCTCCTTCTGAACATCTCCTGACTCTTTATGCATCTCCCTTGCTGCTTTTTGTACTTCTGTTGCCTATTTCTTTACCCCTCTTATCTCTTTCTGCACTTCTCATGCCTCTTTCTGCAATTCTGTTGCTTCTCTCTGCACCCCTCTTCCCACTTTCTGCATCCCTCTTTCTGTACCTCTCTTGCATTTTTCTGTACCCCTGTTACCTCTTTTTGAACCTCTCTTGCATCTTTCTGCCCCTCTTGCCTCTTTCTGTACTTATCTTGCCTCTGTCTGCACCTATGTTGCTTCTTTCTTCCCTTACTAGCCTTGTAATGTATTTCTGTTCCTTCTTTCTGCACCTCTCTTGCCTCATTTTACATTTATGTTGCTTCTTTTTGTACTTCTCTTGCCTCTTTCTAGTCTCCACTTCCGTCTTTCTGCACCTCTCTTCCCTCTTTTTGCACCTCTGTTCCTTCTGTCTGCACCTCTCTTGCCTGTTTCTGTACCTCTCTTGCCTCTTTCTGCACCCTCTTGCCTCTTTCTGCATCTCTGGTGATTGTTTATGCACTTCTCTTGCTTTTTTCTGCATCTCTCTTGCTTTTCTCTACACCCCTCTTGCCTCTTTCTATACCTCTCAACCCTCTTTCTGCACTTCTCTTGCATGTTTCTACACCCTTGTTCCCACTTTCTGCTCTCCTTTTGCCTCTTTCTACACCTATGTTGGTACTGTCTGCACTACTTCCTTCTTTCAGCACCTCTCTTCCCTATTTCTGTACCTCTCTTGCCTCTGTCTGCACCCGTTCCATCTTTCTGCACCTTGTTTGCCTGTTTGAGCAAGTTTCTTTCTGTAGTTCTCATGCCTCCTTCGGTACATCTGTTGCTTCTTTGTGTACTTCTCTTCCCTCTTTCTGCACCCCTCTTGCCCATTTTGCTTCTTTCTGCACTTCTCTTGCTTTTTTCTGTACATCTCTTGCTTCTTTCTGTACGCCTCTTCCTTCTTTCTGTACTTTTTGTCTTCTTTCTGTACCTTTCTTCCGCTCTCTTTACCCCTCCTGCCTCTTTCTGCAGCTCCCTTGCCTCTTTTTTCACCCCTTTTTCCTCTTTTGCATCTCTGTTGGTTCTTTGTGTACTACTCTTGCTTCTTTCTGCACCTCTCTTGCTTGTTTGTGCACCCCTCTTGCCTTTTCTGTACCCCTCTTGCCTATTTCTGTACCTCTCTTAATTCTTTCTAAACCTTTCGTTCACTTTATGTACTCTTTTGCCTCTTACTGCACTACTCTTGCTTTTTTATGCACCTCTGTTGGTTCTTTCTACACATCTCTTGCTCATTTCTGTTCCTCTCTTGCTTCTTTCTACACCCCTTGTGGCTCTTTCTCACCCCTCTTCCCAATTTCTGCACCTCTCCTTCCTCTTTCTGCACTTTTCTTGCTTCTTTCTGTACTTCTCTTGCCTCTTTTTATACCTCTCTTGCTTGTTTCTGTTCTTTTCTTTCTCGTTATGTGTCTTTCTTCCTTTTTCTGCACTCCTCATCCCTCTTTATGCATCTCTATTGCCTCTTTCTCCATTCTTCTTTCCTCTTTCTGCACCTCTGTTGTTTTTTTCTGCTTGCCTCCTTCGGTACCCCTCTCCCCTCTTTCTGCACCTCCCTTGCATCTTTCAGTGCTTCTCTTGCCTATTTCTGCACTCTGTTGCTTCTTTCTATACTTCTTTTTCCTCTTTCTTTACCTCTCTTGCTTCTTTCAAGACCGGTCATCCTCTTTCTGTACCTTTCTGCCTCTGTCTGCACCTCTCGTGCCTCTTTCTACACCTCACTTGCCTCTTTCTGTACTTTTCTTGCTTTCTTCTGTACTGTTCTTTCGCATTCTGCACCTCTCTACCTCTTTCTGCATTTCTCTTGATTCTTTCTGCACTTCTCTTGCCTCTTTTTGCACCTCTTTTGCTGCTTTCTGCACTCCTCTTGCCTCTTTTTGCACCTTTCGTGCCTCTTTCTGTACCTCTCTTGCCTCTTTCTGTACCACTGTTGCCTCTTTCTGCACTTACCATGCTTCTTTCTGTACCTTACTTCCTCTTTCTGCACCTCTCTTGCTTCTTTCTGCACCTCTCTTGCCTATTTCCTCACCTTTCTTCCTCTTTCTGCAGTTCTCTTGCTTCCTTGTGCACCTCTCTTGTCTCTTCCTGTACCTCTCTTGCTTCTTTCTGTACTTCTATGTCCTCTTTATCTACTCCTACTGCCTCTTTCTGCACTTCTGTTGGTTTGTTCTGCACTTCTCTTGCTTCTTTCTCCACCCCTCTTGCCTCTTACTGTGTCATTCTCCACTCTTTCTGAACCTCTCCTGACTCTTCCTGCATCTCTCTTGCCTCTTGCTGCATGTCTCTTGCTTCTTTCTGCACCTCTGTCCCTTCTTTCTTTACTTGTCTTTCCTCTTTCTCCACTCCCTTTCCTCTTTCTGTACCTCTGTTGGTCTTTTCAGCTTGTCTCTTGCTTCTTTCTGTACCTCTCTTGCTTGTTTCTGCACCCCTCTTGCCTCTTTCTGTACCCCTCTCCCCTCTTCCCAATTTCTGCACCACTCTTCTCTTTTCTGCACATCTCTTGCCTCTTTCAGAGCTTCCCTTGACTGCTTCTTTCTGGCACTCTGTTACTTCTTTCTATATTTCGCTTGCCTCTTTCTGTACCCCTCTTGCCTCTTTCCATACCTTTCTTCCTCTTTTTGTACATTTCTTCCTCTGTCTGTACCTCGCTTGCCTCTTTCTGTACCACTCTTGCCTCTTTCTGTACCTTTTACCTCTTTCTATACCTCTCTTGCTTTTTTCTATACCTCTCTTGCCTCTTTCCTCACCTATCTCTTTCTTTGTTTTTCTTTGACTCGTCTCATATGACCTCCGTAGCTATACCTCCAATCGACCTTTACTACCACTGATGTGTATTAGCTTGGTGGTTCCCGTCTCAGCTGATTTTATTTACAGGGAATACCCATAGCATGCAACTTGAGCTGACCAGAGGTTTTAGTCATTGGGTCCTGTCCCTAAACTCTCCCAGATGCCAAATCATCCAAAAGCTTCCAAAACAGCCCCTTATCTGGCTTTTCTCTATAAACATTTACTCTTTGATCTAACGTTCTGAAATATCGAACAGAATTCCACCAAGCATTCCAAGTGGGCGGTATTGTCTGGCACCATAATTTACAGATCTCCCTTCTGGCCAGTAATATCAAATAAAAGACCAGTTTTTGTTGGGACCCTATCGGGTCAGCTATTTCCTCAAGTGCAGGAACATAACCAAACATTATGAGAGATGGGCTTACCTCCACGATGCTACCGAAGGCCCTGGAGATAGTCTTACCCACATTTCTCCAATATTCTTGTATCTTAGGGCACTAAAAGAATACATGGACATCATCTGCATTCTGCTGGCCACATCTAGACAACTGGCTTCTCCACCACCCTTTATCTTGGATATCTTAAGTGGGAACCAATAGATCCTGTGGAGCGTGATTTTTTTTTTCTGAGTGCAGCAGGTTTGGTCAGAGGGTAAAGAATATCTAAAGATACTTGCCATAAGGTTTCCAGCTCCTCCCTCGGCAAGTAATTCTCCCAGAATCTGTATGGCTGCTCCATCTTTCTAATTGCTGCTGCCAAGAGATGATTATACTATTGCGCAATTTCTTTTTTCTGGGGGCTTGTTCGCTTTCCATTCTATTATCATCCAAGAGAGGCCCGCATTGACTCTTACACCAGGACGAGAGCTGATAAAATTTGAGCCTGGACAGAGTACAGTTAGTAATTTGGCTCCAATCTTCCCAGGAATGACATTTGTCACCCAGTACCAGGTCTCTCCAATATATAACTCCTGCCATTTTTAATAGGTAAGCAAGAGTATCCAGAAGACACTCTGGTGTGCCTGGAGAATCCCAAACTGGAGCCCATTCACTATAATAAGATATCTCTAAACCGTTTCGGCAGTCCAACCACAACCTAGCCACCAAACGCAAAGTCTTTAAGCGGATTTTTTTTAAGAACTTAGGAGAACCAAACGTGTACCTAAAACCTAGCTCCCCTTCTCCTACTAGCATAGCTTTAAACATACAGGCTATCAGTGAATCTTCCGGAGAGAGCAGTAACATCCTAGAGTTCTTTAGTTGATAGGCCCAACAGTACAGCTGAAAATCTGGCAGGCCCACCCCCCTCGCTGGAGTTTACGTCTAAGTTTTTCCAGGATAGCCGAATTCCTTTACTTACCCTGATAAAAGAAGATATCTTTCCCTGGATTTTGAGAATATCAGATTTTCCAAAATTCTAAGATGTTATTAAAAAGGTAAGTGTATTTTGGCAGGACGGACATCGTAATCAAATTGACTCGCCCATAGTGAGACAATGGGATACTCTGCCATCTTTTTAGTAGGACATCAACCTCCTTTGAAACTCTATCTAGATTGATTTAAGGGATTTGGGCAGGATCCCGAGTTATTATAACTCCTAGGTATGTAAGTTCTTTGGCAAAGTTCCTCTCCTGATCCTCGATGTTCCAGGCCATAATCTCAGTTTTCTCATTATTTATCCCATAGCCTGATGGAGTTCCAAACATTTGGGCTTCAACTACAAGCTCTGGGAGTGTAATGTTAACATTAGATGATGAAAGAATAAGATTACCAGCGTACAGTGCTACCTTTCGTATAAACACATTTATTTCAAAATGGACAATCTTCTGATTTAATCTTATACTCTGAGCTAGTGGTTCTATGTATGAATCAAATAAGATTGGGGAGAGCGGGTAACCTTTCCTAGTACTGCGTCCTATCTTGACTACAGGGGAGAGATTACCATTAACCAGGATTTGAGCCCGGGGGGACTTATATATTTTTTTCAACACTTCCCTGAATCTATCAGCAAAACCAAGGATCTTCAGGACCCTATCCAAGAAATGCCAGTTCACGCGGTCAAAAGCCTTGGCCGCATCAACAGTGATGATTGAGAGAGGGAGATCCTGTGATGAAGCCAGGTCGATTGACCCAATTAGAGCATGTACTAAGTCTGACATCTGTCGGCCTGGCAGGAAACCTTTTTGATCCGTGTGGATTAGTGACCCTGCAATTTTACTAAGCCACCTGTTCAAGATCCCAGCGAAGACTTTATAGTCGACATTTAGTAAAGAAATTGGGAGGTATGACTGACATTGCGTTGGATTCTTCCCTGGCTTTAAAATCAAAGCAATAACTGCATCACTCCAAGTGTCGGGCAGGAGAGATGTACCATCTAAGATGCCATTATACAATTTCAGCCAGACCAGGATCATTTCCTCCCTCAAAATCGTATAAACCTCGATCGGGATAGCATCAGGGCCTGCTGCTTTTCCTTTCTTTGCAGAATCTAAAATCGTTAGAATCTCAGATCCGGTAAACAACCTTTACAACACAACTTTTACATCGCAGAGCCCTTACAACGCAACCATTACAATGCAAACTATTACAACGCATTGCTCTGCGGGGCGCTCTAGGATAGGGAATAGGTTAATTTACTATCCAATAACCTTCCCTAGTGTCCACGGGGACTGGAGTTGGAATAGTAAATTAAACTATTCACTATCCAGCACCCCAAAGCACTATGCGTTGTAATGGACTGCGTTGTAATACTTGCGTTGTAAAGGCATGCGATGTAAAAGCATGTGTTGTAATGTCATACATCCTCAGATCCTGTTATTTCTAATGTCTGGATTCCCTGGTTATCCTCAGCTAATGTAGGGAGATGTTTCTCTTTAAGCCACACATCAATATGTTCCTGGAAGAATTGTGCAAAGTCTCGTTCTATACTGCCCTTGTCCTCTACCACTTGGGAGCCAACTTTAATCTTGGTGATATATTAGATCTATCAACCCTGCTCTTCATTGCAAGGAGTTTACAACAATTCTCCCCCTGCTCAAAGTCACTCATTTTGCTTGCCTCCCATCTTTGGCGCAGGATCTCGTCAGACCTTATTCTAAACTTCATCTGCAGCTCTTCAACTCCCATGATTAAATTTGTATTATCTACCCCAGAAGGACCACTCACCTTTAACTCTGTCTCCGCCCCTGCTATCTGGGCTTTTAAGTCAGCTAGTTCTTTCCTCTCTGCCCTAACCCAACCCACAACCGCTCCTTTTAGTATCCCTCTCAACCAGGCCTTAAAGGAATCCCAGACCACATGTACACTGGCTGAGCCCAGATTCTCCTGAAAAAGCTAGCAGTTTTTGACTTCAGGAAGCCATGGGTTGAAGATTGCAAACAAAATCTTCTATTTAAAGTCCACCTCCTCAAAGATGATTCTGGAGGGAGTTCTAGTTTCAAGAGTATGGCTCCATGATCAGATAAATGTATGGGCAGGTATTGTATTGCGCAGATTTTATCAAGATCGGGATGCTCCATAAACATATAATCTATTCTTGAATAATGAGCATTCTTCTTGCTGTAAAAGGAATATTCCCTTCTCTCACCCATTTTTTTTCACCATATATCAAAAAGATTAACAGCCTGATTCATGTAGGCAATAGCGCTCGCAAAAGGGCCAGATTCTGAGAATCTGGCCCTTTGCGAGTGCGATTTTTGCATTTGGTATTCACAATCCCAAATGCAAAAATCGCTATTTAAGAATTCGCATATTTGCGAGGAATGGCATTTAAGGAATCTCTAATAGAGATTCCTCAAATGCTATTCATGACACATCAAGAAATAGCGATTTTGCACTTTTGGGGCCGCTATTTACCGAGAGGTCAGACCTGTCGGTAAATAGCAAAAACTCAGAAAAATGCTTTTAAAAGCATTTTTCTAAGTTGCATGTTGCACACACACATGTCCTTTGGACATGTGTGTGCGCAACACCTGTTCAAATGTGCATTTTAGGGGTGCTACAGGGCGTCCTTTGGACACCCCTGGCACCCTTAAAATCGCTATCTCATTTGCGAGTAGCAAATTGCTACTCGCAAATAAGGGATACTCCCCATTCATTCCTATGGGCCTCTTGGCCCATAGGAATGAATGGGGAGTTTTTGCGAGTAGCAATTTGCTACTCGCAAATAAAGAACATGTAGGAATCGCTATTTTATTAGCAATTCCTACATGAATGCCGTTTTGCGTGTCCTCAATAGCGAGTCGCTATGATTCGCTATTAGGGCCACGCAAAACGGCATGTACATGAATCAGGCTGTAAGATTCTTCAGCATGGCAAGGAGATAAGTTTTAACACGGGGACTGCTACCTGGGGAGGACCTGTCTAATTTATTATTTAGCAGATCATTAAAATCTCCACCCAAGATCAGAGCTGAATCAAAGTCTGCTGGTGCAAGACAAAGGTTATTCAGAGGAGTAGTATCATCCTCATTAGGTCCATAATAACTAACTACTGTGTATTTTGTCTCCCGACACCTGATTTCCACTAAAACCCAATCCCCTCCGTCATCGACTTGAGACTTAATTACCTCTACCCCTGAATTTATTTTGATTATCACTGCAACCCCTTTTGAAGAGCATTGCTGGTCTGTTGCTATAATCTTATCCACCCATCTCAATTTTCAAATAGTGTCTTACATTCTGACTGTAAAAGATGAGTCTCCTGTACCATTATAATACTAGCTGTGCTATTTTTTAGGTACTGAAGAATCAAGCGCTGTCTTCCTTACACCCTCAGTCCATTTACATTCCAGCTTAGTAAATCAAGATGTTGCTTACCCCCCAGGCCTATCCTCCATCACTGACTTGTCTCCACTCCCCACTATAACTGCTTAAGCTACTCAAGTCTATTATGTCACATGAGATTGTTATTGCCCTTTTTTTGTCTTTTTTCCCAATGCTCCCCACCAACAAACATGAAAACCATCACCTCCCCCCACCAACCCTCTTCCCCCCTCCCCACTGTGGGAACCCTCCCTGATTACCTATTGGCAATAAAATATTGCCTATTCGGGTTGGGTCCCCTGGCCTCAAACAGAAAAAGAAATATAGAAAAACATATTTAAACTAGTAACTTGTGACTTGTGTCGGCAGAGACCCCCTTAAACTTAAGTTAACTGGGATTGGTCTGTGCCAGAAAGCTATCCACTTCCTCCGGGAATCTGAAGTTGTACATTTTGTTAGCCTACACAACTTTTAAAATGGCAGGAAACCGCAGCTGTACTTGGGCTCCCAAATTCCTCAATGCATCCATTCCCTAGCCGAGTTCCAACCTTCTATCCTCTGTGACCCGGGAAATATCCGACCAAATCCTAAAAGTGGCGTCCTGTACCTGAATGGATTTAAGTTTAGGGCAACCCCCAATAGTTGCTCCTTTAGCAAATAAGATTGGAAATAGATTAGTACTTTCCTGGGCTTTTTCCGGGCAGGATTCAGCTTGAAAGGATCCCTAGGGATTCTCTGAATTTCAGAGTTCCAGATGCTGGCTGTTGCGATTTGAGGAAAGGCTTTAACTAAAAGATCAATAACAGAGGCCTCTAAATTGTCCCTTTCAAAACCTTCTTTTAGATCCTGATATTGTTCCTCCTCAAAAATTGTTCTAACCTCTCCAATCTCTCTTTTAAATCTCGCTCTTTTTCCTTCAGTCTATGCACCTCACTGGAGTTATCTTTAATCTGTAGGCCCAGATCTTCCACTCTGCTCTCAAGAGTCTCCATTCGATGCGTCAATGCTGTTAAATTTTCCTCTAGGCTAGTGCAACTGTCTTGAATCTTCTTTTGATTTGATTCAGAAGTAGAAAAACATACTCCAAACTCAATAGATAACTGCTTAGCATCCTGTGTAGCGAATCCTGGATTTGTGCTTCTGAGGTCAGGGATGAATCACCTGGCTCATCTACTTCAATCTGACTGCCACCTTCTGCCTCAGAAGCCAAAGAAATCATAGGGGTCTCGCTTAACGGAGCATATCGGTTGGAAACAGAAATTGCAGCCAGTAAATCCTGATTCTTGGCTGACGCTAAGGCCGTCCCTGAATCCGTTACTACCTGTGTGGCAAGACTCCCAGTGGCCTGAGTGTTAGCCATGAAATATGACCGGAGAGAAGGAGTCACGTTAACTAAATGCTGCTCTTAACAGGAGTGGATTTCCCGAATTTTCCTACTTTGTTACACGCCTTCTTTTGCCTAAGACTTAGTGCTGTTGCTGCTGGAGTAGCTACCACCTGACTGGGTTGCTCGTGCTGTTCAGCAAAAGACCCCCCACTTAGGAGGGTACGTGATCTCAGTTTGTATCTTTAACCAAGAGGCACCTCTGATTTATTTGAATTGGACAGCCCCCCTCTATTTTCCGGCTGGCCTGATGGCTGTACAAATAGCTCCATAGGGCAAGTGCCCCTGCTGCCCTAAACAATGGAAAGTGTAAGTCAGCAAACATTCAGGGACATTCAGGGAGGCTCTGGGCAGGAAAAAAGCAAAAAATAAATAAAAAAATACTAGGAGCAATTACCCCCCCTTTTTTTCCGTCTAGCTCCTACCGTGTGCTTGGGTGAACAAGGAAAAACGTTAATGTTAAAGTTACAGTGGAGCAGCAAACAGCACACGAGTCCAGTGCTGCAGCCCCCACCACGCTTCCAGGGCCTCGCTCCTTTCCAAACCGCTGACTCCCCCGCTGTTCACACAGTTCCACAGCCGCGGCAGATTCAGCAGTTGAACCACTCCCCCGCCTCCCACGACTCCAGGATTCACTGCCAGAGCTGCCGCAGCAGAAAAGCAACCAAAACCAGGGGGAGAACCAGCCACCACCCCGCGAAGAATCGGCGGGAGGCAGCAAAGCAAAAAAAAAAACAGGAATTCCTCCTCTGGACCACGAGCCTGCCCGGCAGACTCCTGGAGCAAAACGGAGCAAGTGGGCAGGATCACCACGGCGGTGCAAGGCTCCAGAAGCTAGAAGGGTAACACCCCTGAGGCAAAGAGGCTCCTCAGCAGTTTCTTAGGAACATATTTTCGGGGATACACAAGCGCCGACCCTTCACAACAACAAAATCCTCATGAGGCCGGAGGGGAAGTCGATCCGCGACCTGTTTGCTAGCTGGCCGCCTTTCTCTTTCTTTCTGCAGTTCTCTTGCTTCCTTATGTACTTCTCTTGCCTCTTCCTGTGCCTCTCTTGCTTCTTTCTGTACTCCTCTTGCCTCTTTCCGCACCTTTCTTGCCTTTCTATACCTCTCTTGCCTCTTTCGGTACCACCCCCGGACCCCTTTGATCCCCCGGAAGTATGCGGCAGCGGCCGTGCTGTGCGTGAGCTGCGGGTGAAATATGCCGGAGGCAGGAGGCAAGCAGGGGAGAAGGGTCTGCGGGGGCCGCGGGGGGCGCAAAAGCCTCTGACAAGCAGCTAACAAGCTGCTAACAAAGACAAGGGAGAAGCGGGTCAGCAACAAACTGTGAATCCGGGAGTCCAGCGGCTCATAGCATGGCCTCTATCTCCTTTAGTGTTCCTTGCTCTCCCTGCCCTGTGCTCTGGTAGATGCTCACGTTGGAAGCCTGTTGTAGAATTGAGAGCACAGAGGTTTGGGTTGTACTTTCGGGCGTGCATAACACCAGGAGTTCTAGAGTGCACAAGACCCCTCATAGCGCCCCAGCCCTCCTAGAGACTGCTGTGTCCCAGAGCCACACGGAGGGGGTAAGAAAGGGGCGGAGGGGGACAGAGGGGGGCCAACAATAGACTATATGTCCTGCTGACTATTTGGCAAAGCTGTTTATTGCCTCACAGCGAAGTTTGGGGGAATTTTGGGGAGAGCTGTTAGGAGAGAGAGGTAATATTAAACAGCCAAATTGATGAACTCTCATACGAAGCCCTCCTTGAAGCTACCCCTCAGCCCAAGGATACTTAAGACATAAAGTGAATATTGACCTGGAAATATCTGGAAACACTGCAGCAGCAGTAGGAGGAGCACGACGCAACGTGGACGCGGAGGGGCAGAAGAGAAGGCACGGATACGGGTACGGAGAACGGAGCTTGAGCTTGAGTTTGAGCAGGACTGGGGAGTTGTTAGACACCGCTGCTTCCCTGCTCACTCACTCGCCCCTTCACTCGTCCTCCTGCTCACCCACCCGCCGGTGCTGTGCCGGTGCTGGTGCGGGTAAGAACGGAGTATTTTCAGTTAGGGAACTGGCAGGGAAGGCCGTTACTCTGCTTGCTTGTTCACCCGCTACAGCTGGATCATCCACCTCATCCTTTTCCCTTAGCCTGGGAAAACAGGAAGTTGCTGAGAGAGAAGTCAGTTTCTGTTGCTGAAGGGTACTGCAAGAAAACAAGAAGGACGGCAGGTGGCCTACTATTAGCATTTAATAAAGAGAGAATTATGCGTTCAGGCAAAGAGAGGGTAACAAGTCCCTCTGCAAGACGAACAAAGAAAATACAAATACCTAAAGTGTTAAAAAAAGGCCAAAGCTAGTTCAATAGGATTGAATGAATCGTTAATCTCACCGATAGCACGGATGTTTGAAAAATCCACAAGAGCCCTAATTACAATGCAAGAAGAATCAGAAAAAAATAAATTACAAACTCCAATTAAACCAATTAGTAAAGAGATACGAAGTATACAAAACATACAAACCAGTCATCAAGAGGAGGAGCGACAAGCACAAGACAAGAAATACCACACTGCTGGCAATGAGTTTCAAATTACCGACCTGGAAATGCTAAATATAACATCATCTACCAATACAAGTCAAAAAGATATGGATATGACAAGAAATCTGCAGGATGATACATATCAGGGAGAAGCGTATCATAGAAAGCTGACCCCAAGGTCCATGTTACCTTTAGAAGTGAACGTAGAAATACGGAAAATAATACAAACAACTGGTGATCTCACAATGCATAGACAATTAGTCAACCAAAACTGCGGCTTGGGAATAATTGAACCTACCCAGGATAATCAAGGTGAAAATCAGGCTAATCACAACTCGGAGGCCGCTATAACAATAAAACTAAATGGAGGAATTAATTCAAAAATAATGAATGAAGATAATGAGTGGTACCAAAATCCAGTGACCACTGAAGAGCAAATGGTAGTACCTATGCAAGATAGCTGATTGAGACTAACTGAAAATTTAGGGATAAAAGCAGAAATAGTATCTAAAAATAGCAGAAATAATAGTAAAATACAATATAACGGAAAAGAATAAGATCTCAGCAAATACAGTGATATGGATAACTTCACTAAAATAACTGCAGTACAAGAAAACCTGAGTATTTTACTCAAAGGTACTAATAATAGTGTTCACGAACAACTGAAGGAACAAAAGACACAAACTATACACAACTAGGATATGGGGTCCATCTGGGATATCTTCTATCAAACCTCATCACTAACCTTAGAAGCATTAACATATCAACCAAACAAAATGGACATACAAATAGATCTACTTAGAATGATGGCATATTCAATTCCTGGAATTGATCAAAAACTTGTCCAGCTAAATGGTTTGATAGTTAGAGCTCAAAGCGATGGTGCCAAAATAAGCACTGATTGTACTTGTGCACCTATATTAGACAAATTGGCCACAATACCGGAGGTTTTTAACACCATACTTGAAGATGTAAAAATGACTATTTTGAGGGAAAAAAAGAGGACAGTAGCAGAATAAAAGAAAGGAACATTTCCACTATAGTTACCTATATGGAGCATTTTTGTTGCCTAGAAGATGTGGATGGCCCGGATCAAATACCCACTAGAAAATTGCGGATCTTGCAACAAGTCAACCACAAATTAATAACACCGACAAAACTGCGGACCCTGGACCAGGAAAGGGAAAACATGATAGGTACAATATCTTCGGCTGCTCAAAAGGAAAATATAATAGACAAACAAGAAGTCAAAGAGATATCTTCCCCATTATTTACCATGTCTAAAAGGCATAGGAAAAAACTATGTAAAGCGAGAAAAAAGGCGAAACAGACAAATACTGGCTTAACCCAGTCCAAAGATAAAACACCATCAGATGCAGAGAATCAAGAAAACGATTTATGGAAGGAAATATCTAGGAAAAAAGAAAATATCTTGAGCAAAAAGTGGTCTCCCATAACAAAGAACAAGAATAATATGTATTTCGCTATATTTAAAAAAGAGCAAACTACTGACCAAATGAGTTTTCAGAAAAGTATACTTACCACAACAGACAATATCAAACAAACTGGGAATGAATTTGGAATAATGGAGGATTGTATGAGTGAGAAGAATCTGAAGCCACCGGGAAATGCGTGCATCATAGATCGGGCACCAGAGTACAGAAACAGTGAACTACCAGAAGAGTTAGTGAAGGTAAAAACCATACCCATTCCTCTAAAATCTAAAGATAGAGCACAAGAAAAAGACGAGAAAGAAACCTATATCTTCCGGATAGTACATAGGCCTCGGGTTTGGGATTGTAACATACCCCATAGTACAAATCTAAACATAACTCAACAACAGAATCAACAAATTGGGTAAAATATAGAAAAGCAAAAGAAATTAACTCCAATTATTGAGGGAAAAAATAATACAATAGAACAAGTTGAAATTACAAGGCGATTACCAAACTTGGATCATCTGTTCATTGAAAGATATTACATATAGGGTCCTACAAAATATAGAAGAAGATAGGAATAAAGATCAGTCAACTAATGAGAAGGTGCAGTTGATTTTTAGACCAGAATTTGACTCAAGAGATAACCAACATACACTAAATAGAGGAAACATACCTCCCCTCTTTAAATCAATCCCGTCTTTAGCAAAAGTGATGAGTAAGGATATTAAATCTATAGGATTCATATCAAATATTGAGGGTACTCAGCCATCGACCTTGATTACTGTAAATTCTGTGTCAGTTGCAGAACAAGTCCTAAATAAACAACAAATATTCAACAGCTGGGGTATAATAATTAGTAAGCCAGTTCCAAAGGTATATCCAACACCTCTCATTAATGATAAATGGTATGGTTCAGAAGGGAAAGAACAACAAGCAAGTTTGCTTGGTACTTAAAAATGCCCTTGGAAGATCAGAGCAAGATATTGAGGTAATACTGCCCCAAAGCAAAATTGAAAAGCTAACAGGAATAAATGAAAAATTGATAGTTTCAGCTTTACACAGTAATAAAGACCTATGCCGGAATATAGCTAGTGTCTCAATAAAGGAAGAAAAAAAGGACACTGAAAACCTCATGATGTGCTCATGGAATATAACTGGGGTAGGAAGTAAGGTTAATAATGCCCACTTAAACTCTATCTCTAACTTGTACCAAATTATTTTGCTATGGTACATGGTAAAACAACCCAATCATACTACAGGGATACAAAGGTTACTTTGAGCCTGCAAACAAAATACATAAATATGGATGCCCAAGCGGGGGGTTAGCAACATTTATATCCATTGACTTACTAGTTTATCATAAGCAGCTAGATACAATGAGTCCTAATATCCTAATGGTAAAGTTGAAATACAAAGCAAATGATCAAAATAAATTAAAGACCTTATATTTGATTAATGTATATATACACCCAACACAAAGTATAAGGGACAAAATGTGTGCTACCCTTAATTGTTTTTTGTTGGAATAAATATTGGTTGACCCATTTCATACTTACAGGAGACTTTAATCTAAATCTTCTAATACCATTGACCTGAGATGACATCACGGAGTCACAAGATCATCAATGGGCTATCCCCCACCAGACACTAGAAATAGAGACAAGTCCTCATCGAAGTAAAATTGGAACACAATTTGTAAAGGACATAGAGGCAATAGGAATACGAATACTAAATGGGAGATTTATGTCAGATTCACCACCAGCGTTTACTTTCCAGTCCTATAATGTAAAGACAAAGATTGATTATGCGATTGCATCACTTAATATTTGTAGTCATATTTCCTCGTACCAATTGAAGAAGGTTCCAGATAATGATCATAGTCAACAGATAATTACACACATTTTATGAGTAAAAATCATCAAACGTACCAGACCATGCCCGGTCAGACGGGAACGATCAATTACAGGAAACTGACCTGGACAGTGCATAACAAAGAGGAGACTAATAAATTGGTGCAAGAACTCATTAAAGATTGTTTTAAAGATAAGAGCATGACTTCACCAATTGAACAATACAGGGGCTGCCTTAGGCATGTGCAAGCTGTGCAGCTGCACAGGGCCGCCAACCCCAAGGGGCTGCCATGCCAATATATATCCTTAATATAATAATCCTCTGAGGATCCCTGGCAGGGATTTGGCGACCTCCGGCTCTGTTCCACTTCCAAACACCCTATCCCCCCCTCTTCACTGGCCTCCGCACCTGCGTTCCTCCTGGTTGGCTTATTTTTTTCCCTACCCACTGCAGGCCCGCTGGTACAGGCGTATATACCATTGCAAGCAAAATGAAGGGAATTCGAGAACACAAATCTGGTTATTCGAAATAAAAAACAAAGGCCGCTCAGCAGGCTTTCGTAGCATCACAGGAGACTCTGAAATTGCAATTACCAACTCAGGATGAGGATTCCCTGGCAGGGATTTGGCGACCTCCGGCTCTGTTCCACTTCCAAACACCCTGACCCCCCCCTCTTCACTGGCCTCCGCACCTGCGTTCCTCCTGGTTCCTGATTGGCTTCTTTTTTTCCCTACCCACTGCAGGCCCGCTGGTACAGGCGTATATACCATTGCAAGCAAAATGAAGGGAATTCGGGTACACAAATCTGGTTATTCGAAATAAAAAACAAAGGCCGCTCAGCAGGCTTTCGTAGCATCACAT